>NC_052315.1:47215216-47563622 GCF_016432855.1 Salvelinus namaycush
GTTGATGTGCCTTCATATCCAAACTACTCCTTCAGACAAGATTTAT
Organism: Salvelinus namaycush; assembly: GCF_016432855.1. Lineage (NCBI taxonomy): Eukaryota > Metazoa > Chordata > Actinopteri > Salmoniformes > Salmonidae > Salvelinus > Salvelinus namaycush. The sequence goes on from NC_052315.1 coordinate 47,215,263, forward strand.
GTTCCTTTTTAACTCTCTGTATGACATCATGCACTGCAAAGGATAGAGTACAACCAAAACACAACTTAGTTACGTTACAGGATGAAATGTGAATCAAGCAAATTGATCATAGTCCTGTAGGTTCAAATGAAATGTATTTTCCTCAACATAATACTTTGAAATACTATTTATTTCAAATACTTTGAACATTTGGAATTATTCCTTTCGTTTAATTGCACCAGGCAAACTCAATCAAGCCCAGCTAAAATATTTGAACAAATAACCCAGGGAGTCTGGCTTCTTGGCTCGACACTATAGGCAGGCATTGTCTACAGACTCTGTGTGGTCAAAGGTGACAGAGACAGGGTCCCTTGGTTCATGCAAACATGCTGTACACCCTACCCCTCCACCCACTGCATAGAGAGAGAGACTTCCTAACCTCCTGCCAAATGTATGACCATATTAGAGAGATATATTTCCCTCACATTACACAGACCCACAAAGAATTTGAAAACGACTCCAATTTTGATAAACTCCTATATCTATTGGGTGAAATACCACAGTGTGCAATCACAGCAGCAAGATTCGTGACCTGTTGCCACAAGAAAAGGGCAACCAGTGAAGAACAAACACCATTGTAAATGCAACCTATATTTATGCTTATTTATTTTCCCTTTTGTACTTTAACTATTTGCACATCATTACAACACTGTATATAGACAGAATATGACATTTGAAATATCTTTATTATTTTGGAACTTTTGTGAGTGTAATGTTAACTGTTAATTTTTTATTGTTTATTTCACTTTTGTTTATTATCTATTTCACTTGCTTTGCCAATGTAAACATATGTTTCCCATGCCAATAAAGCCCCTTAAATTGAATTTGAATTGAGTGAGAAACAGACATTAGAAGTTTGACAACGACAACAGATAGCAAACAACTAATTTAGAATGATATTTCACTTATAATCTCTGGAGATGTAAACCTGACTGCTTAACGCGAGAATCCTTAGTTGAAATAATAACAGAGCGGTCACTCAGACTCTGTTTTGGTAAAAAGCTGAGGGATGGGCATGGAAAAATGTAACCACTTTAAAGTCCATACACAGAGCTTTAGATGCAAGGACTGACCATCAATGATTTCTAAATTATAGTTGTAACCATGTTTTAAGGCTATAGGCCTAAAGTGTTTATTTATATTTCAATTGTTTACAAACATTGGAGTAAAACAAGCTTATATTCAGGGTTATGAATGGACACGACAGTTGAACTAAGCTCATGAGGCATTTATGAGTTATGTTTTTCAAGAATATATAAACAATTAATTTATAAGTCCAAAAATAGATGTAGCAACTAAGGATTCTAGCTTTAAAGGACACATGAACATGTATTACTCTTCATAAGATCTAAGATCTTGGGATTCTGTTAAGATTTTTCCTGTCATAGGAATAACGTCTGGCACCTTAGCCTTGTATGGTACTGCTTTCTGGGGCCTAGGATGTGTCTTCTTGAAAGCAAAAGATAGACAGTGATGCTTGCTGTACAATATTGTAAGCCTACAGGGTCTACATGATAGTTTCACTAAGTGCTGAAGGTGAATTGATTGATTCCTGGGATCAGTACAGCCATAATAATGTACTCACCTTTCTTCTGAGCTGGTACAGAGACGTTGATGTTCACATCACCTCCAATAGTGTTTTTGTTGAGTTGTTGGACAATGTAAATTCCCTTTCTCAGCTGTGATGAAGCTTAAGGACAGGACAAGAGCTGCACTGTGTTGCTCAACATGATGGTCTACTGTTTTGGACAAATTAAAAATAAATGCAACGCCACAGGCGTTTGTTTTTGTTAGTAGTACATTCTGCAGTAACTGCTCATAGCGTGGAACTGAGAAATATGGCTTGTATTTACCTTGGTTTCACAGTAGCTTTATACAGTTACTGCTAACATGACCCCCATTTTCTACAGAACACAATAGAGGCAGGATACTTGTCCACATGATTAAGCATGGATTTAATGTAGCAAAAAAAGACATTAACTCATTTTGACCAAATGAGCAGTTACTGCCTTTTTGCTGTTTATATATTATATACAGCTGGAGCTGTGATCCTGGAGAGACCTGTTATGCTGTAGAACTTTGACAACTCTCATTATATCAATATTTGTTAACACATTTCTTTACTATAGATTTTTACACTCATATGTCTGTGCCAGGTTATGGTAAATCAGTATGCAGTGTCCCCACTCTGGTGTTATAAGACAGAATGTTGATGCATATCAGGGAAGTCTCACGTTTGGTTGTTGCTCGTTACGCTCCTCTCCTTAGTATCCTCCTCTTTTCTCACCTGTTTTTTTGAGGACGCAAAGATGTGTTATGCTTTTCTCCCATACATTTGGAGCCATTGCTCCCCACCTACCTGTAGCACGCGCTCCAGCAGGTATATCTCTCTGGTCACCCCCAAAACCAATTCTTCCTTTGGCCGCCTCTCCTTCCAGTTCTCTGCTGCCAATGACTGGAACGAACTACAAAAATCTCTGAAACTGGAAACACTTATCTCCCTCACTAGCTTTAAGCACCAGCTGTCAGAGCAGCTCATAGATTACTGCACCTGTACATAGCCCATCTATAATTTAGCCCAAACAACTACCTCTTTACCTACTGTATTTATTTATTTATTTTGCTCCTTTGCACCCCATTATTTCTATCTCTACTTTGCACATTCTTCCACTGCAAACCAACCATTCCAGTGTTTTTACTTGCTATATTGTATTTACTTCGCCACCATGGCCTTTTTTATATTTTTATTTATTTATATATATATTTTGTTTGCCTTCACCTCCCTTATCTCACCTCACTTGCTCACATTGTATATAGACTTATTTTTCACTGTATTATTGACTGTATGTTTGTTTTACTCCATGTGTAACTATGTGTTGTTGTATGTGTCGAACTGCTTTGCTTTATCTTGGCCAGGTCGCAATTGTAAATGAGAACGTGTTCTCAACTTGCCTACCTGGTTAAATAAAGGTGAAATATTTTTTTTTTAAATAAATAAAAATGTCTTTGTCCTCTACTTGTAGTCAGATGTAGGGCTGGAAGTAACAAATTACAAATATTCTCGTTACTGTAATTGAGTAGCTTTTCCGAGTTCAGGCAGTTCAGCAAATAAAGGAGGGGTGTGATACAACAATGAGAAAAATTATGAGAGGCTTACCAAGAAAAACTTCCAAAAGGACTAATTCAAGGTAGAAAGGAGATGGGGCACTCCAAAAAAAGCAGCAGAGATTAATTTATTTTAGCTCACCATTGTACAGGATGTGAACAGGTGACTGACTTTTCGATGTCAAGCTGATGTCTTCCTCAGAGTGGACTTTTTCTGTCAGTCATTTAACTTAAAGTTTTGAATGAAGTATTGTACTTCACGACCTTTTTAAACACCCACACCTGTAGAAATCCACCTCTTCCCCTTTTCCACATTTTGTTACGTTACAGCCTTAGTATGACATGGATTACATTGCATTTTTTCCTCATCAATATACACACACAATACTCCATAATGACAAAGTGAAAACAGGTTTTGGAAATTTTGGCAAATTGACAAAAAATAAGAAACAGAAATACATGATTTACATAAGTATTCAGACCCTTTGCTATGAGACTAGAAATTAAGGTCCATCCTGTTTCAATTGATCATCCTTGAGATGTTTCTACATCTTGATTTGAGTCCACCTGTGGTAAATTCAATTGATTGGACATGATTTGGAAAGGCACACACTAGACTAAATAAGGTCTTACAGTTGACAGTGCATGTCAGAGCAAAAACCAAGCCATGAGGTTGAAGGAATTATCTGTAGAGCTCCGAGACACGATTGTGTCGAGGCCAGATCTGGGGAAGGGTACAAAAACATTTCGGCAGCATTGAAGGTTCCCAAGAACAGTGGCCTCCATCATTCTTAAGTGGAAGGAGTTTAGAACCACCAAGACTCTTCCTTGAGCTGGCTGCCTGGCCAAACTGAGCAATCGCGGGAGAAATGCCTTGGTCAGGGAGGTGACCAAGAACCCGATGGTCACGCTGACAGAGCTCCAGAGTTCCTCTGTGGAGATAGAACCTTACAGGCCATTTTGAGCCTGTCATCGAACCCACAAATGCTGATGCTCCAGATACTCAACTAGCATATAGAAGGCCAGTTTTATTGCTTCTTTAATCAGAACAACAGTTTTCAGCTGTGCTAACATAATTGCAAAAGGGTTTTCTAATGATCATAAGCCTTTTAAAATGATAAACTTGGATTAGCTAACACAACGTGCCATTGGAACACAGGAGTGATGGTTGCTGATAATGCGCCTCTGTACGCCTATGTAGATATTCCAAATCTGCCGTTTCCAGCTACAATAGTCATTTACAACATTAACAATGTCTACACTGTATTTCTGATCAATTTGATGTTATTTTAAATGGACAAAAAAATGTGCTTTTCTTTCAAAAACAAGGAAAGTGACCCCAAACTTTTGAACGGTAGTGTAAACTTCAAAACAATTCTACAAACCTGTTTTTGCTTTGTCATTATAGGTTATTGTGTATAGATTAATGAGGAAAATAAACAATTTAATACATTTTTGAATAAGACTGTTACGTAACAAAATCTGGAAAAAGTGAAAGGGTCTGAATACTTTCCGAATGCACTGTAAGTCAATAAGTAATTGTTTCAGTCAAAGTATAATATATTTGGGGTTGAAGTGCGAAATCCGAATGTTTGATTTTGGATGTTTCCGTGAGTCTAATGTGCCTTTTCCTAAGAGATGACTTGCAAATAATTTTCAGTCTATGTTTCATTTCAGGGCTGGGTTTAATTAAATGTTACCAGCCAACAGCATAGCAATGTTTATTAATCAGAAACACCTGCTGCAAATGTCTTCCTATTCGTGAGTCGATTGAGGACCAAACAGCTTTTCTCTGTAGCCTACACTTGGACAGTCATGTAAAGTAAAAACACTCAGTGTCCCCCCCGCAGGACGGTTGAGCTAACGTGCGCTAATGTGATTAGCATGAGGTTGTAAGTAACAAGAAAAATTCCCAGGACATAGACATATCTCATACGGGCAGAAAGCTTAAATTCTTGTTAATCTAACTGTGTTGTCCAATTTACAGTAGCTATTACAGTGAAAGAATGACATGTTATTGTTTGAGGAGAGTGCACAGTTATGAACTTATGATTTATTTTTATTTTTTATTATCAATAAACCAATTAGGCACATTTGGGGAGACTTGATACAACATTTTGAACAGAATTGCAATGGTTCATTGGATCAGTCTAAAACTTTGCACATTCACTGCTGCCATCTAGTGGCCAAAATCTAAATTGTGCCTAAATAATACATTGTGAACTTTCTCTGGCATTTCAAAGATGAAAAAAAATAATATATATGTTTTTTCTTTGTATTATCTTTTACCAGACCTAATGTGTTAAATTCTCCTACATTAACTTCACATTTCCACAAACTACAAAGTATTTTCTTTCAAATGGTATCAAGAATATGTATATCCTTGCTTCAGGTCCTGAGCTACAGGCAGTTTGATTTGGGTATGTCATTTTAGGCAACATTTTTTTTAAAGGGTCAGATTCTTAAGAGTTTAAGTATTTTTTTTTGGTATCTGTACTTTACTATTTATATATATGTTTTGCTTCACTACATTCCTAAAGAACATAATGTACTTTTTACTCCATACATTTTCACTGACACCAAAAGTACTCATTACAATTTGAATTCTTAGCAGGACAAGAAATTGTTCAATTCATGCACATATCAAGAGAACACCCACGGTCATCCATACGGCCTCTGATCTGGCGGACTCACTAAAACACACGCTTCGTTTGTCAAATATGTCTGAGTGTTGGAGTGTGCCCCTGGCTATCGGTAAATAAAAAAACACCATCTTCAGAACTCATATTGCAGGCAAAAACCTGAGACAAATCCAACCAGGAAGTGGGAAATCTGAGGTTTGTAGTTTTTTTAAGTGATTGCCTATCCAATATCCTGTGTCTGTGGGGTCAGATTGCACATCCTAAGGCTTCCAGTAGATGTCAACAGTCTTTAGAAGTTGTTTCAGGCTTGTATTGTGAATGGGGATCGAATAAGAGCTGTTTCAGCAAGTGGTCAAGCTGAAAGACATCTCTTTCCTTTCTAATGACAATGGTATTGTCCGGTTGGAATATTATTGAAGATTTATGATAAAAAAAACATGACCCTCCAGTATGACAATGCTTCCAGCCATACTGCTTGCTCTGTGTGTGATTTCCTGCAAGACAGGAATGTCAGTGTTCTGCCATGGCCAGCGAGGAGCCCGGATCTCAATCCCATTGAGCACGTTTGGGACCTGTTGGATTGGAGGGTGAGGGCTAGAGCCATTCCCCCCGGAAATGTCCACGAACTTGCAGGTGCCTTGGTGGAAGAGTGGGGTAACATCTCACAGCAAGAACTGGCAAATCTGGTGCAGTCCATGAGGAGGAGGTGCACTGCAGTACTTAATGCAGCTGGTGGCCACACCAGATACTGACTGTTACTTTTGATTTTGACCCCCCCCCCCCCCTTTGTTCAGGGACACATTATTCCATTTCTGTTAGTCATATGTCTGTGGAACTTGTTCAGTTTTTGTCTCAGTTGTTGAATCTTGTTATGTTCATACAAATATGTACACATGTTAAGTTTGCTGAAAATAAACGCAGTTGACAGTGAGAGGACGTTTCTTTTTTTGCTGAGTTTATATACTGTTTTCTATACTATTCTACTGTATCTCAGTCCGTTCCGCTCTGACATCGCTCGTCCATATGTATATAGTCTTAATTCATTCATTCCTACTTAGATTTGTGTGTATTGGGTATATGTTGTGTAATTTGTTAGATATTACTTGTTAGATATTACTGCACTGTCGAAGCTAGAAGCACAAGCATTTCGCTACACCTGCAATAACATCTGCTAATCACGTGTATGTGACCAATAAAATGTGATTTGATGTAGCTTCACCATTTTTATTGCAAAAAGAAATACAAATACAAACTTTAAGCTACATATTCATTTGACAGAGATAAAACTGCCCATTAATCAGCACAGCAATTGATAAATCAGGACCAGGAACAAGTGTTTCTGAGTTTATGTCAATATTACACAGGTAAGCTAACGGTTACAGAAATCAGGAATGCAGACAGGCTCTATAGACCTCTATATATGAGTGACTGTGTCCAACACATCACCACCTTTTGTTATGTTGGGCACCTACTGACCAAAACCATATGTTATGAAATATTATTCATATCAATTACATGTATTGCTAAAATAAAGGTTTAAGGAAATACAGGCAGATACTAAATTACTACAAGCCAAAACAGCTCTTTCTATCATGCATGATTCTCTTGTAAAGCAAAGTTTGCGGGGGCAGCTAGCCTAGTGGTTAGAGTGTCGGGCCAGTAACCAAAAGGTTGCTAGGTCAAATCCCTGAGCTGACAAGGTACAAATCTGTTGTTCTGCCCCTGAACAAGGCAGTTAACCCACTGTTCCTAGGCTGTCATTGTAAATAACAATTTGTTCTTAACTGACTTGCCTAGTTAAATAAAGGTAGAAACTTCTACTTCTGACTTAACTTTGTTTTTAATACTTATGTGGGTGAGTAAACTTACTTGAATTACATTATTTCATTTGATTTAATACATGTTATTAACAAAGTGTGCTCCATTTTGAAAGAGAAAATACACTTTATTACATTAAACAAAATCTTTAATCATTTTGAGACTACAGGAAATAGTTGACTGCTATATTAAACAACCGCAGTAAATGGTTTCTTTGGTTGTCAACAGCTCCTTAAACCTGATCCCCCAAAAACATCTGGGTCAGATGGTTTAGATCCTTTAAGGTTGTAGCACCAATCATCGCCAAGCCTAACTCTGACCTTTTTAACCTGTCTCTCCTCTCTGGGGAGGTTCCCATCGCTTGGAAGGCAGCCACGGTGCGTCCTTTAAAGGGGGAGATCAAGCTGATCCTAACTGTTATAGGCCAATTTCTATTTTGCCATCAAAACTCCTGGGGAAACTAGTCAATAATCAACTGACAGGCTTTCTTGGTGTCTATTGTATTCTCTCTGGTATGCAATCTGGTTTCCGCTCAGGTTATGGATGTGTCACTGCAACCTTAAAAGGTCCTAAATGATGTCACCATTGGCCTTGATTCTAAGCAATGTTGTGCTGCTATTTTTATTGACTTGGCCAAAGCTTTTGATACGGTAAACCATTCTATTCTTTTGGGCCGGCTAAAGAGTATTGGTGTCTCTGAGGGGTCTTTGACCTTGCTAACTACCTCATTCAAAGAGTGCAGTGTATAAAGTCAGAATATCTGCTGTCTCAACTACTGCCTGTCACCAAGGGAGTACCCCAAGGCTCGATCCTAGACCCCACCCTCTTCTCAATTTACATCAACCACAAAGCTCAGGAAGCTCTCTCATCCATTTATATGCAGATGATACAGTCTTATACTCAGATGGCCCCTCCCCGGATTTTGTGTCCAACAAGCTTTCTCTAACCTTAATATTGTACTGAACACCTCAAAAACAAAGGGCATGTGGTTTGGTAAGAAGAATGCCCCTCTCCCCATGGGTGTGATTACTACCTCTGAGGGTTTAGAGCTTGAGGTAGTCACCTCATACAAGTACTTGGGAGTATGGCTAGACGGTACACTGTCCTTCTCTGCGCACATATCAAAGCTGCAGGCTAAGGTTAAATCTAGACTTGATTTCCTCTATCGTAATCACTCCTCTTTCACCCCAGCTGCCAAACTAACCCTGATACAGATGACCATCCTACCCATGCTAGATTACAGTGACGTAATTTATAGATCGGCAGGTATAAGGGTACTCTCGAGGGGCTAGATGTTCTTTATAATTCAGCCATCAGATTTGCCACCAATGCCCCTTATAGGACACATCACTGCACTCTATACTCCTCTGTAAACTGGTCATCTCTGTATACCCACTGGTTGACCCACTGGTTGATGCTTATTTATAAAACCCTATTAGGCCTCACTCCTCCCTATCTGAGATACCTACAGCAGTGCTCATCCTCCACATACAACACCCGTTCTGCCAGTCACATTCTGTTAAAGTTATCCGAAGCACACACATCCCTGGGTCGCTCCTCTTTTCAGTTTGCTGCAGCTAGCGACTGGAATGAGCTGCAAAAAAACACAAATACTGGACAGTTTTATCTCCATCTCTTCATTCAAAGACTCAATCATGGACACTCTTACTGACAGCTGTGACTGCTTCACGTGATGTATTGTTGTCTCTACCTTCTTGCCTTTGCGCTGTTGTCTGTGCCCAATAATGTTTGTACCATGTTTTGTGCTGCTGCCATGTTGATGTCATGGGGTGTTGCTACCATGCTGTGCTGTCATGTGTTACTGCCATGCTGTTATTGTCTTAGGCCTCTCTTTATGTAGTGTTGTGGTGTCTTGTTTTGATGTGTGTTTTGTCCTATTTTTTTATTGTTAATCCCATCCCCTGTCCCCGCAGGAGGCCTTTTGCCTTTTGGTAGGCCGTAACTGTAAATAAGAATTTGTTCTTAACTGACTTGCCTAGTTAAATAAAGGTTAAAAAAAAAAAAAAAAAAATATTTTGACTGTAGAAAAACAGGTATCTGTTAAGTTGTCCCAGGTGAGGCAGGCAGCATGCATGGGGGGGATAACTACGCAGGTGCCTTACCTAGTCGGTCTAGAACTCACCCTTAATCTCTTGTGGACAGAAGTGTAAAGATGAACAGGAAGTGGTTCTGGGTTGCCAAAATTAAAGGTAAGCAAGATGATATTGCATGCACAATGTAAACACAAAGACGGTTAATTTCCACAACAACTAAGAGCGTTGAAGTACAAGGTTAAACATCTCAGCTATTTTGGTCTCATAGCTACCATGTTGTAGCAGTATGAAGTGAACCTGTGCATATGCGCAGATACTCCATATGACTGTGTCGTGTCTTTGACTATGCCAGATTAATTGCTATGACATGCTATTCTATAAAATAATTTCTCCGTAATTAATATTACCTGATTGAACTAATCATGTAAATGTTAATTAACTAGAGAGGGACACCACGAAAGAATATTTATAGAGCTCTTATCTTTCGAATAAACTCTTAAAGATTTAGTAATATTTTACATCCATAGCAGTCACATTAATCGTCATTTTATTCAGTCTCATCTGAAAGTGGTAAATCCTTGGTTATCTGCAAGAATCCTGGCTAACAAGTTGAATCAGCAATACAAAATTGGGTTTAATTATTTATTTACTAAATACCTAACTAATCACACAGAAACACACATACACAATTAAATCATAACTTGATCACAAAGTGCCGTCATAAAGAAACGTCCCTAGCGGGCAGAATAGATATGACAGCTTGTTATACAAAGGAAAGGGGGGGGCTGGGTTTTAGTGAAAGAGCGGGAGACTGGAACATAGGCGAACTGTGCTATCGTAAATACAGTATCTTATGCATTCTAAATTACCGCCCATTTGAAGAAGGAAAATGCAATAAATATTTACTCTGAGCTGCGCTTCAGTAGGTTGGTGGTAGATGGAAGGCCGTATCGCCAACCCGAGTCCTCTGTCCTTTGAAGAATGTCTCTGGTGGTCACTTGATACGTTGGAGTAACGTCGTGTGTAGTAGACGGGATACTCTGACTGTCCTTCCTAGCCTGCGTTTGTAGCAGCTGTTGCTAACTCAACGGCTAGGAGGTATCACTACTGTAGTGAATACGAGTTCAAAGTTCATACCATTTGCAACCAAAGTCCATGCTGATGTTGGCTTAGTTCTGTAGTTATTATCTGAACCATTCTGACATCGGATCGTCATCCTAAATGTACACATCTTGGTAAGATACACATCTTGGTAATCAAGCCATCATTTCTGATTTTTAAAATGTTTTACAGGGAAGACACAATATGTAAATCTATTAGCTAACCACGTTAGCAAAAGACACCACTTCTATACTCCACCATTTTTTTTACTCCATCAGCAGCTATCACAAATTCGACCAAATAAATATATAAATAGCCACTAACCAAGAAACAACCTCATCAGATGACAGTCTGATAACATATTTATTGTGTAGCATAGGTTTTGTTAGAAAAATGTGCATATTTCAGGTATAAATCAGAGTTTACCATTGCAGCCCCCATCACAACTCTCACCAAAGCGACTAGAATAACTACAGAGACCATCGTGTATTAGCTAATTACTCATCATAAAACATTTCTTAAAAATACACAGCGTACAGCAGATGAAAGACACAGATCGTGTGAATCCAGACAATATTTCAGATTTTCTAAGTGTTTTACAGCGAAAACACAATATAGCATTATATTTGCTTACCACAATTGCAAACATCACCCCAGCATTGATTCAAGGCAAAAAGAGCGATAACGTATAAACCACCAAAATATATTAATTTTTTCACTAACCTTCTCAGAATTCTTCAGATGACAGTCCTGTAACATCATATTACACAATGCATATAGAGTTTGTTCGAAAATGTGCATATTTAGCGGCACAAATCGTGCTTATACATTGAGAATAGTGTCCAAATACTCAAGCAATCTGTCCGGCGCCATCTTGGAAAGGCCCCTATTCTTATCGAAAACTATTCATAAACTTGACTAAAAAAATACAGGCTGGACAGCAATTGAAAGACAAATTAGTTCTTAATGCAATCGCTGAATTACATTTTTAAAATTAACGTTACTGCGCAATACTGGGTGCGATAAAGCAAGGCTACACTGCACGTAATGGCGTCTTATGCATTTGATTTTTTTCAACAGAACAATGAATTATCAGCATAAATAGTTCTTACTTTTTGATGACCTCCCATCAGAATCTTGGGATAGGTGTCCTTTGTCCAAAAGAATCGTTGCTAGGTTGTAGAATGTCGTCTTCCACGTTGCAATTAGCAGTAAACATTAGCCATGTGGGCCAGAGATACCCAACTTCCTACAGCGCCAAGAAAATAAATACCCGAAAATCGCAATATACTGACATAAACTGATATAATTCGGTTCAAAATAACAAGATTATGATGTCTTTAAAGCCTATATCGAATAAAAACAGAGCCGGATATAACTAGAAGCTTAAACGGGAGCTTCTAAAACGACATGCCAAGGTCCTCAGTGCGTCAGCGCGAAGAAGCAAAAGAAGGGACACATCGATTCCAATCAATTTATAGACTTTCTGATCTGCCTAGAGACTCCATTTCAAGGCCCTCTATTCGCTGACACCCAGGGGAAGGCGTATGCAGTGCATCTCAACCAATAGAAGACAGGCAAAGTTATACACAGGTCTGAGAACAGGTTGGAAAAATCTGCATTCTCAACTCCACATAGGGAAATTGCTCTAAGTCCAGTTCTGTTTCACTTACAGACATAATTCAAACGGTTTTAGAAACTAGAGAGTGTTTTCTATCCAATAGTAATAATAATATGCATATTGTACGAGCAATAATTGAGTACGAGGCAGTTTAATTTGGGAACATCAAGAAAAAAATAGTGCTAACAGCTCCCCCTATCGACAAGAAGTTAAGTACCACCGCATATGGTCAGTTGGTCGGATTACCAGAATATAGTTCATTTCCCCCCCAACTTCTGATGTTCTCAGAATCTCTATGTTAACCAATGGGTTTTCTTATGTCACATCAGTTATAGTAGGGAGAGAGAAAAGGGGGGAAAGAGGTATTTATGACTGTCATAAACCTACCCCCGGGCCAACGTCATGACAACTGTGTGAGAGTAAAGTCTTGCATCACAATATCGGTGGTGCTGCTTGTGGCAACGTCATAATGCAGAGTCTACCTTTTAGTCTTTCTTGACTATGTTTCTCTTACTGTAATCGGCTACTGATCTGAACCAAAATAGTCTCTTCAACCAAGATGAACATTACTCTAATGCCAGGCCTACACTACACGACTTTCAGAGGGTTCTACACGGAACCCAAATGGGTTCTAGGTGGAACCAAAAAGGGTTCTCTTCTATGGGGACAGCCGAAGAACCCTTCTGGAACCCTATTTTCCAAGAGTGTAAAATGATCTGTGGCTCAAAGCTGCCTCAAACGTTTTCAGTCCAACATTCACGCTTGCCATACAGAGTTGAAATATCTAGCAAATACATTTTGAATTGAATAACATTGCTTGTGAACTTCAGAGCTGTAACAATTTGACACTTTGGTTAAAGGCAAGTACAAACGTATACTATTGGTAGTCATAGCGCTGCTCGAGAGTCTACACATTCTGGGTGATGCGATACGTCATCTCCTCACTGGCTTCTTTTTTGGCGAGGTCTCATTGGCTATTGCTGATCACAGTTCTCAAAATTTTCCGATGCACATCTCACACTGCAAGAGAAGTGCAGATTTTGTGCCAATAATGTAAATAAAAGACGGGATCGGTAGCCCTCAGATTGCGTCTCTGACCCATTCACGTTACATGAGTTTCGTTTTTGGTCTCCGATCTCAAAAACTTGTCTGGGACACCTAAATCGGGGCGAAAATCGTTTAGTGTCCGCCAACCATAAAAGACCCCGTAAAATTGTATTATGTTCACTGAGATATTATGGATATAATATTTTTATCTTTCTGGTTAAAGAAATGAGCTTTTATGTTTGCCACAGAGTGACTAGACTGTTGAGTTTCCTGGCACTGAGAAAAGGAAATGTGTAAGTTGAACAAGGGATACTGTGTATGCAAGGCGCACGCCAGACTCAAGGCTACGAAAACAGCTACTGTACAGGCAACTGGCAGAGGGGAGAAAGACGCTTAAGAAAAAATACAAAGGTACCCTGAAAACGAACCTCAAGAAAGAGACTGGGAACTCCAGGCCACGAACAGAACCCTCTGGCGACAACTGAAACACAAAGCCACTTCAGATTGAGGACACCCGCATCACTCTGTCTAACGAAAAAATACAGCGTCTGTGTGTGTATGTGTGCGTTTACATGTGCCAGAGAGCGAGAGAGAAATTGAACACATTTTATATTTTTTAAGATTCATTTCTCTTGTGTCCCAAAGATGAATCAACGCCTTAGCATCACAGATATATACAGTAGATAGCATTTAGTGTAACTAACACACCGTGTCACACTAATCTCCGCATCTTGGCCAGAAAGAAAAGCAGAGGCCTCCAGGCTGTAATAGAGCTGCTTCTGTTATTAAGGCCTCACTATTAGGAGCTGTGGCAGGCTTTTTATGCTAATAATGGTGTAAGCAACCATGTTAGTTGGTTCTGTTGTTATGCCTGCTTAGGGTATCCCGACTATCATTTAGCCTACATTTGAATCCCATTGTTGCTATGAGAGACCATTTGGGCATGGTTCAAAAAATGTACCTGGCAGACATTTAAAGGTCATTGGTGAAATGCAGACTTTGATGTGCTGGCTTTATATCCATAACACGGTTTGTAGTTGATAGAAAAAAACGGACGATCTACTGTACTTCTATCTGAGAGAAAGGTACTGTAAGGTGGGGAGGCTTGCACTTTTTTGTGATAAAATGGGAAATCTTTTCACACTTATCATGCAAAGGTGTATATCACCGTATTACTGTTCACATGTGATAAGACCTACATCAGGGTTTCCCGACAACTGATAAATAATCAACAAAATACATCTTCATGTTTGTCAGTTTGGATTGATATAAAATGTCCATCCATTTAACTCCCTTCAAAACATTGTCACAGTGTTTTAACCATAGGCCTTGGGTATGAAGAAGGACCCTGAGCTTAGCATTTCAAAAATAAGTAGTCTGTACTATAGTGTACCAGTTCAATGAAGTGCTTGTTGTCAGTAGCTATCTGTATTGTCAAATGTTTTGGGGTAAAAAGACTGTTTTCAGTCTTTCCACCCTTTGCACCCAGAGCAGCAGAATGTTGTAATGATCCAGTGTAGCTCTGACACTGATGTTTTTTTTATCTAATATAGCCAGTCAGAGCTACACTGGACTCCCACAAACACACTCACAGCCAGCTTTAACATTTATGAGAGGTGACAGGAAAAAAATCAGACAGTTTATTCCAATGATGGGAAAACAATCACGGCTCCCATTATACTTAGCTTGCCCAATCTGGCTAATGCTTGGTAAAATGTCGGCAGGTTATTTTCCGAAAGCTGGATGACTGCTCAGTTTCTGTTGTTGGAATGATTGTCATCAAAATCTTTAATCTGTACGTACATACACCAGGAATTCATGTTATTTGCTTAAATGAAAACTCCACTCAAAAAACTATATATTGCTTGTTTCATTAGTCCACTGTTTATATAGTCCCGAAATGTTTTGCATGTCCGTAATCACGTTTTCAAGATATAAAACTTTCAAAATACAGAAATACAGCCGATATGATGCATTTTGCGTCATATGATGCTGTGTTTTGCGTCACGTGATCACAGACTGAGCTACCTCATATGTTACACTGTAACCGCGTCCCAAATGGCAACCTATTCTCTACAGTGAACTACTTTTGACCAGGACCCATAGGTGCAATTTGGGATGCAGCCACTGTCTCTCTGTCTAAATCAGGGGTGTCAAACATACGGCGCACGAGCCCATTCAATTTGGCCTGCGGGTGGTTTGAGTAAAAAATCACAATAATCGTGAAAAATGATGAGTGAGGGTATAATATTTATGCCTCTAACTTTCTCACTCATCCTTATTCACGATTCATTCATGATTATCAGTAGTCATGGTATTATTTACCATTCTTGTCTTTTGGACACAACATAATACGAAACACAACAAAAACAAACTGCAAATGCATCCAACAAGTGCATAGAGTCACAAGCTCGACGTAGTCAATGCGTGCTAGGAATATGGGACTAAATACAAAATTGTTACTACATTTAATACACTATAAGTGAATTTGTCCAAATACTTATGACACCTTCAAATGGGGGGGACTAGATACATAAAGTGCTTTAATTTCTAAATGGTAAAACTGATGTATGATAATACCGTCAATAAAAGGTGACAACCTAAACAGTCGCCTCATATCAACCATTTCATCTCAAATCCAAAATGCTGGAGTCAGCTTCACTGTCCAAATAAATATGTAGGGAGTGTACATGTAAAAGCAATAATCAGTCACTTTTAATGGCAAATACAAGACTCACTGTTTTAAGCACTAAGATCTGAAGACATTTGTTAAAAGTTAGGTTGATTTTTCACTTGTTTATAGAAAGAATTACAAATCAGGATTCCCTAATATTGAATAAATATCTAACCTTATTTTCAGTATCATTTGTGACTTTATCACAAGACAACAATTTCCCCTTCATCAGAAGCATCAGGCATCCCTATCATCCTAAACGGATGTCAAGAGCTTGGCGTACCCGCCTGCATTTCACAGAAATCACAAGAGGCTGGGGAAACACTCAGCTCAATTGAAGTCTCATCCAAAGAGCTTACAACTGTAATTAAATCATTCATTTCTTGTCTACGCTTCACAGAGCGTAACCAAATTGACTTCCCACCAACTTCAATTTCTATTTGAACAGCAAATAATGATTTTGTGCCAGTCTAATCACAAAGCTCTCAACATCTGATCAAGCCTAGCATCCGGAGGGGAATTACCACATGGACCGATATTAGACCTCATTACCAACTTGAGTGCAAAATTATTACATCTTGTAATTGGATGGTGAGATTTATCAACACAGTAGATCATCAGGCCAGGGCTGCTTCGTGTACTTTGTTATCATTATGCATGGTTGAACTGGCTACTTATCCCAACTTGGCCAGACAACAAAAGACAGTAAGATGAGCAAACTAAGAATTTAGTTAAAGTAACCTATAACTCAGAATGTCAACAGTTATACATTTAGTTTTTTGCAGTAAGGGCTCAATATATTGGCTTGTTGTTAAATGCTGTTTTAATGGTACACTACATGACCGTCAAACAGTTAATTCCAAAATCATGGGCATTAATATGGAGTTGGATCCCCCTTTGCTGCTATAACAGCCTGCACTCTTCTGGGAAGGCTTTCCACTACATGTTGGAACATTGCTGCGGGGACTTGCTTCCATTCAGCCACAAGAGCATTAGTGAGGTCGGCACTGATGTTGAGCGATAAGGCATGGCTCGCAGTCAGTGTTCCAATTCATCCCAAAGGTGTCTGATGGGGTTGAGGTCAGGGCTCTGTGCAGGCCAGTCAAGTTCTTCCACACCGATCTCAACCTCACTTTGTGCACGAGAGCATTGTCATGCTGAAACAGGAAAGGGCCTTCCCCAAACTGTTGCCACAAAGTTGAAAGCACAGAATCGTCTAGAACGTCACTGTCTGCTGTAACGTTAAGATTTCCCTTCACTGGAACTAAGAGGCTAGTCCGAACCATGAAAAACAGCCTCAGGCCATTATTCCTCCTCCACCAAACTTTACCGTTGGCACTCTGCATTGGGGCAGGTAGCGTTCTCCTGGCATCTGCCAAACCCAGATTCATCCGCCGGACTGCCAGATGGTGAAGCGTGATTCATCACTCCAGAGAACGTGTTTCCACTGCTCCAGAGTCCAATGGCAGCGTGCTTTACACTACTCCAGCCAATGTTTGGCATCGCACATAGTGAACTTAGGCTTGTATGCGGCTGCTCGGCCATGGAAACCCATTTCATGAAGCTTCCGACGAACAGTTCTTGTGTTGACGTTGCTTCCAGAGGCAGTTTAGAACTCAGTAGTGAGTGTTGCAACCTAGGACAGACTATTTTTTCGCTCGGCGGTCCCGTTCTGTGAACTTGTGTGGCCTACCACTTCGCCTCTGAGCCGTTGTTGCTCCGAGATGTTTCCACTTCACAATAACAGTACTTACAGTTGACCGGGGCATCTCTAGCAAGGCAGAAATTTGACAAACTGACAGCCTATGAAGCTGCCACGTTGAAAGTCATTGAGCGCTTCAGTAAGGCCATTCTACTGATAATATCTGTCTATGGAGATAGCATGGTTGTGTGCTCGATTTTATACACCTGTCAGCAAAGGGTGTGGCTGAAATACCCCGAATCCACTAATTTGAAGGGGTGTCCACATGCTTTTGTATATATAGTGTATGTCTTAAACGTTTCACTTGGGTAATCTGTGGTGGAGAATAGAGTGCAGCCTGGAGCAGAGCCATCTTTTCTGGGGTTCATCCCAAATAAGCATCCTATTTTCTATATAGTGCACTACTTTTGAGCCCTATTTGCCCTGGTCAAAAATAACAAACTAAATAGGGAATAGGGTGCCATTTGGGAAGCAGCCCTGCTCTGATGTGCTCTGGTCTGGTGAGCACAGTGGAGAGACATTACTGAGAGTTAACTGGCTGTGAAGCTCTGATGGGACTATGAGTCTTCATGTCTGAGAGGGAGTTGTAGATCCAGGATAAGTCAGGACACAAAGCCTTGGTGCAATTGCAGTACCTTGATGGAAACTACTTCAGTAATTCAAAAGTCTAGAGACCCAATTGTTTTATTGTCAAGCAAACACTATAAACCTCTTTTCAACATATGCAGTCGTTGTGATTCTTATTGTTTGCACAGATTACGTGAAAAAAATATGAATATGAAATATGAATTTGTAGTGTAAATGAGTTGTTCATACAGGGCATACAGACTTCCTTTAAATCGTCTTGGCATTACAACTCTTCCACTCAGACGGGAACAGGTAATGGAGGTGGCGGTTGGTCCTCGTGGTCAGGATTAATCTCACTAAGAGGATCAATACAGCTTGAAGACAAGACAAACATCTGAAATCCTAAAGGCTTGTTGTACAGTATAGCATTATGGGATTGAAAAATCGCACAAGCCCATACCTACCCTTCCCTTACCCCAAACGTGGTGCCTTAACCCCTGCTCCCCAATTGAGTAATGATGTAGCTGCAGATGCATCAGAAAATATTTATCTGGATTTACTGTGGGAGGAGGTGGGGGATTGGCAATTGGATGCCGCACATAAACACAAACATCTCGATGGGAACACATGCCCTAATGAAATCAGGGAGATTGAATGAGGAAAGCTATAACAGGAATATAAATATTCCACCCACACTGATCTCAACTGAAACAGCTTTTTCACATCTTGACAAGAAGAGATGTTGAGCTGGCTGGCATTCTAATTTGCCTCAGACTGGAGTTCCGAGTTCTCCCTCGAATTCCAATATTGATCAGGCATAGGTCCGTTATGGTACATAAATGTCCATCTTGTTGCAATGCCCATTCCTGTGTAGTACACCGACACTGCAGCCTGTAATGAGTCACTTGCTGTGCAAAGTGACTTTACCGATAAATCAATGTCTGTTAGTTACTGATACGAGGGTGGATAGGACACGAAATGACAACGGTGTTGTTATCTTGTAAGGGGTAAAATTATATAAATAAGAAAGCACATGTAAGCGTAAATGAATGTAGACACGTTCTCTTTTACAATGACGGCCCGAGGTTGCGTTTTTAAGAGGTTGAAAGAACTTAGACCATGTAAAACGTGTGTGCGCGCGCGTGTTCTGTATGTGCGTGCCTGCGTGTGATACAGTATTGTGTCTGAAATCTCAATTGACAGCTTTAAATCAGATGATTACTTAAATGAAACTGAGACTTTCTCTCAAGGGAGCCAAAACATAATAGATAGGATTGCACCATGTGATCACGAGAACATGCATATCTAATGTCGTTTATGGTTGGTTCTCTCAAAAAATGTGATTGTAATTGCCCCAAAAATTCCCAAGAGTTTTATTATCCTGTTTTCAGAATAGCTGAATTTGTGGCATCTTTCTTGATATGCCACATGAAACAATGTCGATTGTATTAATAGAAGAATGCATACTTTAAAATGGAGGATGAGATCAAACAGATTCAATTCATTAAAAAAAGGTTTTACATTTACTCTCATTATATTGCTTGATGAAAATATGTTTAATTCTGATAGCTGGGATTATTAGTCTAATGTCCGGAGTGTACTGATGAAAAATCCTGAATCTTTCAAACCCTTGTTTAGAATGTACAGTCTCTATAGGTTGCCTGAAGTACATGTGGGGTATGCAATCAAACTTGTCACGCAAAACACAGAGACCCATTGGCTATGTTGGCTTAGCTATACTGTAGATGCAATAGGGTCTCTGTTGTCTTTATCAAGCTTTGTTTAAAGCGCTCATTGTTTAGGCTTTGTCGTTTTATCTATAGCTAAATCTGGTATTTTTTTACCTCTGTAATTATGTAATGAGCAACCTTACCTAAGACCTGAAGAGTTGTATTAGCTCCTCAAGATAATACCCAGGCTTTAGCTCAGTGGGCTAACACAGTCCTGTGGCATGCAATAGACCCGGGTTTACACTCAGTCAAATTCGAGGGGTAACACTGTCATGATGATTGTACCATCCATTACCAGGCAGCATCAACTACATGTATTTGTAGGGAATTTATTAAATGAGTCTATACTGTGCTGTATTATGTCAAACATATGAAGCCTGGCTTTGAGATATGCTGAGCTTTTAAGTTCAGTGACCTCAGCACCTTGTCATCATTAGTGGTTTTAAGAACAGAAAGAACCAACAAGGTGTTTCTGAACATCCATTATGCTCACACTGCAGGGAAAGAAAGTGTATGTCCCAAATGGCACCCCTATTCACATTGTAGTGCACTACATTTGACGAGAGTCCTGTGGGCCCTGGTCAAAAATAGGGCACTATAAAAAGGGAATAGGGACTCATTTGGGAAGTAGGAAACAATGTCCTAATCATCAATCGCTGCTCTGTTGTCTTCAAATTATGCTGACAGCTAAACGTGCTTCTTTCCAAAGGAATCAAAAGCATGATGTGTTTCTTTCATTTGGATTCCCTTTTGAAGAGCCTGTCTAATAAAATTAGCATCTGATGAATAGTTGTTGTTGGAGGAAAACATATGTTTATCAGAGGAATACTCTTTTGATCAAATTTAGCTAACTTTTGGGCAGTTTTGTGGAGAAGATCAGGCCACATTGAGACAGTGCGAGGAGTCTGAGAACGGTAGAAAGTAACTATTGTGTTTTGAATGATATTTGTAACCAGCTGGTCACCGATACCATAATGATTAAGATATTTAAATCTATGTCTCTGCTGTGATGAGGAATTAAACCTATTTATATATATTTTTAAACATATTAAACAGTGGTATAGTAGTGTAGGTGTAAGTCATGCTCTAATAATTGGTGCTCCAATTAAGATAATAATTTTTCTCCCCATCAGAACAACACTCTAGTTAGTGTCTTAACTAATTTTCACAGTCACAGAAACACATTTTGATAAGATAACATCAGGGGAATTTGTTTGTTTTTAATTAGCTTCCCTCAGACCAGAAAATCAACACATTCAAAGAGCATCTTTTGTTTGTGGGGCCGTGTTGTACTGATAACTGAATCAGCCTGGCAATTTATTCATTGTTTGGCAAAAATGAATCAGAAATTTGCCAGAGGTGAAAGAGTAACATAATAGAGAGAAAAACCATAGTATGGAAATGCATTGCAATCAGCCTCATTGTCATATCTAAAATCAGAATCTTAGCAAGGTATGCAGCCTTTGGCATAGCTCCCTGACCTTGACTCTATATAACCATGTCTCATTAAGCCAATACTATATTATACTATGGCTCCAACAAGACATATTGTTAAAGCCCGACTCAGTGATTTTTACAGCCCTTTTTGGTCATTTAAGTTAATTATACATACCCATTGATTCTTGAATTAAGGAGTGGGGCTTTAAGAGTAACAAATATTCAGAAACTGGTCTGCAACCACAGCATAAAATTATGATAATTAGTAAGGTCTTCATATCACATTTCCTCACTGCATACAGTTGAGCGAACATAACTCAGATTTACTGCTAAACCAACGCAGAGCGACTCTACCTCATTTCTCATTGAGCTGCCAGCATGAGCAACATCATGCACAGCCTAATTCATCATAACGAGAGAGAGAGGAAGAGAGGGGGGGCTATTACTTATTACTCCGGTTGTATGAAATCATAATGATTGAGAACGAGGAAGGGTTTTGACTCCCATCATTACATATATGTTTAAATGTATATAACGCTGTGATGATCACTGTGGTGCCATAACGTTCCTTCATGGGACATTAGCCACCGCTCCATTAACAGGGCCAGTAGGGCTCACAGGAGACTCATAGGCATCTGGGTGGAGGGATAACAAATGGCTATTAACACAGCAGGCTTTAAATATGGCTGCTATAAGCTGGGGTTACAGTTCTGATTGATATACTGTAGTATGTGTGACCAGACCACAAACAGTAGGCATTACCACAAACAGTATGTGATCAAAGCCAACAGCGATAATGTTGTTATATTTATGGTATTATGTGACCACAACGATTACTTCTGTGTAATGTCTGACACAGCCGAAACGGAACAAAACAGTGACCACTGTGTGCACAGTTAAAGTGCTTTCATTTTCATTGCTGTGTGAAGACGGAGAAATGTACCATAGGTGACCACAGCTTGGGGGGGGGGGGGGGGGGGGACAGCCACCATAGCAGATATGATTAAAAAAGTTGACAAAATAATGAGGAAATTGAAAACAAACAAAAACAAAACAATGGAAGCTCCCACATAAAACAAACCAACATGAAACAGACTAGCAGAGTGAACAGTCCTGAAGGAGCTCTCGAAAGACAGCATTTCCCTTCACTTTCTCTTCAACGCAGCCCAATCCCTTTGTGGCACATTTATTTCTTTATCTAATAGAAAGTAATGACACAGACTGTGTCTCCGGTCCTCTTTGGCAGGACCCCAGGCCTCTTGGGGTAAAACACACAAACACAATAAGCATAAATGCATAAAAGCCAGGAAGCACGGCTCCATTTGGCTGATGAGAATGATGGCTAGCTTGTTGCTTATCGGAGCCCTATAAATCTCCATGGCTAGGCGAGAGATGGGAGCAGTTATCACTTCCTGGCAGAGGCGATATGAATGGTGCCTGACAAAGTAAGGCATCTCCTCCAATGATTTATTGATGGAAGGGGGAGGGATTCAAGAGTGTTGGAATGGGGCAAGCTGATAAAGGTAAAAGTGCAAACTGCTCAAAGTAAGAAGGGTGTACACTCGTAAATGGCTAATAGTTCAACTACCTAATGTAATCCAAAGATGATTCATCGTCTGGACTGGAAGACTGGAAACAAGACTGGAAACGAAGATGACCGGAAAGTTTATATATGGATTGCAGGTTTAATGCTTTATCATGCAACTTAACGAATCCCCCCCATTGCTAACTTCAACACTGGCATAATATCACATTTCAGTCAAATTCACATTTATTTTATAAAGCCCCTTTAATAAGAATGGCACTGCATTGCATAGCAGTTGTTTTATGGGCTCCTGACCAATTCAAATCAAATAAATGTTTATTTGTCACATGCGCCAAATACAACAGGTGTAGTAGACCTTACAGTGAAACTTACAATCCCTTAACCAACAATGCAGATTTAAGAAAAATACCTATAAAAAGTAAGAAATAAATGTAACAAATATTTAAAGAGCAGCAGTAAAATAACAATAGCGAGGCTAAATACAGCGGGTACCGGTACAGAGTCAATGTGCGGGGGCACCGGTTAGTCGAGGTAATTGAGGTAATATGTACATGTAGGTAGAGATATTAAAGTGACTATGCATAGATAATAACAGAGAGTAGCAGCAGCGTAAAAGGGGGGGGCAATACAAATAGTTTGGGGTAGCCATTTGATTAGATGTTCAGGAGTCTTATGGCTTGGGGGTAGAAGCTGTTTAGAAGCCTCTTGGACCTAGAGTTGGGGCTCCGGTACCGCTTGCCGTGCGGTAGCAGAGAGAACAGTCTATGACTAGGGAGGCTGGAGTCTTTGACAATATTTAGGGCCTTCCTCTGACACCGCCTGGTATAGAGGTCCTGGATGACAGGAAGCTTGCCCCCAGTGATGTACTGGGCAGCACGCACTACCCTCTGTAGTGCCTTGTGGTCAGAAGCCAAGCAGTTGCCATACCAGGCAGTGATTAAACCTGTCAGGATGCTCTCAATGGTGCAGCAGTAGAACCTTTTGAGGATCTAAGGACCCATGCCAAATGTTTCCAGTATCCTGAGGGGGAATCGGTTTTGTCGTGCCCTCTTCACGACTGTCTTGGTGTGCTTGAACCATGTTAGTTTGTTGGTGATGTGGACGCCAAGGAACTTGAAGCATTCAACCTGCTCCACTACAGCCCCGTCGATGAGAATGAGGGCTCCTTTTCCTGTAGACCACAATCATCTCCTTTGTCTTGATCACATTGAGGGAGAAGTTGTTGTCCTGGCACCACACGGTCAGGTCTCTGACCTCCTCCCGATAGGCTGTCTCGTCGTTGTCGGTGATCAAGCCTACCATTGTTGTGTCATCTGCAAACTTAATGATGGTGCTGGAGTCGTGCTTGGCCGTGCAGTCATGAGTGAACAGGGAGTACAGGAGGGGACTGAGCACGCACATCTGAGGGGCCCCCGTGTTGAGGATCAGCGTGGCGGATGTGTTGTTACCTACCCTTACCACCTGGGGAAGACCCGTCAGGAAGTCCAGCATCCAGTTGCAGAGGAAGGGGTTTAGTCCCAGGGTCCTTAGCTTAGTGATGAGCTTTGAGAGCACTACGCTGAGCTGTAGTCAATGAATAGCATTCTCACATAGGTGTTCCTTTTGTCCAGGTGTGAAAGGGCAGCGTGGAGTGCAATATAGATTGCATCATCTGTGGGGAGGTATGCAAATTGGAGTTGGTCTAGGGTTTCTGGGATAATGGTGTTGATGTGAGCCATGACCAGCCTTTCAAAGCACTTCATGGCTACAAACCTGACTGCTACGGGTCGGTAGTAATTTAGGCAGGTTACCTTAGTGTTCTTGGGCACAGGGACTATGGTGGTCTGCTTAAAACATGTTGGTATTACAGACTCAGACAGGGAGAGGTTGAAAACGTCAGTGAAGACACTTGCCAGTTGGTCAGCGTATGCTTTTTAGTACACGTCCTGGTAATCCGTCTGGCCCTGCGGCCTTGTGAATGTTGACCTGTTTAAAGGTCTTACTCACATCGGCTGTGGAGAGCGTGATCACACAGTCGTCCGGAACAGCTGATGCTCTCATGCAGGTTTTAGTGTTACTTTCCTCGAAGTGAGCATAGAAGTAATTTAGATTGTCTGGTAGGCTCGTGTCACTGGGTAGCTCTCGGCTGTGCTTCACTTTGTAGTCTGTAATAGCCACATTCGACGAGCGTCGGAGCCGGTGTAGTACGATTCTATCTTAGCTCTACCCTTTAGCTTGGTGCAGATGTTGCCTGTAATCCATGGCTTCTGGTTGGGGTATGTACGTACAGTCACTGTGGGGACGACGTCATTGATGCACTTATTGATGAAGCCAGTGACTGATGCGGTGTACCTCAATGCCATCGGAAAAATCCCGGAACATATCCCAGTCCGTCCTAGCAGAACAGTCCTGTAGCTTAGCATCTGCTTCATCTGACCACTTTTTTTATTGACCGAGTCACTGGTGCTTCCTGCTTTAATTTTTGATTGTAAGCAGGAATTAGGAGGATAGAATTATGGTCAGATTTGCCAAATGGAGGGAGAGTTTGTACGCGTCTCAGTGTGTGGAGTAAAGGTGGTCTAGAGGTTTTTTTCCCTCTGGTTGCACATTTAACATGCTGATATTCTGCTATTTTGTGTGTTTTTCGCACCGATTGTAACTTTTTTGTACATAATTGTTCCGCAATCGTTTCCTATGACAGAAAAGAGCTTCTGGACATCAGAACAGTGATCACTACCTTCGATTTGGATGGAGATTTCTACTTCAACGAGTCGGAGGTACAGGACATACTGCTCACCCTGGACCAGGCCGTAATCCCCGGGACACGGAAAAGAAAAAGGCGGCGTAAGAGAGGCCGACGTGCAGGCACCCTGACAAAACTGCATCGGCAAGTTCATAAACCGCCTCTACTCTCCGTTCTATTGGTGAACGTACAATCACTGGAAAATAAACTGGATGAGCTCCATTTGAGATCAATGGGACCTGAAGGACTGTAATATCCTATGTTTCATGGAGTCCTGGCTGAACAAGGACATGGATAATATACAGTTGAAGTCGGTTTACATACATTTAGATCAGAGATCTAGTTAACAAACTATAGTTTTGGCAAGTCGGTTAGGACTTCTACTTTGTGCATAACACAAGTAATTTTTCCAACAATTGTTTACAGACAGATTATTTCACTTAGAACTCACTGTATCACAATTCCAGTGGGTCAGAAGTTTACATACACTAAGTTGACTGTGCCTTTAAACAGCTTGGAAAATTCCAGAAAATTATGTCATTGCTTTAGAAGCTTCTGATAGGCTAATTGACATCATTTGAGTCAATTGGAGATGTACATGTGGATGTATTTCAAGGCCTACCTTCAAACCCAGTGCCTCTTTGCTTGACATCATGGGAAAATCAAAAGAAATCAGCCAAGACCTCAGAAAAATAATTATAGACCTCCACAAGTCTGGTTCATCCTTGGGAGCAATTTCCAGACGCCTGAAGGTACCAAGTTCATCTGTACAAACAATAATACGCAAGTATAAACACCAAGGTACCACACAGCCGTCATGCCGCTCAGGAAGGAGACGCGTTCTGTCTCCAAGAGATGTACTTTCCCAGAACAACAGCAAAGGACCTTGTGAAGATGCTGGAAGAAACAGGTACAAAAGTATCTATATCCACAGTAAAATTAGTCCTATATCAACATAACCTGAAAGGCCGCTCAGCAAGGAAGAAGCCACTACTCCAAAACCGCTATATAAAAGCCAGACTACGATTTGCAACTGCACATGGGGACAAAGATCGTACTTTTTGGAGAAATGTCCTCTGGTCTGATGACACAAAAATAGAACTGTTTGGCCATAATGACCATCGTTATGTTTGGAGGAAAAAGGGGGAGGCTTGCAAGCCGAAGAACACCATCCCAACCTTGGCAGCATCATGTTGTGGGGGTGCTTGGCTGCAGGAGAGACTGGTGCACTTCACATAATAGATGGCATCATGAGGTAGGAAAATTATGTGGATATATTGAAGCAACATCTCAAGGCATCAGTCAGGAAGTTAAAGCTTGGTCGAAAATGGGTCTTCCAAATGGACAATGACCCCAAA
This sequence comes from Salvelinus namaycush, assembly GCF_016432855.1. Classification (NCBI taxonomy): domain Eukaryota; kingdom Metazoa; phylum Chordata; class Actinopteri; order Salmoniformes; family Salmonidae; genus Salvelinus; species Salvelinus namaycush. The sequence goes on from NC_052315.1 coordinate 47,242,426, forward strand.
CATACTTCCAAAGTTGTGGCAAAATGGCTTAAGGACAACAAAGTCAAGGTATTGGAGTGGCCATCACAAAGCCCTTATCTCAATCTTCTAGAACATTTGTGGGCAGAACTGAAAAAGTGTGTGCAAGCAAGGAGGCCTACAAACCTGACTCAGTTACACCAGCTCTGTCAGGAGGAATGGGACGAACTTCACCAAACTTATTGTGGGAAGCTTGTGGAAGGCAACCCGAAATGTTTGACCCAAGTTAAACAATGTAAAGGCAACGCTACCAAATACTAATTGAGTGTATGTAAACTTCTGACCCACTGGGAATGTGATGAAATAAAAGCTGAAATAAATAATTCTCTTGTCACGGCCGTCGAAAGAACTGGACCAAAGCGCAGCGTGGTAAGCGTACATTTTCCCTTTATTTAAAATGACACCAACAAAGCAATAAACTATACAAAACGACTGTGAAGCTTAAGGGCTATAGTGCCACAAACAAAGACAACTTCCCACACAGAAAGGAGGGAAAAGGGCTACCTAAGTATGGTTCCCAATCAGAGACAACGATAGACAGCTGTCCCTGATTGAGAACCATACCCGGCCAAAGCAAAGAAATACACAAACATAGAAAATAGAACATAGAATGCCCACCCAAATCACACCCTGACCAAACCCAAAATAGAGACATAAAAAGCTCTCTAAGGTCAGGGCGTGACATCTCTCTACTATTATTCTGACATTTCACATTCTTAAAATAAAGTGGTGATCCTAACTGACCTAAGACAGTGAATTTTTACTAGGATTAAATGTCAGGAATTGTGAAAAACTGAGTTTAAATGTATTTTGCTAAGGTGTATGTAAACTTCCGACTTCAACTGTACTTCCATAAATCTTTTCAACTGGTACCGGGGGACATTCAGACGAGTCCCTTGACACTTGTGGGGTTGTACAGTAGAGCAAAACAGAGAACACCATCGTGTTCATGAGACCACCACTGTGTTCCTTTCCATAGAATGGTCATAATAGTTTGTAGGCCAAACCGTTCAGACGATTTTGTGAGAAGACCGATTTTCGGGATGTCTCATGGTCTGACAAACACGCTCCAGCTCTGTCACCTTTCACCACAGATGCGAAAGTGCGACAATCGGTGGATGCAGTGGATTGAGACACATCCAATGCAAACAGATATCTCTAGCTTTAACTGACTGATTTCTATGGGGACTTTATTATGTTAATTCGATTTCCGCAGGGCGTGGACATCGACCTTACGGGGTTTTAAAGACGTTCATGACAAGCAGGATCAGATAATACCCATGATGGCTATATCGAAGGCGCGACACAGGTATAGGTACAGTATAGACAAATTTGCCTTTGATCAAGTGAAACAGTGACTCAATGAATCAAAAGAGTATAAAGAAAGTATTAACTCTTGGAATATCATGGGTATCCATTGCCATGATGCAGTTCATAAGCTTGTGGATAGTGGTCGATCAGACAATGATTAGGCTTATAGGCCTATATGAGAGCATGTACACTATACACAGATATTGTACAACCAATTCAGCGTACCCTAGATGTTAATATGATATGGTTGCAGTGCTCAGCTTCTGTCACAGCACAAGTCTAATTACTGAAAGCAGCCTTTTCTCAGCTGTCAACTGTCTGGTGATGAGGTAATATGGAGGCCTGTGCTCCGGCTCCACCATAGTTATTATTAACGCTACTGGGACAGGAACTGACTACATTGGGGAAGACAGTGTAAATATAAATCAGGACTGGCACACTCACAAGGCACAGAGTCTTCACACTCCATTGATCATTATCTGGCTTCAAATCGACTGAAGCGTTTTAGTTCGGGTAACAGGAGGAGGGGAGCGAGTCACAGGGCTATTACACAGATAAATGATTCATGTGTGTGTTTTAAGCCCTACATCCACAGGCAACTAACTGTGATTTCATTTCTATTGGCACTAATAAGTGGCAAGTAAAGACAGAATCCCATGTGGTCTGTTATTCCCTCCAGATAGAGAAGAAATGGTCCTGGATGTATACTGTAGTTCATTATAGCCTCAAAACAAACACAATGTGGGCTCAGCTCATTTTGAGAGAGAGGGAAGGTAAAAATAAGCTGTCACATTCTGCTAATTAAATAGTTGATTTGTTTGTTTGCTCTTCTGACACACCTCAAACGTCATGTCCAGCTAAACACCGGATTCTCATTAGACAAGCTAATTAACTTTGCAACTGTCAAGCTAGCCGACGCTAACAAAACTGACGGCGGGAAAAGCGTCCGTTGAAGGGTGTTAAATAACTCAAGAGGCTAACGACAGCTGACACTACAATCGCTTGGATGCTGGGAGGAAAAAAGGGAAATGTTGACATCAAATCGAGTTATCTCCGAGAGGAAAGAGAAGGAATCGAGGATGGAGAGAGAGGGAGAGATAGAGAGAAAAGCAAACCAAGGCAATCTCATCTTTAATGCTGGGTTATTGGCACCGGACAGAGTATGCTTTGTTCCCGCTGTTTGCTCTGGCTTCGAGTCCGTGCCTCTTCACGGTCCCTCTGTCAGAGCCAGTAAAGAGACCGTGAGTGACTCTCAATCTGATGATGAATAGTAGCCCTGGAAGCCGTGGGAGATTACTCCCCGGAGAACCTTAAAGCCCCGACCGCTGTGATTTATGACATATTTATCTGCCGCTATCTGAGGTGGCTGTCACCGGCCAAGAGAGTGAAGGAGCAGATGAGGGGATGACGGGCCGGGGGGAGAATTATACAGCTATAATTGTCAATCATGAGCAGGATTGAGCAGTGAGCTCTATAGCTGTTTTCATAACAGAGGTGCATAAAGCTGTCTCGGAGGGCAGGGTGGAACTCTTAAAGGAGAATGATATCCACATTATATAGGCTATATACGCTTTAGATATCCTCTTTTCCTCGAATGAGAATTATACCCACATTATTCTTCACTCAGTCACCCATCGAGGTGATCTCCTTAGTGTTGGCTCTGGCCCAGGGCAATCTACAGCCCCAACCTTTAGGCTACTATGGAACTGAGCAAATATGTGCAAATTTCATCCAGATTTTCATCATTCATTTATGTAGTGGGCTAAGTGTTTGGATTGTTTGCATTTGTCTGCTTCAAGAGGCACAAAACTCCCCCCAAGTGTCATTTGTCATTTTCCATGACGTTTAAAATGGGTTTGTAAACAGTAAATAGGTCTACATAGTGGTATTGTGTTTGTAGATGCTTTGTAGATGATTCTTGATATTCACTGTAATTGACTATATATGTGAAACCATACAATGGATTTTTTGTCCCCTTTCATTTGCACCTATATTTAAACACAGCTGGATGTCTTTGTGTCACTCTCTTCAGGCACACATACTGGAATCTAATATTTATTGGGTGTGGAAATAAAGATTTCTGCTCGGAGTTTAAAATAAATAGCCCAATTGATTCGGATAGCCTCCTCCTCGCATAGCTCAGAGTGGTTTGGTTGTTACATGTGGTAAGCAGCCGCTCTGCTGCCAGAGAGAGTGAGATCCCAATCAGCCTGATTACTGTGTGTGCAGGCAAGTGCAAAACAATGTATAAGCTCCTTAATCAAATCAATAGCCAAAGCAACTCCAAACTGATGGCTCTTATCAAAACCCGAGTAAAGCCTCAGTAATTTTTCATTTAATTACGAGTTAAATTCAGAGCAGGGATTTGTGTCATAAAAAATAAGATGATTTTTGTCTATTCGGTTTAAGATTAGGCCTAATGTTCTTGAGCAAAGGTGCATGGTCGTTGAATATAAAATACTAAAAACGAATGGTATTGTCATGACAGGTAACACCAGTTCTGTTTTTGATTTTGTTATTAATTTTGTAGAATGTTTTTTATGTATGATATGTACTGTAATGTATGTGTGTTGTATAGAGAGAATGTTTCTATAAACACACGCTTGCAAATGTGTCTCTGTGTGCATATAGGTGTGTGTTTGTGTGCGTAGGAAATTGCTGATGGACTGGGGTACTGGTGCGGATAATTAACTCACTGAATGTGCAGATGTTTCTGAGGACTCATGTTGTTAGCGCGCGCGCATACACACACACACACACACACACACACACACACACACACACACACACACACACACACACACACACACACACACACACACACACACACACACACACACACACACACACACACACACACACACACACACCACTCCAGCATCTGCCTAAGCACCTTCCTGAGCATGAGGAGCTCAATCTTTTCCACTTGACAGCAGTGCAAGTGAAGCCATTTAGTGGCAGCTGGTTCGGCATGGCCAGGAGTAGATGGGGTTGGAAAGCCCTGTGTGCTTTAATTAATTAAGGGGAGATTACATGGTCTTTCAACCATGTAGTTTGTCATCAGAATCCATTACACATTGATATTAGACATTTCTCCACAGTGTCAACAGCAATTTAGAGGGCAGCTGAAGTTTAAGGAGTGTGAAGGAAGTTTTCTGCTGAGACCTGATTATAGTAGTAAATGACCGTTTGCAAAAAAAGAGGTCAGTGACAATCTAATTACAGCAGTGGTTTTCAATTGGTTTTGCCTCGAGACCCAAATTGAACCAGGTTGTTTCAGTTGCAATCCAATATTCGCATCGTGTTTTTTGTTGTTGCCAAAATGCAATCTGAATTATTCTTTTTTTAATGCTATATTGATAGTGAATGTACCAATTATATGACAAGGGAACAACATCGTAAATCATTCAATTTTGCACATATTCTTGATGTAGAATGTTAAGCTCACTGGTTTGCGACCACAAAATCAACCAAATCCACTAAATAGCGCCGCTAATAATATATTTGTCACACCCTGATCTATTTCAACTGTCTTGTGCTTGTCTCCGCCCCCCACCAGGTGTCTCCTATTTTCCCCATTATCCCCTGTGTATTTATACCTGTGTTTTCTGTCTGTCTGATGCCAGTTCGTCTTGTCTCGACAAGTCATCACAGCACGTTTTCCCCGTGTTACCAGTTCTCAAGTTCTTGTTTTCTAGTCTTCCCGGTTTCGAACTTTCTGCCTGCCATTCTGTCCCCTTTTGACTCTGCCTTGGATTACGAACCTCTGCCTTCCCTTTTGCCTGCCCCTTTGTTATAATAAATATTCTGAGCCGAACTATCCACCTCCTGTATCTGCATCTGGGTCATATCCTGAGTTGTGATAGTACGAACTGGCCATGACTGACCCAGCAGATTCGGACCAGCTCCACAACGCTGTCTCCCTGCAAGGAGCCACCATTGGAAGACACGAGGAGCTACTTCAGAACCTTATGGAGGGGCTCCATACCTTGGAGGAACGCCATGACCATATGTTCAACTCATTACTGGAGCAAGCCACAACGGAAACCTCCCGGGCGCTCAGTAACCTCGCTACTAGCGATGCTTCTTCCCAGCCTTCCCAGGCTTCTCGAGAACCCTGCTTACATCCTCCGGAGCGCAATGCTGGAGATCCTGGAACCTGCCGGGTGTTTCTCTCTCAGTGCTCCCTCATCTTTGAGCTACAGCCCTCTTAGTTGCCTTCGGATCGGTCGAAGATAGCGTATCTTATAACGCTGATGTCTGGAAGGGCGCTTGCCTGGGCTATGGCGGTGTGCGATCAACAATTCACTGTTTGCCTTAGTCTGGAGGATTTCGTGGCGGAGGTAAGGAAGGTGTTCCATTCCCCGGTGTCTGGGAGAGAGGCGGCTTGGAAGCTACTCCCGCAGTGTGGCAGATTCCCGCAGTGTGGCTTTAGCATGCTGGCCGACACCTTCCTTCATGGATTATCGGAGGAAATCACTATATATACTGTATATAATGCTCGTTGGGCTCCGTTATTCACTCAATTATACCATCGCCTACCGCCCTGGGTCCAAGAATGTGAAGCTGCTCCTGCCTGTATAGTTTCGTTGCTACACCATCTAACCCTGAGACCATCCTCTCTACCTCCTGTCTAGCAGCTACACTGGTCTGGGGTAGAGCCGGGTCCGCAAGACGCAGCATTCCCAGCCGGACCACCGAATGTTTGTTCCAGATTCGTCCCCGGTCCTGGAATGGGCCCATTCCTCTAAACTCACCTGTCATCCCGGCTCCCGTCAGACCCTGGCTTTCATCTGCCAACGTTTTTTGTGGCCTACCATGGTTCCGGACGTCTCTGCATTCGTCGACACCTGCACTGTGTGCGCATAGAACAAGACTCCGCACGGCAAGCTCTGGCTGGCCTCCTTCAACCACTCCCTGTTCCTCATCACCCCTGGTCCCATATATCCCTGGACTTTGTCACTGGTCTCCTTCCGTCAGGTGGCAACACCACCATCCTTACTGTGGTGGATAGGTTTCCAAAGCTGCACATTTCATTCCCCTTCCCAAGTTACCCTCAAACAAGGAGACAGCCCAGCTTATGGTGCAGCACATCTTCCGGATCTATGGACTTCCGGTCAACATGGTCTCCGATCGGGGTCCTCAGTTCTCGTCCAGGTTCTGGAAGGCATTCTGCACCATCATTGGGTCATCGGCCAGCCTGTTCTCCGGGTTTCATCCCCAGTCTTACGGCCAATCGGAGCGAGCCAATCAGGACCTTGAAACTACTCTTTGCTGCCTCGTCTCTGCCAATCCCACCACCTGGAACCAGAAACTTGTGTAGGTGGAGTACGCTCGCAACTCCTTTCCCTGCTCGGCCACTGGACTCTCGCCCTTCGAGTGTTCCTTGGGTTACCAGCCCCCGCTCTTCCCTGAGCAAGAGATCAGCATACCCTAAGCCCAGATGTTCGTCCTCCGCTGTCGGCGGACAAACCACCTCCGGCTCCCCGCTATCGGCCAGGCAGAGGGTATGGCTGTCCACCCGTGATCTACCCCTCAGGGTAGAGTCTCAAACTTTCCCCCCTTTTTATTGATCCATTCCCCATCTCTGAAGTCCTTAGCCCCTCTGCTGTTTGTCTTCTGTTGCCCCGTACCCTCCGTATACATCCCACTTTCCATGTGTCTAGGATTAAACCTTTGTCTCACAGCCCTTTGTCTCATGTTTCCTGTTTGTCTTGTCAAATCATCCCAGCGTGTTTTCCGTGTGTTACCAGTTCTCAAGTCCTTGTTTTCTAGTCTTCTCTGTTCCAACCTTCCTGCCTGCCCTGACCCTGCCTACCGTTCTGTCCCTTTTTGACTCTGCCTATATAGGTTAATTATAATTTATACACACTTTCTAGCTGGTTTTAGTTGTTTAAGTTCAGACTGGAGTATTTTTCCTAAAAAATAAATAAAAAAGTTTATTTTTTGTTTTACTCAGACAATCGCGACCCATTCAAAACCTCCTGCGACCCAACTTGGGTCGCGACCCACCAGTTGAGAATGGCTGAATTACAGCCATCTAAATAATAAGCTGTAAAATAACATGATGTGATCAGACATTTTCTACCACTTAAATGTAAACAGGCTGAAAAAGACATTATCGAAGCCTCCTACAAATATTGTTTTATTTTGAAAAACATTTCTGAATCTTCACCCTCACCTGAATTGTTGAGAATTCACTATTGCTGAAAGTGATTTAGCTTCATAGCTTCCAATGGCCTCTCATCATCTCATAATTAAATCCATAACCAATTTTGTTTACATTGATGGCCCCAGTCCGCTGCAGGTACAATTTAATGACCAGCAACACTCATGCTTCAACTGCACTTATTCTGCACCACTTTACTCGATGGGCTCTTAAAGACCTCTCCTGTGGGTTATTATTGTCTCTCTGTCAATGATAGCTCTTTTAATTTGATGTGTTTGTAAAGCTCTGGCGGCATGGCTGGGGGAGATTGGGTCCATTTAACACCCACAGCCTGGAGACAGACCTCATAATGGCAGACTGTAAATAAAACATCAATGCTTTGTCCTAAATGGCAACCTATTCCCTATATAGTGCATTACTTTTGACCACAGGCCCATAGGCCCTGGTAAAAAGTAGTGCACTTTAAAGGGAATAGAGTGCCATTTAGGACTTAAACCAATTATGAGCTCTCTGAGGTGGAATCTGCCCATTATAATCACATCAAGTGTTTGTTTACTGGAACAATGGGGCAGAATGTTAGGTAACCTACTGGAACTGAAGAGATAATAATTACAGGTACGGAATCCATTTTCCTTTATGTTGGTTTCGTTTCTTACGTTTGGCACTTCCAAGCAAGAAAGAAAAGATATGTTTGGCTTCATCTCTCAAGAAGCTGCCTACTGTACATCTTCTGCTAAATATTCTGAAATACCTCAGTGTCTCTGTGACAGGGAAGAGAGGGCTGGGTGAGACAGAAGGGCAAAAGCAGGTTGACAGCAAAAGCATAGTAAATATTTACCATGTGTCTATTCCTTTACAGTATGATTCAAAATAAGATATGCTCTTTGACGTATTTTTACATTCAGGAGACAATTCAGCAGGGAGCGTTTTAACCATTTTAAAGTGTAAATGTCTCTATTTTGAAGTTTTTCTTTTTAATTGCTACCCTCATCTACTTAAAACAACATTCAATGATCCCCCATAGACTGGAATAAAAGCATTGTTTGAACTGTGATATTTCTTTCAAGAGTTTTTGAGATAGAGCTCACACTTAAAATGAAATAGTTTGGAAATGAAAAAATACAAAAGTCACAGATGAACTTTTTTTTTTTACACTTTATTTTTACACTAAAAGGGACATTATTTATTTGATACATTACAAACTGTCTTTCTTTTTGAGGAAATTAGAATGTGACAGTTTCTGAATTGTCTAATCTGATTCATGATTTATGAGACACTGTCAAAACCCCCAACAATGATATCTGATTGAATCTGAATATGAGGGAATCATTCAAAAGCAATGTCAAGTAAAGTTGCCTTTCTCTACTGGACATGTGTTAGGAGTAACCTCTATTCTTCTAATAATACCAAGAGACATTTTCAAACTCTTAATTTTCCATTCTGCATCAGAATGGCGCCGAAGGAGATGGCTGCCGTTTTACGATCACGTAACCAATTGTGCTATTGTGTATGTTTTTCACGTTATTTGTAACTTATTTTGTCTTATGACCGAAAAGAGCTAAAAGATATCAGGACAGCGATTACTCATCCCGTACAGAAGGAATGCTTTTTCTTCAATGAGTCGGATAGGAAGGATTTACTTCAGATGCCCGACAAGGCCCTCATCCCCGTCATTCGCAGGAGAAAGAGACGGAGGTATCGTGGACGAAGGTTCGGGTGCCTTGTAAGGATTCGACACTGAGAGGGTACTCTACCTTTACCTATTGGCTAACGTACAATCCATCGATAATAAAATAGATGAACTACGATCACGTATATCCTACCAACGGGACATTAAAAACAGTAATATCTTATGTTTCACCGAGTCGTGGCTGAAAGATAACATAAATAACATACAGCTGGTGGGTTTTAAGCTTTTTCGGGCAGGATAGAACAGCGGCATCTGGTAAGACGAGGGGTGTCGGTCTATGTATATTTGTAAACAACAGCTGGTGCACGAAATCTAAGGAAGTCTCGGGGTTTTGCTCGCCTGAGGTAGATTATCTAATGATAAGCTGTAGACCACACTATTTACCAAGGGAGTTTTCATCTATATTTTTCGTAGCTGTCAATATACCACAACAAACCGATGCTGGCACTAAGACCACACTCAATGAGCTGTATACGGACATAAGCAAACTGGAAAATGCTCATCCAGAGGCGGCGCTCCTAGCGGCCGGGGACTTCAAATGCAGGGAAACTAAAATCTGTTTACCTAATTTCTACCACACACAGAGGTGCGTACAAAGCTCTCCCTCGCCCTCCATTTGGCAAATGTGACCGTAATTCTATCCTCCTGATTCCTGCTTACAAGCAAAAACTAAAGCAGGAAGCACAAGTGACTTGGTCAGTTAGAAAGTGGTCAGATGAAGCAGATGCTAAGCTACAGGACTGTTTTGCTAGCACAGACTGGAATATGTTCCGGGATTCTTCTGATGGCATTGAGGAGTACACCACATCAGTCACGGGCTTCATCAATAAGTGCATTGATGATGTAATCCTCACAGTGACCGTACGTACATACCCCAACCAGAAGCCATGGATTACAGGCAACATCCGCACTGAGTTAAAAGGGTAGAGCTGCCGCTTTCAAGGAGCTTACAAGAAATCCCGCTATGCCCTACGACGAACCATCAAACAGGCAAAGTGTCAATACAGGACTAAGACTGAATTGTACTACACTGGCTCTGACGCTCATTGGATGTGGCAGGGCTTGCAAACTATTACAGACTGCAAAGGCAAGCACAGCTGCGAGCTGCCCAGTGACACAAGCCTATCAGAAAAAGCTAAATTACTTATATGATCGCTTCGAGGCAAGTAACACTGAAGCATGCATGAGAGCATCAGCTGTTCCGGACATCTGTGTGATCACGCTCTCCGTAGCCGATGTGAGTAAGACTACTAAACAGGTCAACATTCACAAAGAAGCAGGGCCAGATGGATTACCAGGACGTGTACTCCAAGCACGCGCTGACCAACTGGCAAGTGTCTTCACTGACATTTTCAACCTGTCCCTGACTGAGTCGGTAATATCAACATGTTTCAAACAGACCACCATAGTCCCTGTGCCCAAGAACACTAAGGTAAGCTGCCTAAATGACCACCGACCCATAGAACTCACATCTGTAGCCATGAAGAACTTAGAAAGGCTGGTCATGGCTCACATCACCATTATCCCAGAAACCCTAGACCCACTCCAATTTGCATGCCGCCCCAACAGATCCACAGATGATGCAATCTCTACTGCATTCAACACTGCCCTTTCCCACCTGGACAAAAGGAACACCTATGTGAGAATGCTATTCATTGACTACAGCCCAGCGTTCAACACCATAGTACCCTCAAAGCTCATCACTAAGCTAAGGACCCTGGGATTAAACACCTAAGGGTAGGTAACAACACATCCACCACGCTGATCCTCAACACGGGGGCCCCTCAGGGGTGCAAGTCCCCTCCTGTACTCCTTGTTCACTCATGACTGCATGGCCAGGCACGACTCCAACACCATCATCAAGATTGCCGATGACAAAACAGTGGTAGGCCTGATCACCAACAACGATGAGACAGTCGATAGGGAAGAGATCAGAGACCTAGCTGTGTGGTGCCAGGACAACAACTTCTCCCTCAACATGATCAAGAGAAAGGAGATGATTGTGGACTACAAGAAAAGGAGGACCGAGCACACCCCCATTCCCATCGACGGGGCTGCAGTGGAGCAGGTTGAGAGCTTCATGTTCCTTGGTGTCCACATCACCAACAAACTATCATGGTCCAAACACATCAAGACAGTTGTGAAGAGGGCACGACAAAGCCTATTCCCCCTCAAGAGACTAAAAAGATTTGGCATGGGTCCTCAGATCCTCAAAAGGTTCTACAGCTGCACCATCGAGCGCATCCTGACTGCTTGCATCACTGCCTGGTATGGCAAATGCTCGGCCTCCGACCGCAAGGCAATACAGAGGATAGTGTGTATGGCCCAGTACATCACTGGGGCCAAGCTTTCAGGAACTCTATACCAGGCGGTGTCAGGCGGTCGGAGGCCGAGGCGGTGCCTAAAAACTGTGTAAGACTTCAGCCACCCTAGTCATAGACTGTTCTCTCTGCTACCGCACGACAAGCATTACTGGAGTGCCAAGTCAAGGTCCAAAAGCCTTCTGAACAGCTTCTATCCCCAAACCATAAGACTCCTTAACAGCTAATCAAAGGGCTACCCAGACCCCTCTTTTACGCTGCTGCTACTCTCCGTTTATCATATATTCACAGTCACTTTAACTCTACCTACAGTACATGTACATATTACCTCAATTAGCTCGACTAACCGGTGCCCCCACACATCGACTCTGTACCGGTACCCTCTGTATATAGCCTCGCTATTGTTATTTTACTGCTGCTGTTTAATTATTTTATTTTAAATGTTTTACTTTTCTATTTTTTACTTAACACTTTTAGTTTTTTTTTCATCAAACTTCTTAAAGCATTGTTGGTTAAGGGCTTGTAAGTAAGCATGTCACTGTAAGGTCTACCTACACCTGTTGTATTCGGCTCATGTGACAAATAAAATGTTTTGATTTGATTTATTAGCCAAAAATCCCTTTGACAAATTAAACAGTATTACACTGAACAAAAATATAAAATGCAAAATGCAACAATTTCAATGATTTTACTGAGTTACAGTTCATATAAGGAAATCAGTCAATTGAAATAAGTTCATTAGGCCCTAATCTATGGATTTCATGACTGGGAATACACATAGGCATCTGTTGGTCACAGATACCTTAAAAAAAGTAGGGGCATGGATAAGAAAATCAGTCAGTATCTGGTGTGACCACCATTTGCCTCATGCAGCACAACACATCTCCTTCGCATAGAGTTGATCAGGCTGTTGATTGTGGCCTGTGGAATGTTGTCCCACTCCTCTTCAATGGCTGTGTGAAGTTGCTGGATATTGACGGGAACTTGAACTCCTTGTCGTACATGTCGATCCAGAGCATCCCAAACATACTCAATGGGTGACATGTCTGGTGAGTATGCAGGCCATAGAAGAACTGGGATATTTTCAGCTTCCAGGAATTGTGTACAGATCCTTGCAACATGGTGCTGTGCATTATCATTTTGAAACATGGTGATGAAGGCGGATGAATGGCACGACAATGGGCCTCTGGATCTCGCCACGGTATCTCTGTGCATTCAAATTGCTATCAATGAAAAGCAATTGTGTTTGTTGTCCACAGCTTATGTCTGAACATACCATAACCCCACCACCTCCATGGGGCACTCTGTTCACAACGTTGACATCAGCAAACCGCTTGCCCACACGACGCCTGGTATCGTTGAAACCGGGATTCATCCATGTAGAGCACACTTCTTCAGTGTGCCAGTGGCCATCAAAGGTGAGCATTTGCCCACTGCAGTCAGTTACTAAGCCAAACTGCAGTCAGGTCAAGACTCTGGTGAGGACGATGAGCACGCAGATGGGTTTCCCTGAGACAGTTTCTGACAGTTTGTGCAGAAATTATTCTGTTGTGCAAAACCACAGTTTCATCAGCTGTTTGGATGGCTCGTCTCAGACCATCCTGCAGGTGAAGAAGCCGGATGTGGAGGTCCTGGGCTGGCGTGGTTACATGTGGTCTGCGGTTGTGAGGCCGGTTGGACGTACTGCCAAATTCTCTAAAACGACATTGGAGGCAGCTTATGGTAGAGAAATTAACATTCAATTCTCTGGCAACAGCTCTCATGGACATTCCTACAGTCAGCATGCCAACTGCAAGCTCCCTCAAAGCTTGAGACATCTGTGGCATTGTGTTGTGTGACAAAACTGCACATTTTATTGTCCCCCAGCACAAGGTACACCTGTGTAATGATCACGCTGTTTAATAAGCTTCTTGATATGCCACACCTGTCAGGTGGATGGATCATCTTGGCAAAGCAGAAATGCTCACTAACAGGGATAAAAACATTTTAGAGAAATAAGCTTTTTGTGCGTATGGAACATTTCTGGGATCTTTTATTTCAGCTCATGAAACATGGGACCAACAATTTACATGTTGAGTTTATATTTTTGTTCAGTATAGTTGAGATTAACACCTTGGCATTTGTTCTATGATAAACAACAGCACCAATATGATGACCCGTGACCACAATTACATTTTGGGGGATAAAACGACATGCGTTTCCCAAAATGCGCACTACTGTCTAGATTTAACTGAAAGTCACACACAGGAGACTTTTCTGGGGGGTTTGTTCAGGTTCTCTCTTCTACAAAATGACGTAGGTACTGTATAAAGGACTTCCAGCTCAAATAGACATAAGGATCCAAGGGTTGAGGGGGATGGGTGACAAACAATACTAGAACCCATAAAAACACAAAGGGGTGTCTTTGAACCAATATTTAAAGGTCTTTGGCCTTGACCAAACTGACAGCCCCGAGTCCCAACGGCATCAAAGATGCTCTCCCTCCAGAGCCACCAGTCTAGTCCTAATTATCCCCTAGCCTTCTGACACTATGTTCCTTCCCTGCAAGGTCAGACAAACAGACAACAAGCAATACTTCCTCCTTCCCGGGCCCTCAGCCAGGGGCGGCGTAAAAATGGAGCAGAGACGTACAGCAACTGATAAAAACCATAAACCAGTGTGAGTGGACTGTGATTGGAGATGAAGGGATAAGAGAGCTATTCACTAGCCCCCTTGGGATATAATTAAGAGGGACCCCCCCTCCCCAAGCTGCAGTTTAAAATAGAGAGGCGGTGAGTGGTTAAGGGGGTGGTGTAGGATGTCTGTAGTCTAGGCAGTAGCAGCGGCTGAGTGTGTGCTAGAGTCAGTGTTCCGTTTCATTCTGTCTCTTGCTCTTTTGTAAACCTCAGTTGATTAAACGTTGTTAGCAGAGGCCAACTGAATCCCACCGTAATAATTAAAGAATAACAGCGTGCGACATTCTGCGACGGCAAATGGTGTCATTTGCTCTCCAGACCAGCTGCCTGCCAGCATAACCGTCCGGCCGACACTTAACTGGTTAGGATTTACTGAGCTAAGGCTGAGCTGAACTGTCTTGGAATCCACAGTTAACTGCCTTTATAAAACCAGACAAGCCCCTCTCACATTAAGAATACTACCTCGGCCTGCTCGCCATTAAAGTTCCTCGCAGTCAATCATTCATTTAGGAGTGATGGGCAGTTATTGTAAATTCCAGACAATGGAATTAAGCATTGGATTTAGATGCACGTAGCAGAATACCTTTTAGCTGGTCCGTCAATTAAGTGGTGGCGTGATGGTGTAATGTGCAAATGGGGATGCAGCTGTTAGTCTGCTGTACAGACAGGTCAGCTGTCCTGTACTTTGAAATGGCACACACAGACATTAGCAAACAGCAGAGATGACAACATAGGCTACAGCTCAGGCGTCAGCAAATCAGTTCGTTATGATTGCTGTGTAGCTCCAGTTGTTGATATGAATAGGGTAACTTTGCACCTTGATCAGTGGTTCCTAACCAGGGGTACTAAGACCACGGAGTACTTGGCCTATCCACAGGGGTGATTGAGAAGACTTATGAGACCATAGGCTTACTGGTAAAACGCACATTGGGGGGGGGGGGGGGGTACTTCAGGGGTCTTCTGGGTAGAGCAAAATTCAGCTGTTGGTACAGTAAGCAGAAAAGGTTGGGAACCACAGACCTAGATGCTGCATTACAAGACATTGTGACTCCTTCTAAAACTGCATATTTAGCTATAATGCATGCATATTGGGGTCTTCGGGGATTCTGACAAGCTGTTGTCCCCCCAGGATCAGAAATACCACACTTATGGCGCTCAGGTGGCAGACAACAAGATTGACATCACCGAACTTTAATGAATGTCTCTCGTCTTGTCCTGTCCTTGTCCCTTGTCAGTATGTAAAGTAGTGTGTCCATAACCATAGGGCATATGTGCCGTATCCTAATGGGAATGTGTGTATGCATGTGTTCCTGGCTGTCCGAAGTTGAATGGAGTACAGGACCAAAATAAATAATACATAGAAACCCACCCAGACTGGACAAGGGTAATTATCAAAGGGAAAATATCATCCAGTCTGCGATAGACAGATATCTCATCTCATTACATGATCAAACCACACATGGGCCAAAGCCAGCGTTACATAGCCTCACTATGACACTGTAGCCTACCTTTCAGCCGGCTGGCGTGTTCCTCTGTTCAATTAATGATGTTCAGAGCCGCAGTCTAGCAGGTGAACATGTGCCGCTACAATTATTCCGACTGACGTTGGAATAACTGCCAGGTAGCCCACCAAATGGTGCTGTCAGCCCCCAGGTTTAATTGCCTTGGCACCGGTGCCAGCTATAATCACCTGTCACCGCAAACAACGGCTGCATCTGTTTACACGTCTGTCAGAGGTGCCAGAACGCGCTGGCCTTTGGGACGAGACAACTTTCAGCGAAGAGCGCGACCTAGACACAAAAGGTCATGTGTCCTCCTGCTTTAGAAGTCATTCACCCAGCAGGAAGGAACTAACAAGGAAGAAAACCCTGGATGGTGGATGAGAAATGATGCCTCCGTAAATGTTACGGTGCTCTTGAATGTTAGTTTTTTCTTGGATGGAAACGTGGCATTCTTGTGAACTGTTCCAGATGATGTCCAGTAGTTTCTGCACAAGACGTTACATTCAGTTAATAACTTCCTACCCTGATGTGTGTGGGCGCCAGTGTGTATGTTAGTGTATTCTGGTAGCAGAAGAACCAGTATTGGCCCAGCCATCCCAACTGAGTAATGTGATAGCCAGGCCCTATCCGTCCCAAAGCCAGCAGCCCCTTTAGCCCACATAGCTCCCCCCCAAACCCACCCCTCCAGTCCCCAGCACCCCAGCAGGTCTGATCCCCAGCACCCGGCCCAGTTCCTCAACACAAGTGGCCACTAAAAAGAGCAGCTGGTTCTCCCCTCGCCAGATTGATGACATTTTTATTACTGGTTCTTTCCCCAAGTCACCGTTCACCTTCAACATAATTTATGACCTGCTCAGGAGCCTTGAACAGACAATATGCTTGCTATGAAATTAACTGGAAGAGTCTGGTGGATTATAACCAGACCCTAACAATAGTGCCACATGAACTCTTTACACTGTCATATCTAATGGTTCTATATATATATATGTTCTAGGGTATATCCTAAAACTCATCACAATTACATATTTATCTCAACAAGACATTACTATCAACCAAACTCTCAACCAAAGGCTGAATATCATACTGTTTGCTTGTATGTTGTATCTGACAAATGAGGGGCCCTTGTGGTTATAAAATATGTTATTTCCAAGTTATGCCTCATATGTCTGGCAACTCCACACCTGACAATACATATACAACCCTCTGCAGCGTTGAACAGACGGACAAGCACACAGTGCATTAACATTAGTATTGACATTGACATTAACCTCCTACTCCTCCTCACCACTTAAACAGCCTGATAATAACCTGCAGTAATAAGTGTTCAGGGCAGGCTACGTCCCAAATGGCACCCTATTACCTATATAGTGGACTACTTTTGACCAGAACAGGGAAAAAAGCGTGCCATTTGGTATGCAGGCTGGGTCTGCTACCATGACTGCATTGGGCTCATCTGTCTTGGGAGTGTAGAGTCAGATAATGAAGCTTCTCATTAAAGTCATTGGATATGCACACAACAGTCACTTTTTAACTTGGTTAGGCAGGCAGGCCCAAGAACATGTTGTCAGTCACAACACCATCGGCAGATAATAGTGAAAATATGTGATTAGATCCTTTACAGTACCCAGCTAGCACATAATGTCCTGAGAACCATATGTTTCTAGGTTTCTTCTTAGGTTCCGGCCTTTCTAGGGAGATTTTCCTAGCCACTGTGCTTCTACACCTGTATTGCTTGCTGTTTGGGGATTTAGGCTGGGTTTCTGTACAGCGCTTTGTGACATTAGCTGATGTAAGAAGGGCTTCATAAATACATTTGATTGAACCTTCCCACAACTTTCTGGGAATGGTGCAGGTTAGTTGCTTGGCTTTGGAACTTTTACAGCACATTTAAGGAACTTGCCAAAAAACGTAGTATTTCATTACTTTAACAGAACGTTTCCTAAAAGTTAAAACATGGTTGTATTCAATTTGGTAATGTTCTAGGAACATTCTCCAACTGGTTTGACATTGGGAATGTTCTCAAATAATTCAGAGAATGTTAAGAAACTTCTGTGGGAATTTCAGTACTTCAAAGACAATTTTGAAAACTGATGGAAATCCCTTGGATTATATTAAGGAACATTTCCCTTCTTTGGTGTGAATAAATAAAACATAAACCAAAAACATACATTCCCACAAGGAACCAAATTCCCTTCCAAGGAACCACATGTGCTAGCTGGGTAATATCAAATATTAACATTACTTTAATATCAATATAAAACTTTTGCATTTCTAAAATTGTGTGAATATTGTTTAGTGGTTATGTCTCTTGTAGCAAAAAGAATACACTTCAATACAGTATTCAAAAAGTATTGATACCCATTGACAGCCTGAATTCAAAATGTATTAAATAAAAAATAAAAACTCACCCATCTACACCACAATACCCCATAATGACAAAGTGAAAACATGATTTTATAAATGTTTGTTGATTTATTGAATATGAAATACAGAAATACCTAATTTACATAAACATTCACACCCGAGTCAATACATGTTAGAATCACCTTTGGCAGCGATTAAAGCTGGGAGTTGTCTGGGTATGTCTCTAAGAGCTTTACACACCTGGATTGTACAATATTTGCACATAATTATTTAAAAAAATTCTTCAAGCTCTGTCAAATTAGTTTAAATTATTATAATTTTATTTTACTAGGCAAGTCAGTTCTTATTTACAATGACAGCTTACCCCGGCCACACCCTAACAACGCTGGGCCAATTGTGCGCTGCCCTATGGGAGTCTCAATCACGGCCGGTTGTGATACAGCCTTGAATCGAACTAGTAGTGACGCCTCTAGCACTGAGATGCAGTGCCTTAGACCGCTGCGCCCCTCGGGAGCCCAAATGGATCATTTCTAAACAACCAATTTCAAGTCTTGCCATAGATTTTCAAGCTGATTTAAGTCAAAACTGTAACTAGATCACTCAGGAACATTCAATGTCATTGTGGTAAGCAACTCCAGTGTATATTTGGCCTTGTGTTATAGGTTATTGTCCTGCTGAAAGGTGAATTTGTCTCCCAGTGCCTGTTAGAAAGCAGACTGAACCTGGTTTTCTTCTAGGATTTTTGCCTGTGCTTAGCTCTATTCTGTTTATTTTTATCCTAAAAAACTCCCTAGTCCTTGCCAATGGCAAGCACACCCATAACATGATGCAGCTACAACCATGCACTGTCAAAAGCATTATGACCATCGGGTTTCACTTTACTTGGACTAAGAAAATGCAGTTTATGACATTGTCAAGAAGCATTATGACCATCAGAATTATATACAGTGCCCTCCGTAATTATTGGGACAGTTAAGCATTTTTTATTCTTTTGGCTACATACACTTCAAAAGTTTGGATTTGAAATCAAACAATGACTATGAGGTTAAAGTGCAGACTGCTTTAATTTGAGGGTATTTCCATCCATATCGGGTGAACCGCTTAGAAATTACAGCACTTTTTGTACATAGTCCCCCCATTTTAGGGAAGCAAATGTATCGGGACAAATTAATTTATATGTGTATTAAAGTATTCAAAAGTTTAGTATTTGGTCCCATATTCATAGCACGCAATGATTACATCAAGCGTGTAACTCTACACATTTATTGAATGCATTTGCTGTTTGTTTTGGTTGTGTTTCAGATTATGTTGTGCCCAATAGAAATGAATGGTAAATAATGTATTGTAATTTTGGAGTCACTTTTATTGTATAACCTGTTTCTAAACACTTCTACATGAATGTGGATGCTACCATGATTACGGACAATCCTGAATTAATTAATAATAATGATGAGTAAGAAAGTTAGACGCACAAATATCATACACACCCTCCCATGTCTTGGGGGTAGGATATTTGTGCGTATAACTTTCTCACTCATCATTATTCACAATTCAGCAGAGGGTGGACAGCCATGCCCTGGGGGGGTACTGTCACACCCTGGTCTGTTTCACCTGTCTTTGTGCTTATCTCCAGTGTATTTATACCTGTGTTCTCTGTTTGTCTGTTGCCAGTTCGTTTTGTGCATCAAGCCTTACTTCGACACTGTCTGCATCTGGGTCTTCCCTAAAACGTGATACTTATTGACTCAAGACATTTCAGCTTTTCATTTGTATTAATTATTAAACATTTCTAAAAACATAATTCCACTTTGACATTATGGGGAATTGTGTGTAGGCCAGTGACACAACATCTCAATGTAATCCATTTTAAATTCAGGCTGTAACACAACAAAATGTGGAAAAAGCCAAGGGGTGGGAATACTTTCTGAAGCCACTGTATATACAAGCTAATTCAAATGTGTAAATGCCACATCAGACACAGCAATGGACACAGTCTGATCCAGTAATCAGTCATTAACAAGAACACAGAATATGGCTACATCTCAAATGGTACCCTATTCCCTACAATAGTGCACTACCTTTGACCAAGGCCCTTAGGGTAGTGTACTGTAAAGGGAATAGGGTGCCTTTGGACGGACCCTGTATATCTATGTGGCTGCTGCATAATCAGGAAGTTTCATGGTGTAATACGCCATAAGAGTCATTCATTAAAACAGCCTTCAAAAGGAGGGACACTGACTGCAGGGTAAAGCATGTAAAAACAAGCTCTCCTTTGACTCATGGAATACTAAGTGATAATTAATGTATTGCTAACTTAGATGGGCATTCATCTTAAAGCTAGTTGCTATTACTGGGTGTCAGGCCAGTCGGGGCCTGGCTGCAGATTTATATTGTAACAACCCAGTCAGCCTTGTCTATAAATCATACAAAGTCCCGATGGCAGTCCTTCCACATACACACACACACACAGTCACTCCACCCCACACGTTTTTGCCAACCACTCGATCACTATGGCATTCATTCTGTAAAACCACCATGAAAAATGAGTGTGCCAGCAGACCTCTTCTGCTCTCTCACAGTGATACCCAATGGAAGAGTCCACTAATTGTTCTTTCAGTCTGGGGGAAGTTCTATTCATTGGTCTAAACAGCAGGGTTGGCAAAGGTGAAATCACTCCTATGAAGATGGATCTCTCCCTCGCTCTCTGAATGTGTGGCCTAGATTTGATGAAGAGAAGTACAGTACAGTACAGTGATCTCAAGCTTCGCATGGCCCAAGTGTATTTACTCTTATTAGAACAATACAACCGAAATACCATTATGGCACAAAAATGGCTGATCATTGACAGTATTATAACCATAATGACAAAGACAAAGAGGTATAGGACATGATGTGAGATACCAAACTTCTCTTTGGCACACATACACATTCATAGGATGTTTCCACTGCTAATGCAATCACGTCATACGAAACACACACCAAAAATGTTTTATGTATTTTACGTATTGTTTTGAGGTGAATCGTTTACTTTTTGTACATAGTCCCCCCCATTTTAGGGGAGCAAAAGTATTGGGACAAATTCACTTATGTGTATTAAAGTAGTAAAAAGTTAAGTATTTGTTCCCATATTCATAGCAGACAATGACTTCATCAAGCTTGTGACTGTACACGTTTGTTGGATGCATTTGCTCTTTGTTTTATTTGTGTTTCAGATTATTTTGTGCCCAATAGAAATGAATGGTAAATAATGTATTGTCTCATTTTGGAGTCACTTTTATTGTAAACAAGAATAGAATAGGCTTCTAAGCACTTCTAAGTTAATATGAATGCTACCATGATAATGGATAATTCTGAATGAATCGTGAATAAGGATGAGTAAGAAAGTTACAGATGCACAAATATCATACCCCCAAGATACGCTAACCTCTCATCATTACAATAACAGGGGTAGTTACCCCCCCAAAATGCTATGATATTTGTATGTCTGTAGGAAAGTTATGCTAATGTACAACATTTCCCACAGAAGAACGTTGTTTCTTAATGTTCTTTGAATTTTTTTTTAGAAAATGTCTTTAAATAGAACCATAAGGAAACGGTATGCTGAAATTCCCACAGATGAATGTTATTTCTGAATGTTCTCTGAACCATGAGAACATTACCAATGTCAAACCAGTTGGAGAACGTTCCTAGAACATTACCAAAATTGATATGAAATGTAACCATGTTTGAACTTTTAGGAAACTTTCTGTTAAAGTAATGAAATACCAAGAAAGTATTCCTTTAATGTGCTGTGAATGTTCCAAAGCCAAGCAACTATCCCGCACCATTCCCAGAAAGTTATGGGAAGGTTGTCTGCAAAATAACCATATGACAACCATGCTCACAAACCTCGAAGAAACATATGGTTCTCAGAACGTTATGTGTTAGCTGGGTATTTTTCTATTGGGACGCAATACATTGAAAATTGTACACCGTCTCTTTAAGAGCGTCAAGTTTCCGCAAGAGATCTGTCATTCATTCATTGCTATGATCATTGACCTCCTGAAGAAGCTACCCCTTTTCCTTCCTTTCTTTGCCCCACAAATATTTTGTCGCATATGACATATGATCGCACTTTAGAACCCTGGGTGCCAATAATTTGGACCCCTAGCTTTTTTATGACTTGTTAAACAAAATCTCTTTCTCTGAGCAAATGTAGTATAAAATATTTTATTTTCTTAATTTCTTTAACATACAATATAGCTCAGTATTTGTATTATTTATTTCATACAGTCTTTTTTGCTCATCTTTATTAAAGGTTCCCAATAATTATGGACCCCACAGTAACATGAGTGAATATTCTAGCCAGACATGAATAACTTAACCTTCCCTAGTGTGCAGTAGCTTCTCCGAAACACTCAAATCAAATGTATTTATAAAGTCCTTTTTACATCAGCAGAAACCTAAAACCCCAAACAGCAAGTAATGCAGATGTAGAAGTACGGTGGCTTGGAAAAACTCCCTAGAAAGACAGAAACCTAGGAAGAAACCTAGAGAGGAACCAGGCTCGGAGGGGTGGTCCTCTTCTGGCTGTGCCGGGTGGAGTCATTTTAGATCACTCCACTGATGTAAATAAAGCACTATAATAATGCTAAACCAAAGTGTTATTTATAGGTTTCTGTTAATATGAAACCAACAGTTTTTTTTTATGAAACCAATTTAAACTAGACTGTTGTCGAAGACACCTTCAAAACATGTCTAGCAGATGTACTGTGGGCTGTGACAGAGGTGAATGAATATTCATCACTATGACCTATGGTAACATAAGGCTGCCATGGCCCTGCACTGCATGAAAACAAACAGAAACAATAACAGAACGAAAGGCTATGCCACCAAGAGGGTGAATGAGGGAGTGTGGGCTGTAGCCTCTCAGAGACTGGTAACCAAGTGCCATCTAGTGTCACATGGGGGTTGTGAGTGTGTGTAGAAAAGGCTATCATTTTTCTTCAACTTTTTAGTTACCTGTCCCTTTAATTGCACTTTTTTGGTTAATTGTCCCTTTAACTGAAGGCACGTCTGAGCCATAGAAATGTATAGAGATCACAATGTATCAGTCCTCAATGGCGTTCCCATGTAATATAGGATTTTGGGCACTGTAGACCTCTATGGTCTAAGAGCACCTGCAACCAATTATTTTATTAAATACCTGAGCTCCTTTTGTCTTTTAGGTCAGTGCCAAACAAGCCATGCCTCTTGAAGAAATTCTCCAGCATTTCTCCCTTTTATTTCTGTTATCTGTGCGTCCAATACCCAACATGAGTAGCCACAATATTGTTTACATTTTACTTTGTTTCATGTGTGAATATATTTGCATATAATGATGCACTGTTGTATCAGTAGTGGTATACTCTTGAGTTCCTGCCACATGTCACGTAAGGACATTAATAATGAATATTTTGTATATGCTTTGGAGAATGATGATTTAATAATGAGAATTATGAAAAAACAAATGGAAATAATGGGTTTGATAATTGTTTTGACAAATCTTATGTTCATGATATGAAAATATGCTGATGCAAATATGTTTTGTTTTGTTTATTTCTAGCACACACTTATGGAAATGAGATGGATAATTGAAAGGATAAAATAAAAATGGGAGCCGCAACTCTCTAAACCAAAACCCCAAGTCTCTCGGCCCCATCTTTGTCCTCTAAAAGCCAATTTATGCTTGATTCAGATATTTTTAATACAACCTTCCCACTACTTTCTGGGAATGTTGCAGGATAGTTGCTTGCCTTTGGAACATTCTCAGCACATTTAAGGAATTTGACAAAAAAATAAATCTTGTTACTTCATTACTTTAACAGAACGTTTCCTAAGAGTTCAAACATGATTACATTTAATTTCAATTTTGGTAATGTTCTAGGAACGTTCAACTGGGTTGACATTGGGAATGTTTTCAAATTGTTCAAAGAACGTTAAGTTATTCTGTGGGAATTTCATTTAAAAACATGTACTGTACATTCCATTCTCAGCATTGACAAAACATTCTAGCCTCTATCTTAAGTGTGTTGACCGCGCCCACTAATTGGACACACCTCCTGCTCTTAATGAGTGTTTGTTTCCATCGAAATGGGGTTCATTTGAATACATAAAAATGTACAGCTTTGTATGCGTAAAATAAACTAAATAGGGCGCGCTAGCTCCATCATGTTGGAGCTAGCTACAAAAAATGTATGAATTTGCATGATTAAATGAATATTCACAATCTCCAGCACCACCCCAACATTAACATATGTGAAAATTGCACATTTCTATGTTTTGTAGTCGGTGTGCGTCTTGTGATTTTGACCAATTATGAGTAGGCATTGCCTACTAATTGGTTGATGATGTCATTGGAAACACCTAGATTTTTTACTACAAAACATAGAAACACACCATTTCACATATGTTGATGTTGGGGTGGTGCTGGAGATATGAAGTTGAAACATTTAGAAATTTCATTAACTTACGTTTTCATAGAAATGTTCCTGTGATGTGCAAGGAATGTTTCCAAGAGACTATTCCCCTAATGTCAAATTGAACTTACCCAGAACGTTGTTACCATGTTCGCAGAACTTAAGATATGAAATGTTCTAGACACGTTTCATGGGAACGTGGCAAAAACAGTCATTTTCTGTGGGTTAGGAGAATATTCTATCAACGTCCCACCAAATATAACACAGAACATGGTTAGCATGTTCTCAGAACGTAAGATATTAATGTTCTAGACACGTTTCTTTGGAACGTTGCAAAAACAATAAATAATCATTACACATCAAGTCTTGTTACTGTTGCCGAGCCAATCAAGACCCTGATTGGTGAACAACTGTTCCATTCATAGCTTTTTTTTGGGCAAGGATAGGGATAAATCACACACACGTAGCTTTTAAGATAGTGTTTTCAACTAAAATATTTGACATGCATGAAAACATTGTGCATGTTCAATTAATCAGTAATTATTATTCAACATGTCCTCACCTGGGATTTGAACTCCCGACCTCTTGGCTCACTGTACACCAATCTTCCTACTATACCACCATGTCCATGTCAGGTATCAGTTAATTTGACAATTCTCTCATCATTAATGTGATTGACTTATTTCAACAATTTAAGGGCTTTCTGTATAGTTGTCTAATGTCGGTGTGACATATTAACCTGTTTTAATGATACTCCTGAGTGTACCTTTAACAGAGCTGAGATTTACTTTAAAGTGCATTCACCCTATTGCTTACATTTATCAAGTGGTTTTAGATCGACACATGTGCCTAGGGAGGAGTGTTTAGAGTTTTTTTCTGGACAGGACTCATAAGCACATGCCCTAGAGCAGTGGTCACCAACCTTTTCTGAGTCGAGATCACTTTCGCAGTCAAAAAGCAAGTGCGAGAGTCGAGAGAACCGCGCTTTATGTTTCATAAAAACAGTGTTGACAGTGCTGAATAAAAACTTAAACATACAGCTCTTTGCTTTGACAGTTTCTCTCTGGTCATGGTTTTAAATGTCATGAAATCTCACATTGGCTGGTATCAAACTTTGCTGTAGGTTCGTTGAAGCTGTACTAGGCAGTAGGCACGGTGATTTGAGCTATCCATTTGACCAGCACAGTAGGCGCACTTGATTTAGCCATAGCTAACCTGGTCATCCTTTGTTCAAAATGGGAACACTTTGCGTACCAGGAGCACCGGGTTGAATCAAGTGTACCTTCCGCCAAAAGCGCAAAGTCAATAATAATAATAACAGAGAGCAAGTTTTTATCGTTGGCTTTTCTACAGAAATGTTTGGTGATAGACTAGGAGTGCCTAGAAGATTGACGGGTTGGTAGCTGTAGCTATAGCTAGAGATATCCTTTATTGGGACAGTGGTTAGGTTGTTTGTCATTGGTGCTGGTGGCCTGGGTTTGAGACCCACTAGGGGAGCCGCCCTACTCTCACATTCTTAGCAACATATGTTAACGACATTATTTGGCAACACACATATCTGATCTAATTAAAAAATGTTTGTAATTGAAAGATGGGAATCTGTAAGATAATGACCACATTTCCACTACCTCTCAAATGATCAGACATGTACACTTGGCAAGAAGCTATGAATACTGTGAACCAAGAGGTTGAGTAAATGTGGAATAATAATTACTGTATGAATGAACATGCACAATGTAATCATGTGTGTCAAATATGCAAGTTGAAAACACTATGTTAAAAGCACTGTGTGTGGGAGTATCCCTAACCTTGCCAACAGGCAAAAAGAGCTGTGAATGGATCAGTGGTTAACCAATCAGGTCCTTGGTCGGCTTGGAAACAGTAACAGGGTGTGATATGTAATGAAACAAAATATTTTTTTGAAAACATTTCTTTTTGACCATCAGGGGACATCCTGACAACTGATACACATAGATGTTCTTGCAATTTTCCCATGAAACGTGTCAAGAACATTAATGTCTTATATTCTGAGAACATGGTAACCATGTACTGTGTATGTTTGGTGGGAGGTTGATGGAATATTAAGGGAATATGCTCCTCACTTTAACACCAAAACATGTTAAAAAGGTTCTCAGAAGGTCTTTGCTATCATGGATACAATGTTCCCCTAATGTAAAACTGGACACGAAAACATTACGGGAACATTACGGGTAACGTTACAAAAACGTTCTCTCCCTAAAATTGTTAGCTGGAGAAACTCATTCAGAATAAAACCAGACCGGTAGGAGACATTGGGAGGGAAATCTCCTCCTTTTACAATGGGAGGGAGGTAGGGGAATTGAGGCGTGAAAAAAGTGCCCTTTCCATGCTCGTCTGATCATGTGCTTGACAGTTCTGTTCTGCAGTGCTTGTTGAACAAAAGTTAGAAAAGCATCATGGAACTCAACGACAGGCCAGCTCTGACAGTGACCTGACAGACAGACACGCCTTGCCTTTGCTGACCGCCAAAACAAAAAAGCACCCTGACCCACTCCAACTCTCCGATAAAGAGATGGGGGGGTGGCGGAGGAGGGGGTCAAAGGTTAGGATTTAAGGAGGCAGCCATGAGAGGAGACTGTCATGCCCCAGCACTCTCTGCGTGACAACCCAGGAGCGGAGCATGCAGAGTGAACTCATTCTGTCCGGTCCAGCTCCCATCTCAGCCTTCTAAATTAGTTTCATTGCCAATTCATGAAAGGCAGAGAGCTGACAGCTTGACTGTCAAATCCCAGACTGTAAACCAGAGCTCTTTTTCCCATCTCAGATCACAAATACTCCTACATGCAAAGTTTGGGATTATGCATAGAACAGGACCTGAGTGATAGCCCTGCTACTTCCCTTCACAGAGGATGGTCAGAGGGAAAGAAATGGTTCCATTTCAGATAAAAAAGTTAAACGAACGATAAACATGAAGAAGCATATTGTATTAAAAAAATGGGGACATTCATTAACTTCATTGTAAAATCCCCTAAACATGTAGGCTACAACACGACTGATCTTGCACAATCCCCAATGCACTACACAACGCCCTATCCCACCTGGACAAGAGGAATATCTATGTGAGAATGCTGTTCATCAACTACAGCTCAGCTTTCAACACCATAGAGCCCCCCAAGCTCATCACTAAGCTCAGGGCCCTGGGTCTGAACTCATCCCTTTGCAACTCGTTCCTGGACTTCCTGTCGGGCCGACCCCGTGAGGTGAGGGTATGCAACAACACCTCCGCCACGCTGATCCTCAACATAGGGCCCCCCCAGGGGTTTGTGCTTAGCCCCCTCTTGTACTCCCTGTTTACCCATGACTTCGTGGCCACGCAAGACGCAATAATCAAGATTGCTCACAACATGACAGTCGTAGGCCTGATCACCAACAATGAGGAGACAGCCGACAGGGAGGAGGTCAGAGCCCTGATAGAGTGGTGCCAGGACAATAACCTATCCCTCAACGTCAATAAAACCAAGGTGCTGATTGTTGACTACAGGAGACAGAAGAGGGAAAACTCCCCCATCCACATCGACAGGGACATAGTTGGAAGGGTCAAAAGATTCAAGTCTCTCGCGTGCACATCACTGAGGACCTGAAATGGTCTCTTCACATTGACTCCGTAGGGAAGAAGGCACAACAGCGCCTCTTCAACCTCAGGAAGCTGAAGAAATTCATCATGGCCACTAAGACCCGCATGAACTTCTACAGATGCACCATTGAGGGCATTCTGTCAGGCTGAATCACCGCCAAGCTCTTTCGGAGGGCAGTGCCATCAGCCCAACGCACCATCGGGGGCTCGCTGCCTGCCCACGTTAAGGACTTCAGTCACAGTCTGTTCACTGTGCTACCATCTAGCAGACAGACGGTACAGGTGCATCAGATCCTGGACAGAGAGACTGAGAAACAGCGACGCATATAAGGCCCTCCCCCACCCTCCTTTCGGAAAAGCTGACCACGACTCCATTTTGTTGCTCCCAGCCTATAGACAGAAACTAAAACAGGAAGCACCCGCACTCAGGTCTGTTCAACGCTGGTCCGACCAATCTAATTCCACGCTTCAAGATTGCTTCGATCACGTGGACTGGGATATGTTCCGCATAGCGTTGAACAACAACATTGATGAATACGCTGATTCGGTGAGCGAGTTGATTAGCAAGTGCATCGGTGATGTTGTACCCACAGCTTCTATTAAAACATTCCCCAACAAGAAACCGTGGATTGATTGCAGCAGTCGCGCGAAACTGAAAGTGCGAACCACTGCTTTTAATTAGGGCAAGGTGACCGGAAACATGACCGAATACAAACAGTGTAGCTATTCCCTCCGCAAGGTAATCAAACAAGCTAAGCGTCAGTATAGAGACAATGTAGAGTCGCAATTCAACGGCTCAGACACGAGAGGTATGTGGCAGGGTCTACAGTCAATCACGGACTACAAAAGAAAAACCAGCCCCGTCGCGGACCACGATGTCTTGCTCCCAGACAGACTAAACAACCTCTTTGCTCGCTTTGAGGACAATACAGTGCCACTGACACGGCCCGCTACCAAAACCTGCGGGTTCTCCTTCACTGCAGCCAACGTGAGTAAAACATTTAAACGTGTTAACCCTCGCAAGGCTGCAGGCCCAGACGACATCCCCAGGTTGTTTAGTCTGTCTGGGAGCAAGACATCGTGGTCCGCGACGGGGCTGGTTTTTCTTTTGTAGTCCGTGATTGACTGTAGACCCTGCCACATACCTCTCGTGTCTGAGCCGTTGAATTGCGACTCCTCTGGGCATGCGCAGACCAGCTGGCTGGTATGTTTACGGACATATTCAATCAATCCTTATCCCAGTCTGCTGTTTCCACATGCTTCAAGAGAGCCACCGTTGTTCCTGTTCCCAAGAAAGCTAAGGTAACTGAGCTAAATGACTACCGCCCCGTAGAACTCACTTCCGTCATCATGAAGTGCTTTAAGAGACTAGTCAGGGACCATATTGCCTCCACCCTACCTGACACCCTAGACCCACTCCAATTTGCTTACCGCCCCAATAGGTCCACAGACGACGCAATCGCAATCACACTGCCCTAACCCATCTGGACAAGAGGAATGTAAGAATGCTGTTAATCGACTACAGCTCAGCATTTAACACCATAGTACCCTCCAAACTCGTCATTAAGCTCGAGACCCTGGGTCTCGACCCCGCTCTGTGAACCTGGGTCCTGGACTTCCTGACGGGCCGCCCCCAGGTGGTGAGGGTAGGTAACAACATCTCCACCCTGCTGATCCTCAACACTGGGGCCCCACAAGGGTGCGTTCTCAGCCCTCTGCTGTACTCCCTGTTCACCCACGACTGCGTGGCCATGCACGCCTCCAATTCAATCATCAAGTTTGCAGACGACACTACAGTGGTAGGCTTGATTACCAACAACGATGAGACGGCCTACAGGGAGGAGGTGAGGGCCCTCGGAGTGTGGTGTCAGGAAAATAACCTCACACTCAATGTCAACAAAACAAAGGAGATGATCGTGGGCTTCAGGAAACAGCAGAGGGAGCAGCCCCCTATCCACATCAACGGGACAATAGTAGAGAGGGTGGAAAGTTTTAAGTTCCTCGGCGTACACATCATGGACAAACTGAAATGGTCCACCCACACAGACAGTGAGGTGAAGAAGGTGCAGCAGCGCCTCTTCAACCTCAGGAGGCTGAAGAAATTCGGCTTGTCACCAAAAACACTCACAAACCTTTACAGATGCACAATCGAGAGCATCCTGTCGGGCTGTATCACCGCCTGGTATGGCAACTGCTCCGCCCACAACTGTAAGGCTCTCCAGAGGGTAGTGAGGTCTGCACAACGCATCACCGGGGGCAAACTACCTGCCCTCCAGGACACCTACACCACCCGATGTCACAGGAAGGCCAAAAAGATCATCAAGGACAACAACCACCCGAGCCACTGCCTGTTCACCCCGCTATCATCCAGAAGGCGAGGTCAGTAGAGATGCATCAAAGCAGGGACCGAGAGACTGAAAAACAGCTTCTATCTCAAGGCCATCAGACTGTTAAACAGCCATCACTAACATTGAGTGGCTGCTGCCAACATACTGACTCAACTCCAGCCACTTTAATAATGGAAAAATGTATGTAATCAATTTATCACTAGCCACTTTATATTATATAATGTTTACATACCCTACATTACTCATCTCATATGTATAAACTGTACGCTATACTATCTACTGCATCTTGCCATCTTGATGTAATGTATCACTAGCCACTTTAAACAATGCCACTTCATATAATGTTTTCATACCCTACATTACTCATCTCATATGTATATACTGTACTCTATACCATCTACTGCATCTTGCCTATGCCGTTCGGCCATCACTCATTCATATATTTTTATGTACATATTCTTATTCATTCCTTTACACTTGTGTATAAGGTAGTTGTTGTGAAATTGTTAGGTTAGATTACTTGTTAGATATTACTGCATGGTCGGAACTAGAAGCACAAGCATTTCGCTACACTCGCATTAACATCTGCTAACCATGTGTATGTGACAAATAAAATGTGATATTACCAGGGTCCAGTTTTTTAAAAGTTATCTATCCGGATGAACTATTTCGGCTATCGGATAGGATTAAATGCATAGAAATACAATGACTAGAACTGGCGTCCCCATTCAATTCAATGATTCGTCCGTTTTATTGATTCTATTTCTATGCATTAACCCTATCTGATAGACGAAATACAGATAGATAACTTTTTAAAAACTGGGCCCAGGCCATTAGATTGTTGAACAGCCATCACTAGCCGGCTACCTGCCCGGTACTGTCCTGCACCTTAGAGACTTTCTTGCACACAAACTCCCAGACACACACAAGTTCACACACACCTCATACACATGCAGACTCCTGCACTCACATACACGCATGTGCCCATACTCACAACACACAAACATACTCACAAACACAGCCAAGGCTGCTGTCCCATGTACACAGAGACATTAAACACTGGACACTTTCCATTTCTTTTAGACTGTTTTTCACGCTGTGTATTTATATACTGTGTTCTCGGCATAGCTCATTCTAATAAACTCAGCAAAAAAAGAAAAGTCCTCTCACTGTCAACTGCGTTTATTTTCAGCAAACTCAACATATGTAAATATTTGTATGACCATTCGATTCAACAACTGAGACATAAACTGAACAAGATCCACAGACATGTGACTAACAGAAATGGAATAATGTGTCCCTGAACAAAGGGGGGGGGGGTAAAAATCTAAAGTAACAGTCAGTATCTGGTGTGGTCACCAGCTGCATTAGGTACTGCAGTGCATCTCCTCTTCATGGACTGCACCAGATTTGCCAGTTCTTGCTGTGAGAAGTTACCCCACTCTTACACCAAGGCACCTGCAAGTTCCCGGACATTTCTGGGGAGAATGGCCCTAGCCCTCACCCTCCGATCCAACAGGTCCCAAACGTGCTCAATGGGATTGAGATACGGGATCTTCGCTGGCTATGGCAGAACACTGACATTCCTGTCTTGCAGGAAATCACACACAGAATGAGCAGTATGGCTGGTGGCATTGTCATGCTGGAGGGTCATGTCAGTATGAGCCTGCAGGAAGGGTACCACGTGAGGGAGGAGGATGTCTTCCCTGTAACGTACAGCGTTGAGATCGCCTGCAATGACAACAAGCTCAGTCCGATGATGCTGTGACACACCGCCCAGACCATGACGGACCCTCCACCTCCAAATCGATCCTGCTCCAGAGTAAAGGCGTCGTGTAACGCTCATTCCTTCGACGATAAACACGAATCCGACCATCACCCCTGGTGAGACAAAGCCGTGACTCGTCAGTGAAGAGCACTTTTTTGCCAGTCCTGTCTGGTCCAGCGACGGTGGGTTTGTGCCCATGTCTGGTGAGGACCTGCCTTACAACAGGCCTACAAGCCCTCAGTCCAGCCTCTCTCAGCCTATTGCGGACAGTCTGAGCACTGATGCAGGGATTGTGCGTTCCTGGAGGGATTGTGCATTCCTGGTGTAACTCGGGCAGTTGTTGTTGCCATCCTGTACCTTGCCCGCAGGTGTGATGTTCGGATGTACCGATCCTGTGCAGGTGTTGTTACTAGAGGTTGACCGATTATGATTTTTCAACGCCAATACTGATTATTGGAGGACCAAAAAAAGCCGATACCGATTAATCGGACGATTTTTATATATATATTTGTAATAATGACAATTGCAACAATACTGAATGAACACTTTTATTTTAACTTAATATAATACATAAATAAAAATCCATTTAGTCTCAAATAAATAATGAAACATGTTCAATTTGGTTTAAATAATGCAAAAACACAGTGTTGGAGAAGAAAGTAAAAATGCAATACGTGCCATGTAAAAAAGCTAACGTTTAATTCCTTGCTCAGAACATGAGAACATATGAAAGCTGGTGGTTCCTTTTAACATGAGTCTTCAATATTCCCGGTAGTTATTATAGCAATTATAGGACTATTTCTCTCTATACCATTTGTATTTCATATACCTTTGACTATTGGATGTCCTTATAGGCACTATAGTATTGCCAGCCTATTCTCGGGAGTTGATAGGCTTGAAGTCATAAACAGCGCTGTGCTTCAAGCATTGCGAAGAGCTGCTGGCAAATGCAGGAAAGTGCTGTTGAATGAATGCTTACAAGCGTGCTGCTGCCAACCACCGCTCAGTCAGACTGCTCTATCAAATATCAAATCATAGATGTAATTATAATATAATAAACACACAGAAATACGAGCCTTAGGACATTAATATGGTCAAATCCGGAAACTATCATTTAGAAAACAAAACGTTTATTCTTTCAGTGAAATACGGAACCGTTCCATATTTTATCTAACTGGTGGCATCCATAAGTCTAAATATTGCTGCACATTGCATAACCTTCAATGTATTGTCATAATTATGGCAAATTACTTACGGTCTTTGTTAGGAAGAAATGGTCTTCACACAGCTTGCAATGAGCCAGGCGGCCCAAACTTCTGCATATACCCTTACTTTGCTTGCACTAAACGCAAGAGAAGTGACACAATTTCCCTAGTTAATATTGCCTGATAACATGAATTTCTTTTAACTAAATATGTAGGTTTAAAAAAATATACTTGTGTATTGATTTTAAGAAAGGCATTGATGTTTATGGTTAGGTACATTGGTGCAACGACAGTGCTTTTTTCGCGAATGCGCTTGTTAAATCACCACCGTTTGGCGAAGTAGGCTGTGATTCGATGATAAATTAACAGGCACCGCATTGATTATTTGCAACGCAGGACAAGTTAGTTAAACTAGTAATATCATCAACCATTTGTAGTTAAACTAGCGATTATGTTAAGATTGATTGTTTTTTATAAGATAAGTTTAATGCTAGCTAGCAACTTACCTTGGCTCCTTGCTGCACTCGCGTAACAGGTGGTCAGCCTGCCACGCATTCTCCTTGTGGAGTACAATGCCATAATCAGTGTCCAAAAATGCAGATTACCGATTGTAAGCCATGCCGATTAATCAGTCGACCTCTAGTTGTTACACATGGTCTGCCACTGCGAGGACAATCAGCTGTCTGTCCTGTCTCCCTGTAGCGCTGTCTTAGGCGTCTCACAGTACGGACATTGCAATTTATTGCCTTGGCCACATCTGTAGTCCTCATGCCTCCTTGCAGCATGCCTAAGGCACGTTCACGCAGATGAGCAGGGACCCTGGGCATCTTTCTTTTGGTGTTTTTCAGAGTCAGCAGAAAGGCCTCTTTAGTGTCCTAAGTTTTCATAACTGTGACCTTAATTGCATTTTACTGCATTGTTAGGAGCTAGTAAGTCAAGCATTTCGCTGCACCCGCTATAACATCTGCTAAACTGTGTATAAGACCAATACACTTATTTGATTTTGCATTGCAGGTATCACGGTAAAGGCTAGCCCTGGATCATAACTCTCAGTTCCATTACGTTACAAATAAGTCATTGTGCGAAGTTGTCTTCTGTACAGGGGAGTTTTGTTAAGCCCCGACACTCGGTCTGAACATTAACACGCATCACTTGTGATACGGTTTTGGAAGCATAAGGACCTTATCTTTCATATCAGCGAGAAATAATAATATAAAATAAAAAGTTAAATTGATACACACCTTTATAGGGTATAGGGTTACTGTTCCCACACGGCCATATCTCCATGTTACAGCGCGTGTTTAGGGAAGAAAGACGTAAGATAGAGGGACCACCTGTGCTAATGGTGAACGTGCATACAGATTGAGGAATTCAGATATTACATAATTGTTTTTAACAATACCCACAGCGTTCTTAAACTACGGCTAGCAACATGGTTCAATGTGACATTAAATCAGTATGATCTACTTTTTCGTTTTTTCAATTACCGCCTTCTTGGACCTAGAATTGGGATCATGTATACTGTGCTAATGCCTATACAAAAAAAACTGAGAGCAATGTACAATACAGCGAACTTCGCAAACGAGGCATTTGTTGTATGCACATGGGGGCCGCCATCTTTATGAACTTTCGCCATTTGCTATCTAGCATGCTGCGAACACCTGTGTGTAATGGAAGCCCCAATAGGGTCGAGCTGCGCCATCATCTCTCAGAGTAGTCATCCCTCAGGGTCTCTATGCTGCCACCTACTGATATGTCATCTATCAGTGCAGTGCATCTCTCAGGAAAAGTGGGGGTGTCGATAGGTGAGAGCATTTAGAAAGAACCATATAAGACGTGGAAGCGCTGGAATTCCATAACTACTAGCACTGCCATGACTTGGTATTTCAATTATTATTATTCAATAATAAATAATACATTAATGGCCCAATTTGTTTTAAGGTAGCTAGTCCTGTGTAGCTCAGGTGATAGAGTATTTTGGAGGCGCATGGCGCCAGTGTTGGGGAGTTCGATTCCCACGAGGGACCAATTATGAAAAAAGTATTCAAATGTATGCACTCACCACTGTACGTCTGTTAAATTACGTAAATGTAACGTTGGCTAGCATTTACGAGAAATGTAATGTTACATACATACTACCTGTAGGTAACATTTAAAGAAACAGCTTAGTCAGTGAATATACTTTTTTTGCATAAATGAAATGCCTCACTGTCATCTCTGCATACCATTACTAATGTCCGATAACCCAAACGACATATTGAGTGAAACGTGTCGAAACCCCCACTTCTCCATATGGTTCATTTTGAAACGTCCACTCTTTTCGAAACCTACACTTTTCCCGAGAGATGCGCTGTACTGAGGACATAGCAGTAGGTGGCAGCATAGAGACCCCGAGGGATGACTACTCTGAGATGATGTCGCAGCAGCTGGAACCCCATCGCCAGAAACGTGGCGTCACTGAAAAATACTCTCGGCTGCAACTGTGTGATAAAGCCGGTTAAAACATTGTACAGTAATTTTATATTTTGTATTTGTGAATTATTTTGATGTGATATGAAAGTCTAGGATCTTTATGTTTCTATAGCCGCATCGCAATTGAGAATCGATTCACGTTTAGATGGAGTATTTGGCTGTTTTGGTCCTTGGACCTTAAGGCTAACAGTAAACTCCATCTTGGGCTAGATTAAGGCTTGTCAACATGGTCATGAAAAGAGACAGTGTAAAAGACACAGTGCATAGGAACATTTACTGAAATAATGCCTATCAGCATTGCAAAGTAGGTTACTGCACCAAATACCTTTTAGATACTGACTCACTGTACATAATATTATGGAATGCTCAGTCTTTTCTGACTACTGCTCTTCTCCTGAAACTACGTATCCCATGATTCTTTTGAAACGCATGCGCACATGGGAACAGGAAGTCGATTGTTTGTTAGCAACAGTCGCTGAGGAGTGAAGTGTTTATGTGAAACGGTAACAAATGTGTAGGAAATTAATAGTTAATTGTGAACATTATGCATGCATGCTTTACTATTGGATAGACACTTTTAAACTGGACGATAGCTAACTTGTTAGCTTGCCTTTCCACTCTAAAACGTACGTTAGCTAGTTCATTGAGACTTGGCTTCAGACGAGCCGCTTGTTTTTGTACGTATGTAGCCAAACGAACCTAGTTAGCCTATTTGTGAGCTATTTTGACCTAGAAAGAAACATTTAGCTAAGGTAGTAGAACAATAGTAAGATGTACGCCTATTCTAGTCATTGATAGCAACTAGTTAGTACTAGTTAGTTGCATGGTTTTCATCTGACCTTCCTAGCTAAAACAAGCCACAGGAGGCTGTGTCCTGTTAGTTGTCTTTCATTGATGGATAGCTGTAATGTCTCAACCTTTTGTTTCCAGATTGAACCATGTCAACGTTTGCTGACGAGACTGCAGCAGATGTGCCCGTTAAAGACATCACCCTAAACCTCACTAAGGTTGGAGTGGGATTATCAGGTTATTAATGCCATTACTTGACTTTAGTTTACTTTACTCTACCCTATGGACCTTAACAATTGGGACTAAACTGGTGGTAACTTCCTGGTTCTGTTTGCAGAGATGCTGGTAGCCCAGAATGCCCGGGCGAGGCAGGCAATCTTGCGGGTGAGCAGGGAGGAGCTGGAGGACAGGTTCCTACGGCTCCATGAGGAAAACCTGCTCCTCAAACAACACACACACAAACAGGAGGACAAAATCAAGAGGTGGGAACTGCACCTGGATGTATGCACACACACGCAACACACGCACACACATTTAGCTAAGGTTTCAACCTCAATGCATACCCCTACAGTATCAAACCTTAGAGTTCAACAACTCTTCATGTGGATTTCTGACCCTTACATCTGCTCCCATTCTATTGAACTTCCAACTTCTCTTGGCTTTTCGCAGGATGGCCACCAAGCTGGTGCGCTTGGTGAAGGACCGTCGGCGTGTGGAACAAGTGGCTGCAGGTGGGGTGCGTCCAGGGGGCCGGGACGTGGAGCTGGAGGAGATGATGGAAGAGCTGCAGGAGAAGGTGGACCACTTTGGAAATAAGTGGATGCGTCCAAAATTGCACCCTTATTCCCTATATAGTGCACTAGTTTTTACAAGGGCTCTGGTCAAAAGTAGTGTAGGGAATAGGGTGCCATTTGGGACATTGTTTTCATGAATGCTAGTGTTTTCATGAATGCTTTTATGTCACCCTCTGGGATTTCAAATGCGCATCTTGTCGATGTACGTTTTCTTTATTTGCAACCCAAAATAGAGTGTAATTCAATTCTAGGTCCAGGAGCTGCAGATGCAGAATGAGGGCCTGAAGCAGCGCCTGTTGGCCGCCAAACAGCAGCTGCAGACGCAGAGCAAACGGCCTACCCCCTATGGCCATGTCCAATCACGAGTCAATACAGGCCTGCGGAAACTGAGGGAGGACACGTTCAGCCTGGCTCAGCTACCCCCTGCTGCCCCCAGAGGTGACCTTTGACATTTTACTGCAGCTCTTTTATACTCTGACACTGAATCCCAAATGAACTCCTAGTCTTTACTCCCTAGGCGTAGATTGAATAGAAAAGCAATATGGCTTTAGCCTCATTTTCAAATTTTGGAGCGAGTTTTCTGTTAGCCTTAACTTTTGTGTCTGTTTGTGTCTCCCAGGCCCTAGAAGTGTGGAGGTAGAGATGAGTGGCAGGGCCCCTCAGGGTCTGCTGCCCAGATACGGACACAGTTTGCTGGACGATGCCAGAGCTGAGATCCGCAACCTGTATGTACTGTTTTTATCAGCTAGCTAGACTGTGGGGGACTGTACTTTTTGCACCATATTAGCAACATCCCCTCCATCATTGCAATGCTCTCTCTCTTTTTCTCTTTCTCTCTCTATCATCCCTCTCGATCTATCTGTCTCTCTTTCACTCAGTCTTTTTCTGTCTCTCTCCATCTCTCTCTCCCCTTCCCTCTCGTTTGTATTTTTTAAATTCATTTTATTAATATATTTCATTATATCTATTTAAGTGATAATGCGCAAGAAGCCGGTGTTTAGAGGATATATTGGCACAGGTGTTGTTAGGGTCGAGACGAAGTCTAGGGCCGGCAAACCATAGCAATATATTCTAAAAACTGGCTTCGGGGGCATTTTCACTTTTACCAACATATTCAAATAATTATTGACATTTTCATAAAAAATGTTATTTTGATGAATTTATTAATACTATTTCATCCTTCCACAATATATAGTCCCCACACAAATCTAGGGTTGCTACCCAAGCCGGCTAGTCGTTCGTTCTATCAGTTCGGTTGCCAGACCCAGTCGTTCAGTCTTTTTGTTCTGTATCTATGGATACAGTCGTTCGTTCTAAATGTTCCATTGCCATACTGGCTGGCAAAATTCTTATCCCTTGCTTGCTAGCTAGCCAACTACGGCTAACTTACAGTCACATCAAAAAGTGCAGCCCAAATAACAACAGTAGCTGCATTTGCATTTGTTTAAGCTGTTTTCTAGTGACATTTATTTGGACACATCCATAACAATGAGCTAATGAGGCATGATTTCATTTGGCATAGAAAATGTCAGGGCACTGTTGTTCAGAGGAGCTAGCCAACAACACAGCTAACATAATCACTTCAAACTGAAGGTGGAAAGACTGCAAACTAGCTGCACTTAATTTCGTTTGACTTTTTTTCAATTTACATTTCTATGTATATATTCATAAAAATTATGCCAGCTGATTCACGAGTTCAACTGGCTGAGAAACACCGCCTGGCTGTCTCGTCCC
Source organism: Salvelinus namaycush (assembly GCF_016432855.1). Taxonomy (NCBI): domain Eukaryota; kingdom Metazoa; phylum Chordata; class Actinopteri; order Salmoniformes; family Salmonidae; genus Salvelinus; species Salvelinus namaycush. Next base: position 47,281,636 of record NC_052315.1, read on the forward strand.
GACTCCTGACACGTTCATTACTATGGGACACATGGAGATCAAATTTGAATATTGAAACAATGTTGCAAATTACATGAGAGACAGGCAGCAAGGTTTATACAAATCTCCACTGTTGAAAACTAAATGTTAGTCTCAAAGAAATGTGAGATAATGTCTAGATGCTTTTTATAGTGGAGATCAAGTTTATAAATTGCTTGGCTGGGCTAATGAGACAGTGGATTGCGCAGTCAGATGGAACAGAGTAAATAGGCATTTTAACATCATAGATTTAGCCGGTGGTAACTTGTGGAATAGACACAGACTGGAATGCGGTTTTAACCAATCAGCATTCAGGAATAGACTCACCCGTTGTATAAATTATAATAGAGCCCCACAGTGGTGTCATAAAATCTAGCAGTCAAACAGGACAATGGTCCCAATTGTTTTTCCAACATTTGATAAAAGTCACCTTGTCCTAGAGAGATGTACATGGTTATCAGGGTAAGCCTACATGAAACACAGCCCTTATTTTAATTAAATGATTTCCTTTTATGAACTGTAACTCAGTAAAATCTTTGAAATTGTTGCATGTTGCGTTTTATATTTTTGTTCACTGTAAAACTGTTACGACACTGACTTGTTGTTATTATTAGATGGTTTATAAGAGTTTTAGGGAATAGAGTTAATAATAGATAAGTAGATAATAATAGTACAATCTGTTAGGGAAATATACAATTAAAACATTAAATCATTGTATCTGTCCCTAACAAATAAATATATTAAAACAATGTACAGTACCAGTCAAAAGTTTGGACACACCTACTCATTCTAGGGTTTTTCTTTATTTTTACTGTTTTCTACATTGTAGAATAATAGTGAAGACATCAAAAATATGAAGTAACACATATGGAATCATGTTAGTTTGCATGATTCTTGCCATTCTCCTTCGACCTCTCATCAACGAGCTGTTTTCGCCCACAGGACTGCCGCTGATTGGATGTTGTATATATTTTTTGTCTTACCATTCTCGGTAAACCCTAGATAGACACTGTCCTGCGTGAAAAGCCCAGGAGGCAGGTAACTGCCAAAATAAAGGAAACACCAACGTAATGTCTTAATAGGGCGTTGGCCACCACGAGCCAGAACCGCGTCAATGCACCTTGGCATAGATTCTACAAGTGTCTGGAACTCTATTGGAGGAATGCGACACCATTTATCCAAGAGAAATATCATAATTTGGTATTTTGTTATTAGTGGTGGAAAACGCTGTCTCAGGCACAGCTCCAGCATCTCCCATAAGTGTTCAATTGGGTTGAGATCTGGTAACTTCGATGGCCATGGCATATGGTTTACATCGTTTTCATCAAACCATTCAGTGACTACTTGTGACCTGTGGATATGGTCATTGTCATCCTTTGGGTTTATAACCTTGGTAGACAAAATAATGGCCTGCCCAGCAATTTTATACATAACCCAGAAATTTTATACATAACCCTGAGCATGATGGGATGTTAATTACTTAAACAACTCAGGAACCACACCTGTGTTGGAAACACCTGCTTTCAATATAGCTCGTCATACCTTATCCCTCATTTACTCAAATGGTTCCATTATTTTGGCAGCTACCTGTATATTTAATATTTTTTACTGTTATTATTGTCATTCTCACTTTGCTTGAGCAACAGTAGCCTTGTCATTCATTCTAATAAAACTAATCTGAATCTTTGTCAGTGAGAATGTGATTGAGAGTCAACGGTCTCACATAGAGGAGATGGACAGAGCTGCAGAGCTGCTGAGGGACCAGCTGAGGAGGAAGGAGAGAAAATTTGAGGAGTCGCTCCTTCACCTGCGAGAGCAGCAGACCACTGGGCAGAGGTAGCACACCGTGCAGAAGTAGCTACTCTGCATCCTAACAACACACTCCTCAATCAACTGCATTGAGCACATAAGTTTCAACTTTTGATTGATTTTGTTTTTGGTGGAGATTCACATCCGCAATAAGTGGTAGTGTTCACGTACCTGTATATCTCCAGTTGTTTTTCAGTAACGGCGTACACACACACACACACACTATATGGGGAATAGTGATCAAAACCATGCCTCTGTGTTGTGGTGTCTCCAGATCTACTATCAAGGACAACGTGGAGATGATCAGGTTGCAGAAGCAGCTTGTTGAGAAGGGCAACGCGTTCACTGTGCTCGAGGGACGATTCCTACAACTCCAAGAGGTAAAATACAACTGCAAGTTCCAGGAGACACTAGTTCATTAGCAATGCTCTAGCAATGTCCAGTGTGGATTATTTGGGAAATGCAGGTGGCATTAGTACTGCACCAGATTGAGGTTTTAATAAAATATTTGAGCTGATAGAAATAAATGGGATTCAGAATATTTTTTGGTCTCCACCGCACATTCTAATCAATAGTCGACATGGAAACTTCAAATATCTTGTTCTTTCAATCACATACTATTCAAACCCAGTCACCATGGTAATGACCACCGTGTTGTGATTGCAGAGTCAGAGGACCCTGAAGGCCAGTCACGAAGCTGTGATGGCCAAGGTGGATGAGTTAATGGGCCAGCTGAAAGACGAGCGACTGAGGAGTCTGGGCCTGGAGAGCCAACTACAGGCCAACTCATTCTCAAAGAGAAGGACAGAGGAGGTAACCTTCCGATACATTTGGGGCTGGTTTCCCAGACCCAGATTGAGCCAAGTCCTCAACTAAAAAAAGCACTTTCAATGGAGATTCTCCATTGAGCGTGCTTTATAGTCCTGGACTAAGCTTAATCTGTCTGGGGAAAATGGGCCTTATGGTTTAGTCATTTAGCAGGCTCTCTTATCGAGAGCAATTTGATGAGATTGAAACAATCTCATAACATTGTAGGGAAACCCTTGGCTAAACTCTTTGGCTAATAAACGATCCTCTTTTTAATGAAACACAGTTGCAGGAGCAAATCTTTGACCTGGAGAAGGAGAGGGTGTTGCTGAAGGAGAACTGTGATAAACTGGTGAACAGGTGAGGGATTGGACACCACGTTTGTACGTTGCTTTGTGTGTTGAAATCCTATATTGAAAAACTCTTCTCTGTACGATCATTTTGTGAGTATGACATATGGTTTTGTGTTCCCAGTGCTTTCGATGTAAGCCAGGATCAGAAATTTAGGACGCGGGAGCAGCAGCTGAAACTACAGATAGCCCAGCTAGAGTTGGCACTGAAGTCGGACCTGACAGACAAAAACGAGATTCTGGACAAGATCAAGGTTGAAAGAGGTAACTGTCGACCAGAACGTTTTGTGTCCATTCAGAAACATTTTACATTGAAATGTTTTAATTGTGTTACTCTTTTAGATATGAACGAAAAATTGAGCCAAGATAAGGAAGACATTCAGCTTCGGTTCCTGGAACAAAAGCAGCAGTTAGATGAAATAAGGGATCGAATAAAGTTTTACACCAAGGTACAGGAGCCGGTTCTCACTCCATATATAAATGAATGTGTTTTTTAATGTGTGTACCTCGACCAATGTGGTTATAGATGTGCGTTCGTGTTTTTTCTCTTCCAGGAGAGTGAGGTCGATGTGGCAGAGCTCAGTGAGGCACTGATGCTAATCAAGGTAATTGGTCATTTTACCTCAAATCAAATGTATTTAGAAAGCCTTTTTTACATCAGTAGATGTCACAAAGTACTTATACAGAAACACAGCCTAAAACCCCAAACAACAAGCAATGCAGATAGTAGTAGCAAGGTGGCTAGGAAAATCTCCCTAGAAAGGCAGAAACCTAGGAAGAAACCTAGAGGGGAACCAGGCTCTGAGGGGTGGCCAGTCCTCTTCTGGCTGTGCCGGGTGGCGATTAGAGTACATGGCCAGATCGGTCTCTTATCTCTACCTGAAATCATGCTCTAAGGCAGGGCTGCCCAACCCTCTTCCTGGAGATCTACTGTCCTGTAGGTTTTCAGTCCAACCCTAATTTAGCATATCTGATTCAGCTAGTTAAGGTCTTGTTGAGCAGCTAATTAGTAGAATCAGGTGTGTTAAATTAGGGTTGGACTGAAAACCCACACTGAAAACCCTAGGTCTCCAGGAAGAGGGTTGGGCAGCCCCTACTGTAAGGTCCACTTTGACCATATGCAGCATCACCATATGTTAATACTCCCATCCACAAGGGGGCACCGTGCATTACAGTTTACACTGAAATGAACACCTTTCCCGTTTGTCACTAGTTACCACAGCTGCAAAGTAAAAATTGTCTATATTGTAAAAATGTATGAAAACAAAAAATACCTCTTTTGGTTTTAATTTAAGGTTAGTCATAAGGTTAGCAGTGTGGTCAATGTTAGGGATCAGGTTAGGGTTAGGTTTATAATAATTGTAAATTATAGCAATAGGTGGGGTTTAGACAAAATTATGAATTTGTTGCTGTGGTAACTAGTGACAACCATTCTTCCCTCCCTCAGGTGCGTAAGTCCCAGAGGAGTGGTGAGCTGGGCTTCCTGGAGCAGGTGGAGGAGGAGGTGCGTAGCGACACGGAGCACTCCATGAGGGAGCTGCAGGCCACGCACGCTGAGACCATCCATGAGCTGGAGAAGACCAGGAACATGCTCATAGTCCAGCACAAGATCAACAAGGACTACCAGGTACGTGGTTATACACAGCATGAATCACTTGGACTACACTTAGGAAAATAACTAGATATTCCATAACATTTGCAACAAGGACAATTGAATGGTGTCTTACATGACACATACTTTAGAAATGGTCTTAATTCGTAGTATTTCACTTTTTTAAAGTTACATCGTATTCTTGTGTCTCAGGCGGAAGTTGAAGCGGTGACACGTAAGATGGATGACTCCAAACTGCAGTACGAGCTAAAGTTGGAACGCCTTGCCCAGCTGCTGGACATGAGGGCTGCCAAGATCAAGAAACTAGAGGGTGTGTATTTATTCTGTCACGATTACTGTGTGTTGTGGTGATTTTATTGTTATGTCTAGTTTTGTGGTGTTTGGTCGTGTCTGGTTTTGTCTTTATTGTCATTTTAACTGATTTCCTTGTTGTACTGTACTCTCTCCGTTCACCCCGCAGCCCAACTGAAAGACATTGCCTATGGCACCAAATCACACGTTTTCAAACCCGAGGTTACCGACGACGACGTGGCCGACGAGTTCGACGAGACCGTACACCTAGAGCGTGGAGAGAACCTTCTGGAAATCCACATCGGCATGGCAACCCTCACCCCAGTTGCCCTGGAGACACTGAGCGACCGCGAGCCCTCCACCTTCTGCACCTACGCCTTCTACGATTTCGAGCTGCAGGCTACACCCGTCGTCAGGGGAGCCCGGCCGGCATACGGCTTCACGTCGCAGTACGTGGTGAGGGTGGACGACCTATTCCTGCAGTACCTCCACACGGGTTCGGTGACGCTGGAGCTGCAGCTGGCCCGGGGCATGGATTTTACGACAGTGGCTGTGGGGCAGCTCAGGCTGTCGCAGCTCCTGGAGAACGACAGCAAAGCCCATGGGACCGTACAGCTGGTTGGTGAGTGGAGGGGTTTTAATATGGACTTCTTTCTACCAGGGTATGTAACTCAGATTCTCAGGTATCTACTGCATATCCAGTGCCTACAATAACTCTGCTTTCTCTTTTCTGCTCCTCAGGTGTGGCTGGCGAGGTGCAGTCGTTTGGCTCTGTGGAGTACTGGGTGAGGCTGCGGGTGCCCATGGAGCAGGCCATCCGGCTGTACAAGGAGAGAGTGAAAGCCCTGGGCTACCTCAGCTCTGCTTTCAATGCGGAACAGCAGGTAGCTAGTGGACAATGTAACCAAACTAATCTTTCTTGGACAGACTACGTAAAAAATGGTACCATACATGCACTATATGTCAAAAGTATGTGGACATCCCTTCAAATGACAAGACTAGGCTATTTCAGCCACACCCGTTGCTGACAGGTGTATAAAATCGAGCACACAGCCATGCAATCTCCATAGACAAACATTGGCAGTAGAATTTCCTTACTGAAGAGCTCAGTGACTTTCAACGTGGCACCGTCATAGGATGACACCTTTCCAACAAGTCAGTTCGTCAAATTTCTACCCTGCTAGAGCTGCCCTGGTCAATTGAAAGTGCTGTTATTGTGAAGTGGAAATGTCTAGGCGCTATATCGACTCAGTCGCGAAGTGGTAGACCACACAAGCTCACAGAACAGGACCACCGAGGGCTGAAGCGCTTAAAAATCATCTGTACTCGGTTGCAACACTCACTCCCAAGTTCCAAACTGCCTCTGGAAGTAACGTCAGCACAAGATCTGTTCATCGGTATAGCTTCATTAAATGGGTTTCCATGGTCGAGCAGCCGTACATAAGCCTAAGATCACCATGTGCGATGCCAAACGTCGGCTGGAGAGGTGTAAAGCTCACCGCCATTGGACTCTTGTGCAGTGGAAACGCGTTCTCTGGAGTGATGAATCACGCTTCACCATCTGACAGTCCTACGGACTAATCTAGGTTTGGCGGAAGCCAGGAAAATGCTACCTGTCCCAATGCATTGTGGCAACTGTAAAGTTTGGTGGAGAAGGAATAATGGTCTGGGGCTGTTTTTCATGGTTCGGGGCTAGGTCCCTTAGTTCCAGTGAAGGGAAATCTTTGCTACAGCATAGAATGACATTCTAGACAATCCTGTGCTTTCCTGTTTCAGCATGACAATGCCCCTGTGCACAAAGCAAGGTTCATACAGAAATGGTTTGTCAAGATTGATGTGGAAGAACTTGACTGGCCTGCACAGAGCCTTGACCTCAACCCCATCGAGCCAGGCCTAATCGCCCAACATCAGTGCCTGACCTCACTAATGCTCTTGTGAAAGAATGGAAGCCAGTCCCCGCAGCAATGTTCCAACATCTAGTGGAAAGCCTTCGCGGAAGAGTGGAGGCTGTTATAACAGGAAAAGGGGGACCAACTTAATATTAATGGCCATGATTTTAGAATAAGATGTTCGACGAGTAGGTGTCTACATACTTTTGGATGCATCGCATAACCAGCAGCAGTATTTCCGGTGCTTGAACCCAGAACTTAATCTGACCAAATTCTATGAGATTTTAGTTCCGGGTTAAACAAGATTCATAACCATACCACAACACAGAACTAGAAAAATGTAATGTCTACCCTATTTTGGTGCTTCAATGTTGGTGCTTCAATTTCACAAAACTTTTGTTAAAATACTTATTTCCTATTTGGCCCGTAAATCCTTACTAACCCCACTCTGTTTTTCTATAATCCCTCAGGTTTCAACCTCAACCCTAACCCCCAATTCAGTGTCAGCCGACGGAGGCATGAACCTGAATGAGCTCAACGTCACCGTCCGATGCTGCAGCAACCTGACATCCCGCCATGCCCACCCACCCAGCCCCTACGTGGTCTACCAGTTCTATGACTTCCCTGACCACGACACCTGCATCGTGGGCGACTGCAGCGAGCCTCAGTTTGAGGACAACATGTCCTTCCCAGTGGCCATGGAGGCAGAGCTGGACAGCTACCTGAAGGCAGGGGCTCTGCTGCTCTACGTGTTCGATGACCACGATACCCAGAGTGAGATGTACCTGGGCAAGGCCAGGGTGCCCCTCCTGTCTCTGGCCCACGACAAGGCCATCACTGGTTAGTTTGGTAGTTAGTCAGGGTGGTTAGTTAGAGCAACTATACTGGTAATTATTGACTTTGAGTGTGTTTGTATGGATACTTTTATCTGTCTCTTCAAACTGCGTACATTACTTCCATGTTTTGCCTATTTTATTGAATCTTAGTCACACACGACTCTTTTTGTTTGAGTGGGACCAGTTGGGCCACTCCAACCATCGACATGCCCTCTGTGTGTCCACATCTCAGGTACATTTGAGCTGACTGACCCGTCCGGCCTCCCCAGTGGCCATATTGATGTGACGCTGAAGTGGAAGTTCACCTACCTGCCCCCTCCTGGCTCTACCATGACAGTTGAGCAGGCCAAGTTTGTACCCAAAGAGAGACCAGTGAAGCTAACAACACGAAAGGTAGAGGAGAAGAAGGTGGAAGTGGAGGAAAAGAGGGAAGAGGAGGAGGAGAGGGAGGGGAAGAAAGAGGAGTTGAGGATGGTGGTGAAGGAAGAGAAAAGGGCCAAAGCTCTTCTTCCTCTTCCTACTACTTCCACTGCATCTGAGGTAAGTACAGGTACTATGAGGGTAATGTTAGCTTGGTCTGGGATGGTTTGATAGATTTTGAGGTGGCTTCCAGTACAGAAATAGTATTTACTACAATGTACCTTTTGAAAGGCAATTTGGTTCTTGATTTGTCATGAAATTGTGTTTGATTCTTGTCTCCCGAGATACCGTTACCAAAACCTAGACTACGGACCTTGGTGAAAGAAAAAACGGCAAGCAAAAAAGTCTCATTCGTGGATGTCACAGCACCCGAAAATCAAGAAGCTGAAAATGTTTCATGTCCCTCTATTTTGCCTGGAACAGAGAAAAGGGAAGTCTCAAAGTTACCGCCCCTAACAAAGGTACTTTATGTCTCTGTCTCTGAGTTATATGTTATATTAAACACATACCTTTTCTGGGGTTTGGTGTAGAGGTCGACCGATTATGATTTTTCAACGCCGATACCGATTATTGGAGGACCAAAAAAGCCGATACCGATTAATCGGCTGATTTAAAAAATAAATAATAATAATAACAAAATTATTTGTAATAATGACAATTATAACAATACTGAATGAACACTTATTTTAACTTAATATAATACATCAATAAAATCAATTTAGCCTCAAATAAATAATGAAACATGTTCAATTTGGTTTAAATAATGCAAAAACAAAGTGTTGGAGAAGAAAGTAAAAGTGCAATATGTGCCATGTAAGAAAACGAATGTTTAAGTTCCTTGCTCAGAACATGAGAGCATATGAAAGCTGGTGGTTCCTTTTAACATGAGTCTTCAATATTCCCAGGTAAGAAGTTTTAGGTTGTAGTTATTATAGGAATTATAGGACTATTTCTCTATACGGTTTGTATTTCATATACCTTTGACTATTGGATGTTCTTATAGGCACTTTAGTATTGCCAGTGTAACAGTATAGCTTCCATCCCTCTCCTCGCCGCTACCTGGGCTCGAACCAGGAACACATCGACAACAGCCACCCTCGAAGCAGCGTTACCCATGCAGAGCAAGGGGAACAACTACTCCAAGTCTCAGAGCGAGTGACGTTTGAAACGCTATTAGCGCGCACCCCGCTAACTAGCTAGCCATTTCACATCGGTTACACCAGCCTAATCTCGGGAGTTGATAGGCTTGAAGTCATAAACAGCGCAATAGCTGCTAGCAAACGCATGAAAGTGCTGTTTGAATGAATGCTTACGAGCCTGCTGCTGCCTACCACCGCTCAGTCAGACTGCTCTATCAAATCATAGACTTAATTATAACATAATAACACACAGAAATACGAGCCTTAGGTCATTAATATGGTCAAATCCGGAAACTATCATCTCAAAAACAAAACATTTATTCTTTCAGTGAAATATGGAACCGTTCTGTATTTTATCTAACGGGTGGCATCCATCAGTCTATATATTCCTGTTACATTGCACAACCTTCAATGTTATGTCATAATTACGTAAAATTCTGGCAAATTAGTTTGCAATGAGCCAGGCGGCCCAAACTGTTGCATATACCCTGACTCTGCGTGCAATGAACGCAAGAGAAGTGACACAATTTGACCTGGTTAATATTTCCTGCTAACCTCTATTTCTTTTAGCTAAATATGCAGGTTTAAAAATATATACTTCTGTGTATTGATTTTAAGAAAGGCATTGATGTTTATGGTTAGGTACACGTTGGAGCAACGACAGTCCTTTTTCGCGAATGCGCACTGCATCGATTATATGCAACGCAGGACACGCTAGATAAACTAGTAATATCATCAACCATGTGTAGTTTTAACTAGTGATTATTATTGATTGATTGTTTTTTATAAGATAAGTTTAATGCTAGCTAGCAACTTACCTTGGCTTCTTACTGCATTCGCGTAACAGGCGGGCTCCTCGTGAGGTAGGTGGTTAGAGCATTGGACTAGTTAACCGTAAGGTTGCAAGATTGAATCCCTGAGCTGACAAGGTAAAAATATGTCGTTCTACCCCTGAACAAGGCAGTTAACCCACCTTTCCTAGGCCGTCATTGAAAATAAGAATGTGTTCTTAACTGACTTGCCGAGTTAAATAAATGTATAAATAAAATCGGCGTCCAAAATTACCGATTTCCGATTATGAAAACTTGAAATCGGCCCCAATTAATCGGCCATTCCGATTAATCGGTCGACCTCTAGTTTGGTGACTATGGGGTTATTTTGCTTCATGTTATAGTTGTAATTTTAGCTTGTGTGTGTATATACAGTTGAAGTCGTAAGTTTACATACACCTTAGCCAAATACATTTAAACTCAGTTTTTCACAATTCCTGACATTTAATCCTAGTAAAAATGACCTGTTTTATGTCAGTTAGGATTACCACTTTATTTTAAGAATGTGAAATGTCAGAATAATAGTAGAGAGAATTATTTATTTCAGCTTTTATTTCTTTCATCACATTCCCAGTGGGTCAGAAGTTTACATACACTCAATTAGTATTTGGTAGCATTGCCTTTAAATTGTTTAACCTGGGTCAAATGTTTCGGGTAGCATTCCACAAGCTTCCCACAATAAGTTGGGTGAATTTTGTCCCATTCCTCCTGACAGAGCTGGTGTAACTGAGTCAGGTTTGTAGGCCTCCTTGCTCGCACACGCTTTTTCAGTTCTGCCCACAAATATTCTATAGGATTGAGGTCAGGGCTTTGTGATGGCCACTCCAATACCTTGACTTTGTTGCCCTTAAGCCATTTTGCCACAACTTTGGAAGTATGCTTGGGGTCATTGTCCATTTGGAAGACCCATTTGCGACCAAGCTTTAACTTCCTGACTGATGTCTTGAGATGTTGCTTCAATATATCCACATAATTTTCCTACCTCATGATGCCATCTATTTTGTGAAGTGCACCAGTCCCTCCTGCAGCAAAGCACCCCCACAACATGATGCTGCCACCCCCGTGCTTCACGGTTGGGATGGTGTTCTTCGGCTTGCAAGCATCTCCCTTTTTCCTCCAAACATAACGATGGTCGTTAAGCCAAACAGTTCTATTTTTGATTCATCAGACCAGAGGACATTTCTCCAAAAAGTACCATCTTTGTCCCCATGTGCAGTTGCAAACCGTAGTCTGGCTTTTTCTGGCGGTTGTGGAGCAGTGGCTTCTTCCTTGCTGAGCGGCCTTTCAGGTTATGTCGATATAGGACTTGTTTTACTGTGGATATAGATACTTTTGTACCTGTTTCCTCCAGCATCTTCACAAGGTCCTTTGCTGTTGTTCTGGGATTGATTTGCACTTTTCACACCAAAGTACGTTCATCTCTAGGAGACAGAACGCGTCTCCCCCTTCCACGGTTGCATGGTCCCATGGTGTTTATACTTGAGTACTATTGTTTGTACAGATGAACGTGGTACCTTCAGGCGTTTGGAAATTGCTCCCAAGGATGAACCAGACTTGTGGAGGTCTTCATTTTTTTTTATGAGGTCTTGGCTGTTTTTATTTGATTTTCCCATGATGTCAAGCAAAGAGGCACTGAGTTTGAATGTAGGCCTTGAAATACATCCACAGGTACACCTCCAATTGACTCAGTCTAATTGACATAATTTATCAGAAGCCTTTAAAGCCATGACCTAATTTTCTGGAATTTTCCAAGCTGTTTAAAGGCACAGTCATCTTAGTGTATGTAACCTTCTGACCCACTGGAATTGTGATACAGTGAATTATAAGTGAAGTAATCTGTCTGTAAACAATTGTTGGAAAAATGACTTGTGTCATGCGCAAAGTAGATGTCCTAACCAAATTGCCAAAACTGTAGTTTGTTAACAAGAAATTTGTGGAGTGGTTGAAAAACAAGTTTTAATGACTCCAACCTAAGGGTATGTAAACTTCCGACTTCAGCTGTACACTGGACCTGTAATGAGGCAATTCAATGTGATGATTAAGCTTTATTTAGAGTTACTATCTACTGTGAGATTATGCAAGGGATACATGCATAGAACGGTGATGTGCTCCACAGGTGGTCACAGGGTCAGAGGTAGCACCAGAGCCTCCTCAGAGCACCACAGAGGAAGAGGATGATGAGGAAGAGTCTCACTTCTCTGAGGGACAAGTGATCGTAGCCAGCTCTCAGTCTACCTCAGACGAATCAGACATTTCCGAGGAGATTCTCGAACAGATGGAAGGTAAGCACCTCACTGACATCAACAACCAGTTTCCTTGGTCCAATGATAATGCTAATAATTTGTATCAAGGTCCTATCGGAATTGGGAAGGATATGTTTGTTTTCCCTGCTCTCCCTGTCTTGTGTTTTGGAGTGCAGCTGCTACACTCTGTTTAGATTTGCAACCAATTTTTCTACTTCTTGCATCAATCTGAATCATTTTCCAGCAAGGCCTAATTTACAAACAAAACCCAAACCTGTACTGTAACTCTCTTAAGTATGACTTTAGTGTACAGTACCTACTTTTTAGTCTGAGTTAGGATAGGGTTAGGGCTGCAGGTCAGCTCTGGCTCTTCAGCCTTAATAGCCAAATGTACATTTACATTTTAGTCATTTAGCAGACGCTCTTATCCAGTGCATGCATTTTTGTCCTGGTCCCCCGTGGGAATCGAACCTGCAACCCTGCCGTTGCAAGCGCCATGCTCTACCAACTGAGCCCCACGGGACCAAATCCCCTATGGATCCGTAGGAAACAAATACTTACTATTGTATTCTCTTTCAAGTGCAAACAGTCCATGTTATTGTTTGTTGACATGTTTCTTCACCAGAAAACCCATAAATATTTGAGTTCTGCTGCCAATAGTCTTCAGGCTGGGGATAGCTGAGCCCATCAATGTTAATGCTGACCTTGAGTAGTACGGGAGAGACCCCCCCCCTTCACTGTTCAGCAGTGGTACATATCACTCAGCCTGCATCAATGAAACTTGCTGTCAACACGTCAATGCCAATAAGAATAGGTGATGTCATGTCAACTGTTATCATTCTCCCCAGTTTCTTTCAAAACACGCATGCAGTGTACACACACACACGCTCACAGCAACACTTCTGAATCCTCTCCTACTCTATTGCTCAGTATAACCCCCCCCCCCCCCCCCCCCCTTGCTTCCTTCTGCAACACATCAAGCCTGAAATGCTCTTCTTGGTTATGACTGACTCTTTTTTCTCCTTCTCTCCCCCTCTCTTTATCCCTCTCTCCCCTCCCCCAGACTTGGAGGAGCCCCCTGTGGCAGAGGACGAGGAACAGAGTGAATCTATCCTCTCAGACAGTGATGACTGCATTGTTCCTGGCCAGTCCTCCATGGGACGGAAGGTGGGTGAACCAGGCATAGAGGAAAGAACCCAGCCCGTTTGCCTTGTACTCTCAGAGTCCATAGAGGATAGGAGTACAGTACAGTTGGATAGAAAGTACTGCATCAAGGTTATTGGGCTTGTTGTGTTTATATCATGGGAATTTAACAGCAGCATCCAAGTAAAAGTTTTACCCAACAAGTCTAGTTTGCTTTAAGTTATTTGTATTGCTTATGTTGCCAACCCCCATTGTTTGGACAAACCACTAGTGCTGTAAGTATATTTACTGTGCCAAGGTTTTCTATTGATCATCTTTAACCAGTTTGTCAGATGGGATTATTGATTCTTTATTGAAAGCACAAAACACAAGCATTCATTCATCATTAATGGTGTGGATTTGAACTGTACAGATATGATATCCAGTTCAATATTAGCTGCATTATTATTGTTGATGGATAGAAAAAAAGATTGTTCTGCAAGTGAGTTACTTACATATTCCTCTCACATCTGCTAAGGATGTTATTTTAAAGTAAATGTACAATTGACTTTGCTATTTTAGATGACTCATTATTTTAGTAATGTTTTTCAGTACAATTATGTCTGACCCTTCCAAACATAGGAGGTATAAGAAATGATCTCCAGTAATTGACTATCTGGAATTCTTCAGTCATTACTGCCCTGGTAGGTTAAGATTCTACTGTGTGTTCCTATAGACCCCTCAGCCTAGTAAATGGGATCCACAGCATGAATATTAGCCAATAGACTTTCCAAAATCCCACCGCGGGTAAAGCCTAAATGATGATCCACCCTTGTTTATTCCAGTGGCGTTATGTCACCGAGTCTTATTACGTGACAGCGTCCTGTTTGTCTCTGCAGCCTTCTGAGCGCGTGCGTGTGGAGATCGTGTCTCTGAGCCTGAGGCCTGAGTCGCGGGCAGCAGCAGACGGGAGTGTGGTCAGGTTGTTTGTAGAGTACTCCCTGTTGGACATGCCCTCTGAAGAGACGCCACAGTCCCTGCCCAAACCCTCACCGGGTAAGACCAGCCACTACAACTACAGCAATGGTAAGGGATACCAGAGAGCGCCTACACACACTAATACACTCACAAATGCTGAACACACACACACACACACACACACCACAGGAGGTTGGTGGCACCTTAATTGGGGAGGACGGATTTGTGGTAATGACTAGCGGAATGGGTGGATTGGTATTAAAAACCATGTGTTTGATGCCGTTCCAGACATTATTATGAATCACTGTCAGGAGAAACAGGGCATGGCTTACTGGAAACCATGTGTTTGATGCCGTTCCAGACATTATTATGAATCACTGTCAGGAGAAACAAGGCATGGCTTACTGGAAACCATGTGTTTGATGCCGTTCCAGACATTATTATGAATCACTGTCAGGAGAAACAAGGCATGGCTTACTGGAAACCATGTGTTTGATGCCGTTCCAGACATTATTATGAATCACTGTCAGGAGAAACAAGGCATGGCTTACTGGAAACCATGTGTTTGATGCCGTTCCAGACATTATTATGAATCACTGTCAGGAGAAACAAGGCATGGCTTACTGGAAACCATGTGTTTGATGCCGTTCCAGACATTATTATGAATCACTGTCAGGAGAAACAAGGCATGGCTTACTGGAAACCATGTGTTTGATGCCGTTCCAGACATTATTATGAATCACTGTCAGGAGAAACAAGGCATGGCTTACTGGAAACCATGTGTTTGATGCCGTTCCAGACATTATTATGAATCACTGTCAGGAGAAACAAGGCATGGCTTACTGGAAACCATGTGTTTGATGCCGTTCCATTAGCTCCGTTCCAGACATTATTATGAGTCGTCCTCCCCTCAGCAGCCTCCACTGACACACACACACATATACTCTCTCAAACACACACACACACATATACATACATACATACATACATACATACATACATACATACATACATACATACATACATACATACATACATACATACATACATACATACACAAACAAATACTCATACAATGTACACTGTCAGTCTTACTGAGGCCTTACCAGTGTAGGATTTCAGCTACAGATTAAGTAGCTAAAGAGAAACTGACAGGCTTGATGGAGCAACTCTGAAATGTTTCCTCCATTGAGTCTGTATGTGTGTGTACTTGGAGTGTCAGATGTGATTCAGTAAGCCATGCCTTGTTTCTCCTGACAGTGATTCATGTGGACATGGAGAACAACAAGTCCAGACGGGAGATTCTAAGGGGGGTACTAGAGGGACGCAACCCCCAAATGGAAAGGTAAGAAAAAGGTTGTTAAAACTTCTTATGGCTGGGGGCAGTATTGAGTAGCTTGGATGAATAAGGTGCCCAGAGTAAACTGCCTGCTACTCAGGCCCAGAAGCTAAGATATGCATATTATTAGTAGATTTGGATAGAAAACACTCTGAAGTTTCTAAAACTGTTTGAATGATGTCTGTGAGTATAACAGAACTCATATGGCAGGCAAAAACCTGAGAAGAAATCCAACCAGAAAGTGGGAAATCTGAGGTTTGTAGGTTTGCCTATCCAATATACAGTGCACTTCCAATATACAGTGCACACATATTGCACTTCCTAATGCTTCCACTAGATGTCAACAGTCTTTAGAACCTTGTTTGATGCTTCTACTGTGAAGGATGAGGGAATAAGAGATGATTGAGTCAGGTGTCTGGCAGAGTGCCACGAGCTCACTCAGGCGCGCCCTTGTGAGAGTTAGCTGCGTTCCATCGCATTTCTACAAACAAAGGAATTCTCCGGTTGAAACATTATTGAAGATTTATGTTAAAAACATCCTAAAGATTGATTCTATACATCGTTTGACATGTTTCTACGAACTGTAATGGAATTTTTTGACTTTTCGTCTGGCCTGCGCGTCATCAATTTGGATTTTGGAACTAAACGCGTGAACAAAAAGGAGGTATTTGGACATAAATTATGGACATTATCGAACAAAACAAACATTTATTGTGGAACTGGGATTCCTGGGAGTGCAATCTGATGAAGATCATCAAAGGTAAGTGAATATTTATAATGATATTTCTGACTTCTGTTGACTCCACAACATGGCGGGTATCTGTATGGCTTGTTTTGGTCTCTGAGCGCTGTACTCAGATTATTGCATGGTGTGCTTTTTCCATAAAGCTTTTTTGAAATCTGACACAGCGGTTGCATTAAGGAGAAGTTTATCTAAAGTTCCATGTGTAATACTTGTATCTTTTATCAATGTTTATTATGAGAATTTCTGTAAATTGATGTGGCTCTCTGCAAAATCACCAGATGTTTGAGGCAAAACATTACTGAACATAACGCGCCAATGTAAACTAAGATATAAATATGAACTTTATCGAACAAAACATACATGTATTGTGTAACATGAAGTCCTATGAGTGTCATCTGATGAAGATCATCAAAGGTTAGTGATTAATTTGATCTCTTTCTGCTTTTTGTGACTCCTCTCTTTGGCTGGAAAAATAGCTGTGTTTTTCTGTGACTAGGTACTGACCTAACATAATCAGATGGTGTGCTTTCGTCGTAAAGCCTTTTTGAAATCGGACACTGTGGTGGGATTAACAACAAGTTTATCTTTAAAATGGTGTAAAATACTTGTATGTTTGAGGAATTTTAATTATGAGATTTCTGTTTGAATTTGGCGCCCTGCACTTTCACTGGCTGTTGTCAAGTCGATCCCGTTAACGGGATCTCAGCCATAAGAAGTTTTTAAGAGTGTGTGTGTGTTTGTACATGCATGCTGGTAGTAAAAAAGGAGGCGTAGCTGGGATTTCCCTTTAACATTACGCAACATTACTGTCAGCTAAAAAATAGCCTAAATGATTAGACCAGATAGTGATGAGTTATGTACTTCTCTATGGTGTCGCTGGTCATGGAAGGTAAGAAGATGAGGACAGGACTGTTGTAGACTGAACGGTTCTAGAAATGACAGTGTAGATCTAGAAATGTACACACCGTTCTAGAGATTACATATTAACCTTGCCTGACCACTAACCTGCTGTGATTGGTCCTGTCTGACCTCTGGTGTGTTGTGATTGGCCAGTATCAGGTTCACGGTGGTGAGCGAGCCACCGGAGGAGGAGGAGCAGGAGAAAGAGTGTGAAGATGTAGGCGTGGCCTTCTTCAGGATCCCTGACATCCTGGAGCAACAGCAAGACGTGATTGAGACCAGCCTGAACAGTGAGTATTGTGTATGTATATTGTGTAGAAAACTGTGTCTTTATGTCAACTTGTGCAACAGGAAGTAAAACATTTGTGTTTTTTCTCACCCCCAACCCTCTCTTTTTATGTGTGCATCTCTATCACTCTTTCTCTTTCGCTCCTTCTATTTTACTTTTACTTCCTCTCCCTCTTTGTCTCTCTTTCTGAGTGTGTAGTTGTGGATGTGCAGGACAGCAGTTTGGTGGTGGGCAGTCTGTGTGTGTCTGTAGAGGGACTGGAGGCACTACAGTCTATCATGGAGGACGCAGACCATGACTACACGCCCCTCTCCTCACTGGAACAAAAGGCAGAGGGTTAACTCGCAACGGACATTTTACTAGTGTGAACGACTTCAAATCAAATTTTATTTGCCACATACACATGGTTAGCAGATGTTAATGCGAGTGTAGCGAAATGCTTGTGCTTCTAGTTCCGACCAATGCAGTAATAACCAACGAGTAATCTAACCTAACAATTCCACAACTACTACCTTATACACACAAGTGTAAAGGGATAAAGAATATGTACTTGGGTGTTTAGCCTTGCACGCCACAAGACTGCGTTAGCTCACTGAGCTAAAGCCTAGGCATTAGCTAGCACAAGTCTTCTGGTCTCAGACAAGGTTACTCATCACATAAAAATGGTTCACAATCACAGCTGTAACACTAGAAATCAGTGGAGGCTGGTGGGCGGCGCTATAGGAGGACGGGCTCATTATAATGGATGGGATGGAACGGAGTCTAACTTGTGGTTTCCATATATTTGATTTCATTCAATTCCAGCATCTACAGTGAGCCTGTCCTCCTATAGCTCCTCCCACCAGCCGACTGCTAGAAATACATTTTACTGCTGTTTACACAAGCATTCATCACTTCACTTATTTATTCCGGGAGCTACAAGAAGTTAAACTTGGAAGGTGTAATGGCTAATATGGTCCATGGACACACTTTTCTATGTTCTGATACTGTTATGTATGCAAATTAGTCATTTGCAAATGATACTGTATTTAGGTAATGTATTTTATTTATATATTTTTATAGTTGAAAGGGATTATTTTATGAGGCAGTATGGCACTCCATGTCAATGGCGTGATGTGTGAAATTGTGTAAGTAAAAAAAATGGTGTATTTATACTGCCTTGTGACATTGGCTCTGGTTATAATTAGCACATTAGCACAAACCAGTAGTAATGTACGGACTGTGAAAATGTGTACCTCAAAAATATATTTTATATCTGAAATGAGGGTGTTCAGTAGAGTTATAGAATGTCCAAAGCATTGAGAAATATCTTATTTTTACCTGTGTTAGAATAATAAAGAGTTTAGTTTCTACATTTCCTTATTTTTTTGTATTGATTCCTGTCCTTCATTTGTTTAGTTTTAATGATTGCCAGAACAACCTCTATTTGCAAACGTCCTTTTGAAATGTAAAGTATTTGGCAGGATTTAATATTGCAGGGTTCACTGGCTCTGATAACATTTGCTCAATTTCCTGTGACATATTAAATATCTGCCCCAGAGGTCAAGGCAATTGAGTGTCCACTAATTTGTGTGTTATGAAGCCCTTTGAAAAGAGGATCATAGTCCTATAAGCAAAATCCTAACCTTCTGCTCAATGCTTGTAGTTGTAAGCGAATTAAGTGTTGATTACACCATAGAAGAATGGTATCCAAAACCAGAAAAAGTATTTTGTGGTTATGAAAGGGATGTTGACTTACACTACAGTACCATCTAGTGCTGATTTGATGCATCTCATCTGAGACTATATTTTAAAAAGTAATAATATGCATCCACTGTGTAGAAAATGCAATCAATGATTGTCCTTTCCCATGCCACTGATTGCATATGTATCTAATCTAGGGGGCAGTGCTGTGTGCAGTGGCATGTTTTTCAACAAGGAGTTGCCAAAGAAATAAGATGCTATTTTTAAACAATTTAGGTTAAATTCTGTGCAACAAAAGAAACATATCGCTACAAGAGGATTCATTGTGTTTGTTTAGAAATCCCATAATCATTAATAATACGGCAGGCAGCCTAGTGGTTAGACTGTTGGACTAGTAACTGAAAGGCTGCAAGATCGAATCCCCGAGCTGACAACATAAAAATCTGTAGTTTTGAACGAGGCAGTTATCCCACTGTTCCTAGGCCGTCATTGAAAATAAGAATTTGTTCTTAACTGACTTGCCTAGTTAAATAAAGGTAAAATAAAAAATACAAGTTGAATAGCCTTTTTGTTTTTCATTTTAGTTCAAGTAGTGCCATATTGTTTAAATTCATTTAAGTTAGGTTTTGAATTAGACCATTTGCATTTGTTAATATGAAATGTACCTAATACCTCCAACCTGACGATCACTGACGTCATCACGATTCGACCTTGTTCTTTTCCGAGTTCACAGTTGTCATGAAAGCACCATAAATCCAGAGAATGCCAGACTTATGACAAAGTTTGGTGACAAAATGTGTCCACGAAGGTCCGCCGCGCCACCTTCCTGTTCAAGTGAGCACAACACAACAAGGTGAGTCCAAAAATGCATTGTATGAAGCTGCATAAATTATGTAATATGTCAGGGAGATACAGTTGAAGTAGGAAGTTTACATACACTTAGGTTGGAGTCATTAAAACTTGTTTTCCAACCACTCCACAAATGTATTGTTAACAAACTATAGTTTTGGCAAGTCGGTTAGGACATATACTTTGTGCATGACACAAGTAATTTTTCCAACAATTGTTTACAGACAGACTATTTCACTTATAATTCACAATTCCAGTGGGTCAGAAGTTTACATACACTAAATTGACTGTGCCTTTAAACAGCTTGGAAAATTCCAGAAAATGATGTCAGAAATGATGTCAGAAGCTTCTGATAGGCTAATTGATATAATTTGAGTCAATTGGAGGTGTGTACCTGTGGATGTATTTCAAGGCCTACCTTCAAACTCAGTGCCTCTTTGCTTGACATCATGGGAAAATCAAAAGAAATCAGCCAAGACCTCAGAAAAAAGTCTGATTCATCCATGGGAGCAATTTCCAATTGCCTGAAGGTACCACGTTCATCTGTACAAATAATAGTACGCAAGTATAAACACCATGGGACCACGCAGCCGTCATACCTTTTAGGAAGGAGACGCGTTCTGTCTCCTAGAGATGAACATACTTTGGTGCGAAAAGTGCAAATCAATCCCAGAACAACAGCAAAGGACCTTGTGAAGATGCTGGAGGAAACAGGTACAAAAGTATCTATATCCACAGTAAAACGAGTTCTATATCGACATAACCTGAAAGGCCGCTCAGCAAGGAAGAAGCCGCTGCTCCAAAACCGCCATAAAAAGCCAGACTACGGTTTGCAACTGCACATGGGGACAAATATCATACTTTTTGGAGAAATGTCTTCTGGTCTGACGAATCAAAAATATAACTGTTTGGCCATAATGACCATCGTTATGTTTGAAGGAAAAAGGGGGAGGCTTGCAAGCCGAAGAACACCATCCCAACCTTGAAGCACAGGGGTGGCAGCATCATGTTGTGGGGGTGCTTTGCTGCAGGAGGTACTGGTGCACTTCACAAAATAGATGGCATTATGAGGTAGGAAAATTATGTGGATATATTGAAGCAACATCTCAAGACATCAGTCAGGAAGTTAAAGCTTGGTTGCAAATGGGTCTTCCAAATGGACAATGACCCCAAGCATACTTCCAAAGTTGTGGCAAAATGTCTTAAGGGCAACAATGTCAAGGTATTGGAGTGGCCATCACCGAGCCCTGACCTCAGTCCCGTAGAAAATTTGTGGGCAAACCTGAAAAAGCATGTGCGAGCAAGGAGGCCTACAAACCTGACTCAGTTACACCAGCTCTGTCAGGAGGAATGGGCCAAAATTCACCCAACTTATTGTGCGAAGCTTGTGGAAGGTTACCCGACACGTTTGACCCAAGTTAAACAATTTAAAGGCAATGCTACCAAATACTAATTGAGTGTATGTAAACTTCTGACCCACTGGGAATGTGATGAAAGAAATAAAAGCTGAAATAAATAATTCTCTCTACTATTATTCTGACATTTCACATTCTTAAAATAAAGTGGGGATCCTAACTGACCTAAAACAGAGAATTTGTACTCGGATTAAATGTCAGGAATTGTGAAAAACTGAGTTTAAATGTATTTGGCTAAGGTGTATGTAAACTTCACCCTAATAATTTGGTCCCTTTTCCCCTGCTAATTTTGCCTACTGTTCTGACTTGGTGGTGCACATGTAGCCTATAGCCTGTTTTAGAGAAATGTAATCATCGAATATTGTAAGAGCTTTCATTGTCTGCTTATATGGCCCCTTTATTTATCATACGGTTCTGACTTGGTGTACAGGAAGAATACTGTAAGAATGTTCCATGTTCTGAATTCTGTCACTGTTTGTTTAAAAAGTGCTCAACAAATAGTTATATTTACTATGTCCGTACTAGCTCGCTCATTAATGTCTTAATCGAAATTATGCATTGCCTCGTCTCCTTATGCCATATTTTCTACATCTCAATTGTCAGTAGAAACCACATTTGTTTAAGCAAGTCAGCCATATCAGCTATGTTTTTTTTTAAGGGCAGTAAATTAGGCTGAAGGAACTGTTTCGCTGCCAGACAAGGCTCCGCTGATAGCCAGGTGTAGCAGTGGTAAGGAGTTGGGACTGCTGATGGGACTCTGCCGTTGGGACAGCTTTATGTAGGGCCTAACAGTCTGTGGGTACCGTTTGTCACCGTTATAGGGCAATGCATGTATTGTTTAGTGCTCTGTGGTGTAATGGCTTTGCTGGCATGCATCTAAAAATATATATTTTTGCGCCACCAAGATTTACATGCTAAAATCGCCAGTGATTTGGTTTACGTTGTTGAACATTGCATGAATGATACAAAAATCTCACATCAAACTGGTATGAATGATATAATCAGCCGGAAGTATTATTTTATTGAATGACTGGTATTCATCCATTAAAGGTTGGAAACGCATTTTTTGTGGGCGGAAACCTCCAGTACGGTTGATATCGTATTCACCAAGCAAATACCGTCAACAATGTCACGTTTTCTATCGCTCATGTACTCTACGCAAGTCTTTTGCGTAATCTGCTACGCGAGATAGTTGCTTTCACTCAAAGGACATTTAAATGGCTACACTGTATAGCACCCACTGTATATTGGATCGCACAATACGAATAGTAACATTGTTTATATGTACGTTGTAACAAACCGCGCTTGAGTCGACTCTGCTTTGCAACTACGTTGTAATTTGGACCCGAATCTATTTGCTGTGTACCCTTTGGAACAGTCAAAATGAACGAGGAGGAAGACTTTTTACAGAAAACAAGGCAGGGGTTTGAAGATCTCTGTCGAGCTTTGAATATGGACGAGGAGGCGAGCAACGAAGCATGGAAGAGCTACGAAAACATAAGCAAAAATTACACATTAGAGGTAAATATGTTTTGCTTTGTATATTGTACAGTAATATACATTTAGCCATTTTGGCAACCGTTTTACCGCAGGCTTCACTTGAAGAGTAGCATTGCCTCTACCTTTCACGACCGACATTTTACGTCGTCTCATTTCATATTTAAAGACGCAGCTTGAATAACGTTTGTAGTTTTACATAAATATTTGATATAAAACTCCATTATTTGTGATATTTTTCTGTGGAAAGGGGAGGAGTTTACCGGTCTGAATTTACCGGGGTGTGTCAGATTTAGAGGCGGACCAATCTCATGGTTTAGAATAGGACAAGGTTAACTGGGGTCAGGGGTTCCCAACCTTTTTTCTCCAGGGCGCCCTTTTTCACATTTAAAAAATGTCACTACAAAATGTTGTTTATTGAGATAGCTTATACTAAATACACCACCAGCTTGATTTATTTAATTTATTTGAGGGACCAAGGAAAATGTTTTTGAAGCTAATTTCCTGCAAACTACATAGTTTAACAAGACATCATGACATATTTTAGGTAGGCTCTTTATGTAGGTAGGCCCTTTAATGATAATAATAATAATGCATACTGAAAATAAACTCAAGACCCTATTTCCCCAAATGTTATTCCGCAACCAAATATGTTTATTAAGATCATTTATATGAACCCTCAATTTAATGATGCATATTCTCTTTTACATAAAGTGAATAGATCAATTGATAGCGACAGAGTCACACATTGTATAAGATTGCTTCCCATGCAAAGTCCCATTTCTTTGACTCCTTGACTTTAGAAGGTTGTTGCTCTGCTTCTGAATGTCATTGAGACAAATATATTCCCCCATGTGCATTAGAGTCAAGTCTTCCTCTGTCATTTTACCTCTTGGTTTTAGCCTAAAGCATCACAGATTTATTTATTGTTTTTAGTTCCGTATAAAAACAAATAAAAAAATTACTCCTCAAATCAAGGAAGGTCCCGCACCTCGCAACGGAACATTGCCGCCCCATATGGGGGGCGCACCCCCTAAGTTGGCAACCCCTGGTCTAGAAAAGGGGGCGCTGCTCTTTGGTCATAACACTGAATGATCCAACTTACTTGATCTTTTAAAATATGGTATAGTTATGGATATCAGGGTTGTTCTAATAACATCTGCATTGTGCATGTGCCTTATTCACAAACCTTTCCTCATAAGGGATAGCCATCTGCTGTATCTGTGTATGGTTTATTTGGAGGTGGTTTGACAGAAAATTAGGAATAGGGATAACAGAAGAAACCACTAGAGGGGAGAATTTCTAACATATCTCCTCTCTGGCCCCACCAGCTCTAACTGGTATCCTTAATAGTGAGATAGAGCCTGGGACAGAAAAAGTAACACTCTCTCTCCCCCGCTCTCTCTCTTTCTCATCCCCTTTTCTTACAGGGCAGTGAGCTACACTGGTTAGCCTGTGCTCTCTATGTGGCCTGCAGGACAGCCATACCAACGGTGGGTAAGGGCACCGCGGAGGGAAACTATGTCTCTCTGACCAGGATCCTCAGCTGTTCAGAACAAAGGTGCGTATGCCCAGGCACTAGTCCCTATGGTCCGGTTTCCCGGATACAGATTAAGCCTAATCCTAGACTAATAATGCATGTTCAATGGAAATTATACATTGAACGGGCCTCTTAGTCTAGGACTAGGCTTAATCTGTGTCCAGGAAACTGGCCCTAAAACTGCCCCACTTCATATATAACTTACTAAAGGACTTTCACACAAAGTCCTCCATAGATTTGCATAACAGTCCATATGGTTTCTTGCTTAGTTCTTGGATTCTGATTCCAACATGGTTATTTGTGTAATGCTGAACAAGGAACCACACATCTACTAACAACATAACTGTCCTATGTAATATATCATTTATTGAACTGGAAAATACTGTCAATTCTCAAACAGTTGCCCTGTTTCTGATTGCAGCCTCATTGAGTTCTTTAACAAGATGAAAAAATGGCAGGACATGGCAAGTCTGCCCCAAGACTTTTGCCAGAGCACGGAGAAGCTGGAGAGGAATTTCACAATTTCCGCTGTCATCTTCAAGAAATACATCCCCATATTCAAAGCCATCTTTAAGGCACCCTCTGACGACCCACCCAGAGTCCACAGGAGCCGCAAACAGAGGTGAGTTTATTGTTGATACTGTAGCTCGCTATGCAGTTCTGACATCTCACTATTTTCTACAATAGTTTGACTGCTCTTGAACAAAGCCAAGTAGATGTGTGCACTCACTACTGTAAGTTGCTCTGGATAAGATCATCTGCTAAATGGCTAGAATGTACAAATGGAATTGCTTCTATCCTGGTGCCAGCCAGATCGTGAGATCTCTGAGCACAGCGGTCAGTCTCCTTGACCAGACTGACCGCTGACTTATTCTGATTTAGACGCCATCCCTGCACCGTCGCTGAAGTCTTCAACTTCTGCTGGATTCTGTTTGTCAACGCTAAAGGTGAGTACTTCTGTTTCGTTCATGGCAAAAGACTGGAAAAGAGGGGGAGGACAGAGGGGAAAGGACTAGGGATCAGTGGGGTCCTGAGAAAAGGCTAGTTTGAAGGCTATGTGAAGTGATCACTACTTGGTTACTCACAAAGTATAAGTGACAAGGGCTAGCTACTCTACATTGGGCACTTGGCATGCCAAGGCCTGCACTGAGTTGTTGGCATCAGCAGGAGAACAGAGGCCAGGGCAAATACATGTCATTTTTATATCTCCTTAATCCTTAATAAGAACTCAAAAGACACGCACGCACACACACAACCAGATCAGTCCCCTCCTGTGCTCCCTGTTCACACACGACTGCGTGGCCGTGCACGGCTCCAACACCATCATTAAGTTTGCCGGCGACACGGCGGTGGTAGGTTGCATCACTGGTTGGTATGGCAACTGCTCGGCATCTGACCGGAAGTTGCTACAGAGGGTAGTGCATACGGCCCAGTATATCACTGGGGCCAAACTTCCTGCCATCCATGACCTCAATACCAGGCGGTATCAGAGGAAGGCCCTAAAACTTGTCAAAGACTCCAGCCACCCAAGTCATAGACTGTTCCCTCTACTACCACACGTCAAGCGGTACCGGAGCACCAAGTCTGTGACCAAAAGGCTCCTGAACAGCTTCTACCCCCAAGCCATAAGACTGCTGAACAGTTAATCAAATGGCCACCCAGACAATTTACATTGACCCTCTTTATTATTTATTTATTTATCTTAATTATTTTGCACTGACTTCCTTGCACTGGCTCTATGCACACTCACTAGACTCTACACTCTTAGAAGAAAAGGTGCTATCTAGAACCTTAAAGGGTTCTTCGGCTGTCCCCATAGGAGAACCCTTTGAAGAAATAATTTTGGTTCCAGGTAAAACCCTTTTGGTTCCAGGTAGAGCCCTAGTGGGTTCCATGTAGAACTCTTTCCCCAGAGGGTTCTACATGGAACCCAAAAGAGTTCTACCTGAACCAAAAAGGGTTCTGCCTGGAACCAAAAAAGGGTTCTTCTATGGGGAATACCGAAGAACTCTTTTGGAACCCTTTTTTCTAAGAGTGTCCTCACACATACTACACTGAATTTGATTTGATTTTACTCGTGTTTGTTAATTGAATTAGGTGAAAGGTGACTTTGGTAAGTATACTGTGATATCCATTGTTCTTTGGACGTAGTTGAAATAATCACAATCGAGGTTTGAGGCTACCAGCACTACTCTGCTCTATCTTTCAGATCAATTCAATTCAACAAGCTTTATTGTTAGGACCAGATCATTGTGTCAAACTATCTTTGTGTCTTAGAAAAGCAGTGTAAAATCCTACTTATTATTATTATTATTATGATTATTTCAATGTCTTTCTCTCCCTCCCCTGCCAGGAAACTTCCCTATGATCAGTGATGACCTGGTGAACTCATACCACCTGCTGCTGTGTGCTCTGGACCTGGTTTTCTCCAACGCTCTACTGTGTAACACCAGGAAGGAGCTGCTCAACCCCAACTTCAAAGGTGACCTCCCGGCCCAAACCTATATCCCCTCCCTATCCTCCCATCTCTCTATGCATACGGTACATTCGGAAAGTATTCCTACCCCTTGACTTTTTCCACATTTTGTTACGTTATCAATCTACACGCAGTACCCCATAATGACATAATCGTTTTTTAGAATTTTTTTGTACATTATTATTTTTATTTTTTAAAATATCTTATTTATGTAAGTATTCAGACCCTTTGCTATGAGACTAGAAAATGAGCTCAGGTTCATCCTGTTTCTATTGATCATCCTTAAGATGTTTCTACAACTTGATTGGAGTCCACCTGTGGTAAATTCAATTGATTGGACATGATTTGGAAAGGCACACCTGTTTATATAAGGTCCCACAGTTGACAGTACATGTCAGAGCAATAACCAAGCCATAAGGTCGAAGGAATTGTCCGTAGAGTTCCTAGACAGGATTGTGTCTCGGCACAGATCTGGGAAGGGTACCAAAACATTTCTGCAGCATTGAACGTTCCCAAGAACACAGTGGCCTCCATCATTCTTAAATGGAAGAAATTTGGAACCACCAACACTCTTCCTAGAGCTGGCCGCCTGGCCAAACTGCGAAATCGGGGGAGAAGGGCCTTGGTAAGGGAGGTGACCTAGAACCCGATGGTCACTCTGGCAGAGCTCCAGAGTTCCTCTGTGGAGATGAGAGAACCTTCCAGAAGGACAGCCATCACTGCAGCGCTCCACCAATCAGGCCTTTATGGGAGAGTGGCCAGACAGAAGCCACTCCTCAGTAAAAGGCACATGACAGCCCGCTTGGAGTTTGCCAAAGGGCACTTAAAAGGACTCAGACCATGAGAAAAAATATGCTCTGGTTTGATGAAACCAAGATTGAAATCTTTGGCCTGAATGCCAAACGTCACGTTTGGAAGAAACCTGCCACCATCCCTACAGTGAAGCATGGTGGTGGCAGCATCATGCTGTGGGGAAGTTTTTCAGCGGCAGGAACTGGGAGACTAGTCAGGATCAAGGGAAAGATGAACAGAGCAAAGTACAGAGAGATCCTTGATGAAAACCTGCTCCAAAGTGCTCAGGACCTCAGACTGGGGCGAAGGTTCATCTTCTAACAGGACAACGACCCTAAGCACACAGCCAAGACAACACAGGAGTGGCTTCAGGACAAGTCTCTGAATGTCCGTGAGTGGCCCAGCCAGAGCCCGGACTTGAACCCGATCGAACATCTCTGGAGAGACCTGAAAATAGCTATGCAGCAACGCTCCCCATCCAACCTGACAGAGCTATAGAGGATCTGCAGAGAAGAATGGGAGAAACTCCCAAAATACAAGTGTGCCAAGCTTCAACAAAGTGCTGAGTAAAGGGTCTGAAAACTCATGTAAATCTGATATTTCAGTTTAAAAAATTTTATACATTTGAAAAAATGGCAAAAAAACTGTTTTTGCTTTGTCATTATGGGTTATTCTGTTTAGATTTATGAGGGGAGGGGGCAATGTAATCCATTTTAGAATAAGGCTGTAACGTAACAAAATGTGGAAAAAGTCAAGGGGTCTGAATACTTTCCGAATGCACTGTATATACCCTCCCTATCTTCCTATAGATAGCAAAATTGATAGTATCCAACCAGTATCCGTGCATGTGTACGTGTGTGCAGGCATCAAATCAAATCAAATCAAGTTTATTTTATATAGCCCTTCGTACATCAGCTAATATCTCGAAGTGCTGTACAGAAACCCAGCCTAAAACCCCAAACAGCAAGCAATGCAGGTGTAGAAGCACGGTGGCTAGGAATGCATACATGTGTGGTTACTCACATGATCCGTACGTAGAGTATGTTCAATCTCTGTGGTCCTTTTCCGTGTTACTGCATAGTTACTGTAATACCTCATCACTTGCATCTAATGCAGGAAGCTGCTATGTCTCATCTGATCTACAGGCCTTCCTGAGGACTTCAACAGTAAGGACTACAAGCCTACTGCAGGGCCTTACTGCTTCATAGAACAGCTGTGTGAACTGCATGATGGCCTGGTGCTGGAGGCAAAGGGGGTCAAGGAACACTTCTGGAAACCGTTCATTAAGAGGCTCTTCCATAAGAAGGTTTGGCACACACACAAACACACACACCTCAGTCCTACACACACACACACACACACACACACACACACACACACACACACACACACACACACACACACACACACACACACACACACACACACACCTACCTCAGTCCTACACACACACACACACACACACACACACACACACACACACACACACACACACACACACACACACACACACACACACACACACACACACACCTCAGTCCTACACACACACACACACTCACACCTCAGTCCTACACAATCTACTTGTCTGCCTTGTCTCATCATGTATTTTCTGTGTCATCAACAGATTCTCAAAGGGAAAGAAGATAGTTTGACTGGCTTTTTCGATCCTATGAATTTTGGAGACAGTTTGTAAGTCAATCCTTATCTTGTCTCTCTTCACAGAGCAGATATTGATAGTCTTTTGAGTAATATTCATTACTCATATACACTGAGTGTAGAAACCATTTAAGAACACCTGCTCTTTCCATGACATAGACTGACCAGGTGAAAGCCATGATCCCTTATTGGTGTCATGTGTTAAATCCACTTCAATCAGTGTAGATGAAGGGGAGATAGGTTAAAGAATGATTTTTAAGCCTTGAGACAATTGAGACGAATTTAGGCTGAGGGTCAAGGTGTTCCTAATGTTCGGTATACTCAGTGTATTTGTGTGTGTGTGTCTAGTGCATCCATGGGGCGTGTGTACGAGGAGCATGTTCTAGCCACAGGGGGTCTGGATGAGAGGATCTTCCTGGGAGAGGGGGCCAATGAAGACCTTGGCACACCAGGCCCCTGTCTCTGTGTGGGAGTAAAGAACCAGGACGCCTCCGCATACAGACTCTACAGCAGTCTGACTGTAAGACACACACACACACACACACACACACACACACACACACACACACACACACACACACACACACACACACACACACACATTATTATACTATTATTATACATTATTGCTTGTTATGTATGAAATGTGCTGCTGTTATTATGATTACTGTAACACACAAACGCACATGCACGTCTTGTGTCTTTGAGTTTGAATTCAATGCAAATGTACAGTAATCCCTTTGCTATGTCCCCTTTGTGTGTCCTGTAGGCCTCAGCCTTGAAGGTGTCTACTCCTCTGACGGGTCTTAAGTATGTCCAGGACAACTGTCTGGGCACGCCGGTATCTACAGCCATGCAGAGTGTTGGCCGACTCCACAGCCTGCTCACAGGACTCAAACACCGCCCCAGTGGCAGACTCACAGACTTACTGAGGTATTGCACACAATACAAATAATAACATGTATTCTAAGCTGCACACAACCACACCAGTGGCCCAGAACATTTTTAATGGGGTGGCCAAGGTGGAGCACAGACCCAGTTTTGTGGGGCCAAAACATTTTTAACCTTAATCGAAGCAAGGTGGATTTTTTTCCCCCTATATATAATTCTGATGGTTCAACGCATTAAATGCTTCAGCTTAGGTTTGGTACATTTCCCTGTTCAATAAATCCTAAATCAATTAAACCAAAAGCCTTGTTACAGTGTTTGCATTCAAGGTTGTGATTTTATATAAGGGTATTAGCATACAGTAGTAAATTCTCTTAAGTGGCATCCAAAGTGCTTATTATACTGTGACATTTAGGGGGTCTCTATTTTTTTTAACAGGACCTCCTATGTGTGCACTTTGTTTTTGATGGATTTCATGGTAAAGACATGTAATTTAACTGTACAAATGTGTTACCTTTTAATGTGTCATGAACACAACCAGTCAGGATGTTTTCCCCTGATTGTCTAACAAATCACTTCAAAATTTAGGTTACCTGTGCACGTTCGTCTACTCCAAAATAAGTCTAGCATCCGAACAGTGCACTGTGCACCCACCACTTGAATGGAAAGGGACATCCTATTACAAACACCATCAGTGTAATGACATTCAGCCTATAAAGTGGTGTGTATTCATGGATGCCAAGGGAAGCCAGGCTTCCCCCAAAAATGTTACAATAAAAAAAGAAATTAACTTTTTCTAATGTGATTTCTCATTTGTGTCTATCCATGTTTCATAATTTTCCTTCGATTTGCAAGAAGCTGAGTCTAATTCAACAGAGAAAGCATCCGAGCGAGGCAAACAGCGCCCCTCTATCTTAGTATCTGTAGCCCACGTATCTGATGCTGTCTGGTCAAAAATAATGTGGCATGTCATACTCTTTTTGGCCAGATGGCATCAGATACATGGGCTACACATACAAAGACAGAGGGGCACTGTTTGCCCCTGCACGTATTGTATTCTTTCTCCGGTGAGATTGATGAGTCTTGCTGAAGGTGTGCATCTTTGTCAAAATTATCAATATATTCAGAGACAACCTAACTCAAAATCTCTGGGGGGCCACTTGGGTGGCCAGTCAGATTCCACATTCTGTGTGTGTGTGTGTGAACCACATACAGATTGTTATTATTTAGTGTTTTATGTATTGGATAGGCTTTACCTTTTCAAATACTCACCCATTCTTATATTGTTACCACACGGAAGAGTTCAGTTGTCCATTTTCATTTCAGGTTGTTAGTATTTGAGCCGTGAAAGGTGTTATAACAGTTTTGGGGTGTAAGTATGAGTTTGGAGGGTGATTTATCAGTAACTGTGTCTGTCTTGTTCCAGGGCGTGTGCCAGAGACCCAAGTGAGACCATCTCCACTAGGCTGAAGGACATGTGCCAGGTCTTTTGTCAGCACTTTGAGGGCAAAGGGGAGGAGAACGCAGGACTGGGGAAAGACATTGCAGTGAAGTACTTCCGCCTGGCAGAGGCGCTCTACTATAAAACCCTGGAGGCCGTCATTGACCAGGAGAAGGAGAGACTGGGCGACACGGACCTCTCTGTGAGTCTCACCTGCGCTGCGCTGCCCTGCTAGCTCAGCTCAGTTTGCTGTAGCTAACTAGAAATTTCACACACATTTCCCATTGACGTCAAAGCATGATTTATGCAAAGGTCCAAGTTACGGTATTGTATTTTCAGTTCACATATACACTGAGTGTACAAAACATTGGGAACACCTGCTCTTTCCATGACATACTGACCAGTTGAATCCAGGGGAAAGCTATGATCCCTTATTGATGTCACCTGTTAAATCCACTTCATTCAGTGTAGATGAGGAGATGGGTAAAAGAAGGATTTTTAAGCCTTGAGACAATTGAGACATGGATTGTGTATGTGTGCCATTCAGAGGGGGAATGAGCAAGACAAAATATTTAAGTGCCCTTGGATGGGGTATAGTAGTAGGTGCCAGGCGCACCGGTATGAGTATGTCAAGAACTGCAACACTGCTGAGTTTTTCACGCTCAACAGTTTCCCGAGTGTATCATGAATGGTCCACCACCCAAAGGACAACCAGCCAACTTGACACAACTGTGGGAAGCATTGGAGCCAACATGGACCAGCATCCCTGTGGAGCGCTTTCGACACCTTGTAGAGTCCATACCCATACGAATTGAGGCTGTTCTCAAAGCAAAACGGGGTGCAACTCAATATTTGGAAGGTGTTCCTAATGTTTTGTACACCGTATATGTTTAAATTGGCCTCTACGTTGAGATATTGCATGTTATGACACTTTCATCTCTGCCAGTCTTGCTTGTAAAAATATGGAAAATAATTTGTTCTCTATGGTGGATGAGCAATAAACCTTTTGTTCTGTTGTGTCCTTAGGGTATTCTGGAGCAGGATGTGTTCCAGCGCTCTCTGCTGGCCTGCTGTCTAGAGATTGTCATCTTCTCCTACCGACCCCCAGGGGACTTCCCACGAGTCATACACATCTTCCAGCTCCCCGCATACCACTTCTACAAGGTACATGCTTGTATTTCTATCTGTATTACGTGTTTGTATGTGTGATTGTCCTAGTCATGAGTGTGTGTGTGTGTTAGTCATGAGTGTGTGTGACCTGACAGTATGTAACTTTCTCCCCTTTTGTCTGTGTGCGTTTGTGCATGTGTGCTTCCGTGCGTGCGCTCATGCATATCTGTGTAATCTATCTCAGGTGATTGAGGTGCTGGTACGGGCAGAGCAGGGCTTGTTCAGGGAGGTAGTGAAGCATCTGAACCAGGTGGAGGAACAGGTCCTGGAGAGCCTGGCCTGGAGGGGGGGATCCCCGCTGTGGGACAGCGTCAGGGAGGCCAAGAACCAGCCACCAGCTTGCCAAGAGGTAGGACATCCACAGCACCCCTCCTTATCCCCACCCTACTCATCACATGCACAGCTAAGAAAATGGTGCCAAGTTTCACTTCTCACACACATACTGAATCATGTGGCCCCAAAGTAACTCTGAATTCAATGTCTTGAAAAAGATGGACTGGACTGAAATCAGAACAAAATAACAATCTTTCTCATTGATGTTCAGGTGATGCCACCGCAGCACCTGGAGGATGGGAACGGAGACAGCAGTGCTGGCAGCGCCCCTCTCATCCCTAACATCCATGGCACTGACCTAAGCACCAACAGTGGTGGGAAAGGTTAGTCATTTAGCTTGTTAGCTCGTCAGGAGGTCAATTTGTCTGTCAGTTGTGCAATAACTCATTCAAATAGTCAGTCAATGGGTTGTAGTCAGTTGGTTAACTCCACCCTCCCTCCCCCTCTCCTCTCCCCACTTCGCCCCCAGGTGTTTCTCCCTCTCCCACCACCCTGTTGGACCGCTACAGCTCCCCCCCCACGGGCTCGGCCAGGAGACGGCTGTTTGTGGACGCTTCCTTCGACACCTCATCAGACCCCTCC
Source organism: Salvelinus namaycush (assembly GCF_016432855.1). Lineage (NCBI taxonomy): Eukaryota > Metazoa > Chordata > Actinopteri > Salmoniformes > Salmonidae > Salvelinus > Salvelinus namaycush. Next base: position 47,315,578 of record NC_052315.1, read on the forward strand.
TCCACCAGCACCACTACCACCACCGTCAGGACCTCCCAGGCCATCGTCACCACCACCATCCCTGCCGGACAGACAGTGGTCACTATGGCAACGGCCACGGTTACCGCTAACAACGGACAGACGGTCACCATACCTGTGCAAGGTGACGTTTGCAGATTCATTACTGTACAGTATGACATTATGTTTTTTTGTACACCTTTTGTACACGCCCTTACTGCCAAATGATACTGTATACTCCTATATGCATTGTATAGTGGGGTTTCTGACTGATGCAGGTTATTAATGAGAACTCTCATGCCCTCTGACCTCTGCAGGAATAGCCAATGAGAACGGAGGCATCACCTTCATCCCTGTCCAGGTGAGTGTGACGGGACAAGGCACGGCCATGCTCCAGCCCCTGTCTGCCCAGTCCCTGACTGGCACTTTGACCAGCCAACCACAGACCACCACCACCCTGAACAGTCCTGCCCCACAAGGCAGCCCCGCCACCAGTAAACCAATCAAGAAGCTGGCAGCCCAGGTCCCGTCCAGTAACAAGCCTCAGAAAAAGGGTTCCCTCTCGCTGTTCTTCCGCAAGGTAAGGGCACACAAACATAATCTCTATTGGTCACTGAATTTAAAGGGATAGTTCAGGCACGTTACAAATCTAACTCATCTCATCTTTTGGATAGGGAGGAAGTATACTGAACAAAAATATAAACGCAACATGTAAAGTGTTGGTCCCATGTTTCAAGAGCTGGAAAAGAAGGTCCCAGAAATGTTCCATACACACAGAAAGCTTGTTTCTCTCAAATGTTGTGCACAAATTTGTTTAAATCCCTGTTAGTGAGCATTTCTCCTTTGCCAAGATAATCTATTCACCTGACAGGTGTGGCATATCAAGAAGCTGATTAAACAGCATGATCGTTACACATGTGCACCTTGTGCTGGGGACAATAAAAGGCCACTCTAAAATGTGCAGTTTTGTCACAACACAATGCCACAGATGTCTCAAGTTTTGAGCGAGCATGCAATTGACATGCTGACTGCAGGAATGTCCACCAGAGCTGTTGCCAGAAAATGTAATGTTAATTTCTCTACCACACGCCGCCTCCAACATTGTTTTAGAGAATTTGGCAGTACGTCCAACCGGCCTCACAACTGCAGACCACATGTAACCACGCCAGCCCAGGACCTCTACGTCCGGCTTCTTCACCTGCAGGATCGTAGACAGCTGATGATACTGAGGAGTATTTCTGTCTGTAATAAATCCCTTTTGTGGGTTAGAACTTATTCTGATTGGCTGGGCCTGGCTCCCAAGTGGGTGGGCCTATCCCCTCCCAGGCCCACCCATAGCTGCACCCCTTCCCAGTCATGTGAAATGCATATATTAGGGCCCAGTTAATTTATTTCCATTGACTGATTTCCTTATGTGAACTGTAACTCAGTAAAATCTCTGAAATAGTTGCATGTTGCGTTTAAAATGTTTGTTCAGTATAGTTTAAATCCATCCTAGTATTCTGTTTCTGCCCTCTGGGCCATATGTGGCCAGTTTCAACTCTACCTTTTTAAAAACCCGACAACTGTATTATTTCATACCATAAATTATGGATTTTTGCTTGAGTTTAAAGACTTAAACCCTGGTACTATTTTGTGCCTGCTCTGTACCACCAACAGGTGTACCACATGGCCAGTGTGCGTCTGAGAGACTTGTGTGCCAAGCTGGACATCTCTAGTGAGCTGAGGAGGAAGATCTGGACGTGTTTTGAGTATTCCCTGGTGCAATGCACAGAGCTCATGATGGACCGACACCTAGACCAGCTCCTCATGTGTGCAGTCTACGTCATGACCAAGGTAGGGTTAGAGTGTGTGTGTGGGGGGGGTGTCAGTCCCTCCAGGATTTCGTTGAGATTTTTTTGTGATCGTTGCGGGCCAAAAAACTTGATTTTGCTGCGGCAATTTGAAAGGATTTTGTCATTTTTGTCACAAATGCACTGACGAGGGAAACATTTGTTGACGTATTGCTTGATTGAACCATTTATGCGGTAAAAGTGTGGTGATTGGTTAGAATTGCGAGCCCTCTTTTTGTAGTGTGGTGATCCGACAGTTATATGCGATAATATTGCGATGATTTGACTGTTTTATGTGGTAATAGTGTGGCGATTGGTCAAATTTGCAAGCCCTCGCAAAATATGTGGTAAATTGCGCAGAATCGCAAAATCCTGGACGGATTGGGATGTTTCTGTGGGAAGGGGGATATGGATGTGCGTGCGTGCGTGCGTGCGTGCATGGTGTGTATAGACTGTGGGTGCGTAAGGTCGCAGGAAGTGTGTGTAGTATGTGTTTCTACTGTTGTGCAGGTGACCAAAGAGGACAAGTCCTTCCAGAACATCATGAAGTGCTACCGCTCTCAGCCCCAGGCCAGCAGCAGCGTGAGTACTGTTAGTAGGGCCTTATGCAATGATGTACAGTGCATTTGGAAAGTATTCAGACACGTGTGTGTGTGTATATACAGTGCCAGTCAACATTTTGGACACACCTACTCATTCATCCCCTCCGACAAATAATGACGCCGGAGGGAATGGCTGCCGTTTTACGGGCTCCTAACTAACTGTGCTATTTTGTAGTTTTTTTTCCGTCTAGTTTGTAACTTTTTTATTTTTTATTATTTTGGACATAATGTTGCTGCTACCGTCTTCTATGACCAAAAAGAGCTTCTGGACATCAGAACAGCGATTACTCACCTCGAACTGGACAAAGATTTTTTCTTTAATGAGTCCGACGCGAAGGATATACTGCTTTCTCGAGACAAGACCCAAATCCCCGACATTTGCGTGAATAAAAGATGGCGAAAAAGGGGGCGGAGGTCAGGCTGCCTTCTGAGAATTTGTAGGCAAGTGAGTAAACTTCCACTACCGTCTGTACTATTGGCCAACGTGCAATCACTGGAAAATAGAATGGATGATCTACGATTTAAGAATATCCTACCAACGGGACATAAACTGTAATATCTTATGTTTCACCGAGTTGTGGCTGAACGACGACACGGACACTATAGAGCTGGCTGGGTATTCCTAACATTGGCAGGACTGAGAAGCTACGTCTGGTAAGACGAGGGGCAGGGGTGTGTTTCTATTTGTAAATAACAGTTGGTGTGCGATTTCTAATATTAAAGAAGTCTCAAGAGTACCTCATGATAAGCTGTAGACCACACTAGCAAGAGAGTTCTCATCTATATTATTCATAGCCGTCTATTTACCACCACAAACCGATGCTGGCACTAAGACTGCACTCAACGAGCTATATAAGGCCTTAAGCAAACAGGCGCTCCTAGTGGCCGGGGACTTTAATGCAGGCAAACTTATCCATTTAACCAAATTTCTACCAGCATGTCACGTGCAACCAGAGGGGGAAAAAACTCTAAACCACCTTTACTCCACACACAGAGACGCATACAAAGCTCTCCCTCGCCCTCCTTTTGGCAAATCTGAACATAATTATATCCTCCTGATTCCTGCTTACAAACAAAAACTAAAGCAGGAAGTACCAGTGACTCTCTCAATACGGAAGTGGTCAGATGACGCGGATGCTACGCTACAGGACTGCTAGCACAGACTGGAATATCTTCCGGGATTCATCCAATGGCATTGAGGAGTATACCACCTCAGTCACCGGCTTCATCAATAAGTGCATCGACAACGTTGTCCCAACAGTGACCGTACGTACATATCCTAACCAGAAGCCATGGATTACAGGCAACATCCGCTTCGAGCTAAAGGCTAGGGCGAGACACTAATCCCGCTATGCCCTCAGACAAGGAACGGGAAACTAATCCGGACGCTTATAAGAAATCCCGCTACGCCCTCAGACGAACTATCAAACAGGCAAAGCGTCAATACATTCAATCCTGCTTCACCGGCTCTGACGCTCGTCGGATGTGGCAGGGCTTGAAAACTATTACAGACTACAAAGGGAAACCCAGCCACGAGCTGCCCAGTGACAGAAGTCTACCAGATGAGCTAAATGCCTTTTTAGCTCGCTTTGAGGCAGGCAACACTGAAGCATGCATGAGAGCACCAGCCGTTCCGGACAAATGTGTGATCACGCTCTCGGTAGTCGATGAGAGCAAGACGTTTAAATAGGTCAACATTCACAAAGCCGCAGGGCCAGACGGATTTATAGGACGAGTACTCAAAGCATGCGTGGACCAACTAGCAAGTGTCTGACATTTTCAATCTCTCCCTGACTGAGTCTGTAATACCTACATGTTTCAAGCAGATCACTATAGTCCATGTGCTGAAGGAAGCGTTGGTAGCCATGAAGTGCTTTGAAAGGCTGGTCATGGCTCACATCAACACCATCATCCCGGAAACCCTAGACCCACTCCAATTCGCATACCACCCCAACAGATCCACAGATGAGGCCATCTCAATCGCATTCCACACTGCCCTTTCCCACCTGGACAAAACAAACACCTATGTGAGAATGCTGTTCATTGACTACAGATCAGCGTTCAACACCATAGTGCCCACAAAGCTCATCACTAAGCTAAGGAACATGGGACTAATCACCTCCCTCTGCAACTGGATCTTTGACTTCCTGACGGGCCGCCCACAGGTGGTAAGGGTAGGCAACAACACATCTGCCACGCTGATCCTCAACACTGGGGCCCCTCAGGGGTCCGTGCTTTGTCCCCTCCTGTACTCCCTGTTCCACCACGACTGCATGGCCAAACACGACTCCAACACCATCATTAAGTTTGCTGACGACACAACAGTGGTCACCTGATCACCGACAATGATGAGACAGCCTATAGGGGGAGGTCAGAGACACACTGCCAGGACAACAACCTCTCCCTCAATGTGATCAAGACAAAGGAGTTGGAAAAGGAAACAGGAAAAGGCGGGCCGAACAAGCCCCCGTTATCATCGATGGGGCTGTAGTGGAGCGGGTCGAGAGTTTCAAGTTCCTTGGTGTCCACATCACCAATGAACTATCATGGTCCAAAGGTGAAGAGGGCACGAGAACACCTTTTACCCCTCAGGAGACTGAAAAGATTTGGCATGGGTCCCCAGATCCTCCAAAATTTCTACAGCTGCACCATCGAGCATCCTGACCGGTTGCATCACCATCTGGTATGGCATCTGCTCTGCATCTGACCATAGGGCACTACAGAGGCTAGTGCCTACGGCCCAATAGATCACTGGGGCCAAGCTTCCTACAATCCAGGACCTCTATACTAGGCAGTGTCAGAGGAAGGCCCAAAAAATGGTCAAAGACTCCAGTCACCTAAGTCATAGCCAATTCTCTCTGCTACCGCACGGCAAGCGGTACCGGAGCGCCAAGTCTAGGACCAAAAGGCTCCTTAACAGCTTCTTCCCCAAGCCATTAGACTTCTGAACAATTAATCAAAAGGCCACCAGGACTATTTACATTGACACGCCCCCCCTCCCTTTGTTTTTACACTGCTGCTACTCGCTGTTTATTATCTATGCATAGTCACTTTACCCCTACTTACATGTACAAAATAACTTGACTAACCTATTCCCCCGCACATTGACTCGGTACCGGTACCCCCTGTATATAGCCTCGTTATTTTATTGTGTTACTTTTTATTTTTACTTTAGTTTATTTAGTAAATATTTTCTTACTTTAGTTTATTTAGTAAATATTTTCTTAACTCTTGAACTGTATTATTGGTTAAGGGATTGCAAGTAAGTATTTCACGTTAAGGTTTTATTTGGAGCATGTGACAATAACATGGGATTTGATTTGAAGTGTTTTTCTTTATTTTTACTATTTAGTAAAGACATCAAACTATTAAATAACACATATGGAATCATGTAGTAACCAAAAAAGTTTTTAAAAAATCTAAATATATTTTATATTTGAGATTCTTCAAAGTAGCCACCCTTTGCCTTGATGACAGCTTTGCACACTCTTGGCATTCTCTCAACCGGCATCATGAGGTAGTCACCTGGATTGCATTTCAATTAACAGGTGTGCCTTGTTAAAAGTTAATTTGTCGAATTTCTTTCCTTCTTAATGCGTTTGAGCCTATCAGTTGTTGTGACATGGTAGGGGTGGTATGTGACCTTAATAGAGGGGTTCTTATATGCAGACACAGTGAAAACAACATGATTGGAAAATAAAACTGAGTGCTGAGCTTGCTTTATGCAGGTTTGCATCGTAAAGTCCTGCCCTATGCAACTGTAGGACAAGTAAGAAATGTTCTCAGTCTGTCATAGTAGGCTAGGCTATAGACCCTTTTCCAGTACACGACACACTGACGTCACAAACTCCTGCGCGCGACTCTTGGTGGCAGTAAGAAAGCCATCACCATCTGTGCCCATTCAACATAGCCTAGATTTAAGTTTTTATTACTTCTCATACACAATGATGTTTTGATTCTTGCTTGAACAGTCGCTAAGATTATAGTTGGTTGTGCTCTTTGCAAAATAACTAGTTTGGATGCAGCAGTTGTTAGCTAGAATGCTAATGCTCATTGATATATGCTTAAGCAAAAGCTAGCCAAAGAGCCATTTTACTGGTTGAAGTGTTTTAAAAAAAAAAAAAAAAAAAAAAAAAAAAAAAGCATAATGCAGTTGATTTACAATGATGACACAAATATTATATTAGGCAGGACATTCATTCAAGCCTTAAAATCCAATTATGATCCAAAAGTAGTGTGAAATGCACTCATAATCAACATTTAAATAAGAGGCTTCTTTTGCTGCCGTTCTATTAGAACTCCCCCTTGTTCTGCCACCATCTTGCGCACATCGCCCTCATGCTGGAATGTTTGCAAAAACAGAAAGGGGTCTATGCAGCTGCTGTTGTTAGTAGCCTACAGTTGATTAGACTGAAAAATTGTCTCTTTTCTATGTAATACAGCGTGTAAGATCGCTAATGTTTAGGTGTATAGGCTGCTACATTTATGTAAGAGTTTTTGCTTGTGTCTGTCAGGAGTGATGCTTGCTAAATAAATACCGGAGGAAAGTGGAGGGATCGCCTTGAGTGTTGTTCCCGGCCCCCGTGACCTGCGATTTCCATGAATCTGATTGGTCAAGACACGCAAAGAGCCTACAACAGCACTCTGATGTGAAGGACAGATAAATTGTGTGCAAATTTACAAATCATGAGGCAAATCGGTCCAAAAAACAGCACTTTTCCTCTTTCTTTAATGCTTTGCGTCGATGTATTAAACTGAATCAAAAGTGATTGAAAAGTGCAAATTACACCTCACCACACGTTTTCCGGTAGCCCTGGAACCACTGGTTGTGTGTGATTTTATTTACCAGGTCTACAGGAGTGTGTTGATCTCTGGGAAGAAGAAACGTCTCTCGGGAAGCAGTGTGGGAAACACACAGAGCTCTCCCACAGACAACAGCCAGAAGCAGGGTAAGAACACACACACACACACACACTGTGTTAGATCTGGGTTACATGTTGAGACGCAAACTATTTCCTGGACCTCTTCTCCCCTCCCTCTGTCTATTTTCCCTCTCCCTCTCTCTTTACCCCCTTCAGGGAGTGGAGACAGCAGCCCAGTGCCCATGTGTTCCACCAGCACCCTACCTGCCCCACAGCCTGGCAGCATCCCATCCACCCCCACCCTGGCCCCCTCCACCTCCTCATCCCTCCCTCCCTCCCAGGAGCAGGATAAGGAGGGGGGAGTGGTGGGGGAGGAGGAGCGAGGAGACCTCATACACTTCTACAACCGGGTCTACATCAAACAGATGCGTCACTTTGCCCTCCGCTACTCGCCCAGCTCGCCCTCTGCAGGGGTGAGTGAGTGAGTGAGAGAGGGAGGGAGCGGGTGGGGGGTGCAAGGGAGGAAAAGAGAGAAAGATAGGAAAGGGAGAGATGAAAGAGGAGAAAAAGTATGAGTTTTGTTTACAAACTTAGAAGACAAGAGAATCCCGCAGACTGCTCTTGCTAGTATCTTTACAAGCTTAACTCTATTCTGCAAACCTATTGGTTAAAAGCAAGAGAGGATAGAGGTAGAGAGTAAGGGAGGGAGAGGAAAATGACATTAACAAATTTAATGTATGTTTTGAATAGGTATCTGCCTATGCTCTTATAATGTTTTTGTGACAGGTGCAGTCTCCTCCCCTGTGCCCGTACCCCTCCCTGAGGACCAGCTCCCCTCGCAGGGTCCTCCTGTCCCACAACCACTCGATCTACATCTCCCCCCACAAGACTACTGGAAGCCCCCCCACCCCCTCCATTACCGCACGGGACAAGATCTTATACTACATCTGCAGCAGCCCATCCAACGTGAGTCACAAGTACATACACATACAGTACTCATGCACACAATGTATGCTGGTTAACGTTGATTCAGCACAGTACTTTTCAAACCCTGACAGTGACTCATTGATTAGTTTAATCATACTGACGTGTGATGATGATGAACCCTCCCTGACCTGTGTCTCTGATTTCTACCTCTGTCTGTGCAGCGCCTGGCGGAGATCAACAGTATGATCCGCACCGGGGAGACGCCCACCAAGAAGCGCAGCATGCAGCTTGAGGAGGAGCCATCGCCCAAGAGGGTGTGCCCGGACAACCAGACGGCCCTGCTCCGCAGATTACAGGACGTGGCCAACGACCGTAGCTCCTCCCACTGAGGCAGGACACAACCCCTTCAGAACACACCACAGGCTGAAGTCGCTAGTCACTAGATGGTCATGATAGAAAGGAACATTTTGGCAATATAATAAATATCAACATTTATGAGTATATATTTGATTTTCATTTAGGGGTAAGGACAGGCGTAAGGTTAGGAGGACGGTTCAGTTGTTAGTGATCATGGTCAGTGGTTGGTAGTTCTTATGATTTGTGTCTAGAAAGTACCATACTTCTGTCCATGGCCAGATTGTGATGAGCGGCTCAATTATTTTATCACCATGGCAATAAGACTAGCTGGTTGTTTTAGCAACAAAACCGATGCGTGCGCGATTATGGTGCTAAACAGACTGGGTTGGCTTAATTGTTGACATGTCAACTATATTTCGTCTCCAATGTTTATTGAAAACATATATACAGTTGAAGTCGGAAGTTTACATACACTTAGGTTGGAGTCAATAGAACTCGTTTTTCAACCACTCCGCAAATTTCTTGTTAACAAACTATAGTTTTGGCAAGTCGGTTAGGACATCTACTTTGTGCATGACACAAGTCATTTTTCCAACAATTGTTTACAGACAGATTATTTCACTTATAACTCACTGTATCACAATTCCAGTGGGTCAGAAGTTTACATACACTAAGTTGATTGTGCCTTTAAACAGCTTGCAAAATTCCAGAAAATGATGTCATGGCTTTAGAAGCTTCTGATAGGCTAATTGACATCATTTGAGTCAATTGGAGGTGTACCTGTGGATGTATTTCAAGGCCTACCTTCAAACTCAGTGCCTCTTTGCTTGACATCATGGGAAAATCAAAAGAAATCAGCCAAGACCTCAGAAAATAAATTGTAGACCTCCACAAGTCTGGTTCATCCTTGGGAGTAATTTCCAATTGCCTGAAGGTACCACGTTCATCTGTACAAACAATAGTACGCAAGTATAAACACCATGGGACCACGCAGCCGTCATACCGCTCAGGAAGGAGACGCGTTCTGTCTCCTTGAGATGAACATACTTTGGTGCGAAAAGTGCTAAATCAATCCCAGAACAGCAGAAAAAGACCTTGTGAAGATGCTGGAGGAAACAGGTACAAAAGTATCTATATCCACAGTAAAACGAGTCCTATATCGACATAACCTGAAAGGCCGCTCAGCATGGAAGAGCCCACTGCTCCAAAACTGCCATAAAAAAAAAGACCAAGGTTTGCAACTGCACATGGGAACAAAGATCATACTTTTTTGAGAAATGTCCTCTGGTCTGATGACACAAAAATAGAACTGTTTGGCCATAATGACCATTGTTATGTTTGGAGGAAAAAGAGGGAGGCTTGCAATCCAAAGATCACCATCCCAACCGTGAAGCACGGGGGTGGCAGCATCAGGCTGTGGGGGTGCTTTGCTGCAGGAGGGACTGGTGCACTTCACAAAATAGATGGCATCATGAGGCAGAAAAATGATGTATATATATTGAAGCAACATCTCAAGACATCAGTCAGGAAGTTAAAGCTTGGGTCGCAAATGGGTCTTCCAAATGGACAATGACCCCAAGCATACTTCCAAAGTTGAGGCAAAATGGCTTAAGGACGACAAAGTCAAGGTATTGGAGTGGCCATCACCGAGCCCTGATTTCAATCCTATAGAAAATGTGTGGGCAGAACTGAAAAAGCGTGTGCGAGCAAGGAGGCCTACAAACCTGACTCAGTTACACCAGCTCCTCCAAAATTCACCCAACTTATTGTGGGAAGCTTGTGGAAGGCTACCCAAAACCTTTGACCCAAGTTAAACAATGTAAAGGCAATGCTACCAAATACTAATTGAGTGTATGTAAACTTCTGACCAACTGCGAATGTGATGAAAGAAATAAAAGCTGAAATAAATAATTCTCTCTACGATTATTCTGACATTTCACATTCTTAAAATAAAGTGATGATCCTAACTGACCTAAGACGTCATTTTTAGGATTAAATGTCAGGAATGATGAAAAACTGAGTTTAAATGTATTTGTTTAAGGTGTATGTAAACTTCTGACTTCAACTATACATTTGCACAATGCGAACTTGTTGTCTCTCAAATACATTGTTAGTTGTTGGTTACCTAGCTAGTACATTTTAGCCATAGACGTGACAGCAGTCAAAACACCTCAAAACAAGACATCAAGAACAAAATAAAAGTAGCTGATACAAGCCACCTACGATTCCCCACATGGCAGCTTCTTGTCATTGTTGCTAGCTATCTGGCCTTCCAGAATCACAACACACAGACATTTTTGTGATATCAGCTAACCCATCTATATATTTCTACACATATCCAGAGTCAAGGGAATGTATTTTGTCTAAATACACAGCAAATACAGAAAGGACTGTCAGTGTTGTGGTGCTTTGCAAATGTGCATATATGGTGGAGTATGCTTCAAAATCACATGCATTTTAAAGTCTATTCTAATAAATAATGTTACTAACTTGCTCATGCCTGCAATTTAGCTGTTCAATATACTATGCATGAATGCCTTTCAGTGTTTTGAGATTTTTCTGGAGACAAAATGCATCATTACATCATCTGTCATGTAGAAATGTATTTTGGATTTTATATGTCAGAAGTTTATATAATGAGCTTTTTTTTTTTTTTTTTGAGCCAGAAGAGAAAGCACTTGACAATGACCATGTTCTTAATACTTTGTACACTGTTTCAAAAATAAGTATTTTTGAAGCTTTTGTAATACCGGAGAAGATGACATGATGTCATCAAGTCTCCCGGGTTTCTTTTCCAAAGTCAGAAAAACATTTTTTTTTATATATACTTCATTTTATGCTCTTATTTGTCGTTTATGTTTGTGTGAAATCGGTCAGATATTTATGCTACTTTTTTAACTTTAGATATGTTAGCAAGCAACTATAACTTTCCCTTAACAATGACGAGTAGTAGAATCACTGACAACAATATTTATTTTCAGTCTCATGTAGCTACCATTAATTAATTATGTAGCTACCATTAATTAAGGTAATCATTTTAGTATCCAATCTATTTGATATTTGTGTTAGTCACAATTGTATGTTATCGTTTTGTTAATCACCAACTTAGGAAAAAAAAGAAAGCATATTATTTTATCGTGCACAATGTTTCTGAATTTTATTGTGAGATTCTGTTTCTGAATCGATTCATTTAAGCTATACATGTACATGTCTTTGTTTAACTTGTCTAGCTGGTAAAAAAAAAAAACATCCTTGGAAATAAAAATATATATTTAGGAGTCATACAATTTTTTTCATTCGCCATTTTAAAGGCAACCTCTGTGGACCTCAAGTGTCATCAGAAGATTTATGTTTATGATTTTTAGTAAGTTATATTTTCACCACTAGATGGTGCTGCAAGAATGACAGTGATGTACTTTGTAAAGACCTATGTCAACACAATAGTTTAGTGGCCCATGCCAAATTGGCCATACTGTATTGTATGTAATTGTAGACGTCTAATATGTGTGAGAAGTATACAGGATGACAGGGATTGTGCTTATGTGAATGTGTCTTTGTTGTTACTTTTCAATTAGGTATTCAACAGTCTCCACATTTACATATGCCAATGTTTTTACGTGTCTTATGGTGCTACTGCTTTTGTCTAGCAATATCATGAGCCAATGATCTGTAATCAGATCCTAGTAATAAGCATTTTCTCTACAAAGCATTCGATTTGTATGGGGGCCATTCTGACCACCGCTGGAAAGAATAGCCAGGGTTGTAGCAGCTTTCAGCAGGACCCTGGCCAGGTCATAAGCAATGTACCATCTTTTAACTTCAATGGCACAGAACGTAAAACAACCCGTTTGTGCTCTTGAACGGAAGCATGTCAAGGTTACGATAACCCAAACATAGTAAAACAATATAAACAGAGATAACCAACTGTCAGATTTTTTTCATCAGCCATAAAATTAAACTTGAGAACTTTATAGATGTAAGCTTGCAATTTGATTTCAAAAGAGACAGTAGGGTTTTGACTACATGGTATACAGCTACGGTCAGCAGGTTAGGAGAATACGGGTAAAGTTGTGAAAAGGGCTAGGGTTAAGTCAAATGCAAACATTCTCCATGCCGTGACTCGAACATGCAAGTTTTGACATTACTTTGACATAAGATGTATCCCATCTAGCCATGACTGTACAGTTTTTATTTTTTAGTTCACCTTTATTTAACCAGGTAGGCCAGTTGAGAACAAGTTCTCATTTACAACTGCGACCTGGCCAAGATAAAGCAAAGCAGTGCGACAAAAACAACACAGAGTTAGACATGGGATAAACAAAAGTACAGTCAATAACACAATAGAAAATTCTGTATACAGTGTGTGCAAATGAAGTAAGGAGGTAAGGCAATAAATAGGCCATAGTGGCGAAGTAATTACAATTTAGCAATTACCACTGGAGTGATAGATGTGCAGATGAGGATGTGCAAGTAGAAATACTGGTGTGCAAAAGAGCAGAAAAACAAAAACAAATATATAGGGATGAGGTACAGTGGGGCAAAAAAGTATTTAGTTAGCCACCAATTGTGCAAGTTCTCCCACTTAAAAAGATGTAATTTTCATCATAGGTACACTTCAACTATGACAGACAAAATGAGAAAAAAAAATCCAGAAAATCACATTGTAGGATTTTTAATTAATTTATTTGCAAATTATGGTGGAAAATAAGTATTTGGTCACCTACAAACAAGCAAGATTTCTGGCTCTCACAGACCTGTAACTTCTTCTTTAAGAGGCTCCTCTGTCCTCCACTCGTTACCTGTATTAATGGCACCTGTTTGAACTTGTTATCAGTCTAAAAGACACCTGTCCACAACCTCAAACAGTCACACCCCAAACTCCACTATGGCCAAGACCAAAGAGCTGTCAAAGGACACCAGAAACAAAATTGTAGACCTGCACCAGGCTGGGAAGACTGAATCTGCAATAGATAAGCAGCTTGGTTTGAAGAAATCAACTGTGGGAGCAATTATTAGGAAATGGAAGACATACAACTGTAAGGCATTTACACCAGAGCGAGATATCCCATTCCCTCATGTTTTTTCAGCTTCATATACAGTCAATGACCTTAGCCACATGTCAAACTCATTACATGGAAGGCCGAGTATCTGCGGGTTTTCACTCCTCCCTTGTTCTTGTTTGATGAATTAAGGTCACTAATTAGTAAAGAACTCCCCTCACCTAGTTGTCTAGGTCTTAAAAGAAAGGAAAAAGTAAAGCCCGCAAACACTAGGCCTTCCATGGAATGAGTTTGACACCCCTGAACTAAGCAGACCAGACCTAGCTGCTATCGCATTGGTGTGTATGGGAGAGCCACCCCTGGCTTAAGCAGACTGGAACTGTGACTGTTTTTTTTCAATGGTAAACAGCCTGGTAAATAGCCTGAGTAAGACATCTTCATTTATCCCCCATCTTTGTTTATACAACAAAAACGTGACGAAGGCACAGGTGTGACTCATTTCCTCCAATTAAAATGTAATTCGATAATGGACTATTTAAGTGGTCACCTGTATTGCATTTAACAATGTTCTCTCTGTTTGAGAAAATGTCTGTGCATAGGAAGTGATGCAGTCCAGAGGCACGGTGGTGGATGTGTTTGATGGGGGGAAAAAGAGCTTAAAGTCTCCTGGGCTGCACTTTTTGCTTGTGATTTTTGCTTCTTCTTTGGTATGTTTTAATTTGCATGGTTTATTAAATGTATTCCTGAGAAAGTGTGAATGTTTTCAGAGAATTGCCCCTACTCAAAAGGTGAACTGTATAAACCATGTAATTATTGATTAAATGAGTACGCGGTGCGTTTTTTTTTCTACCTTTATGCTGCTGCTCAATCCAGATCCAAATCTGTCAATTTTCCAGCTTTTGACATTGAGTGTAGCTCTGCAGGATCTGGGAAGTTGTGAAGTAGAGGCTTTTGCTGTTATGTGTGTACGCAGTGCTGCCTCTGTCTATACGCTTTCACGTAGGGCCTCCGACCACTAGAACTCAGTTGGGGTCTCAACTAACTGTTGAGAGTTAGTAGAATATACAAGGTAAAATTTCTAAATGGGTTAGTGCCTCAGCAATTTTCCTCTTGTTATGTTAGTCAATGACAATGAGAGGCGTCATGCCCATAGGGGGCACAGGGGCACGTACGCTCTCAGATTTTTCCTGTTTACATATACATATATTTTCCCCTGTAATACTACTAGCCACTGGCTTGAGCGAGCCCAGATAGGTTCCCAATCTCCCAACCTTATAACTCGCCACCAAGAAGCCATTTCAGTCTATCAATCAAGTTAGAGTAGCTAGCTTGTCTATCTTAGCTAGCATGCCTGCTGGAAAGGTTGGATGAAAAGCAAGCAATAACTAACATTCCTTTCAGTCTTTTACCCAGATTTTAAAAAATATTTTAAAAAAGAACCACAAGTCAGGAAATAGACGAGCCATCCTCACGTACTTTGTGTCCCTTCAGATGGTTGGCGTGTATGACACCCCTGATGACAATCACTAATGAAATGGGTAAAACCATATGTAAACATTATTAAAGTGACCAGTGTTCCCTGTCTATGTACATAGCGCAGCAGCCTCTAAGGTGCAGAGTTGAGTAACCGGGTGGTAGTGGCTGAGGTCCTTGATGATCTTCTTGGCCTTCCTGTGACACCGGGTGCTGTAGATGTCCTGGAGGGCAGGCAGTGTGCCCCGGTGATGCATTGGCCAGACGGTACCACCCTCTGAAGAGTCCTGCGGTTGCAGACTGTGCAGTTGCCGTACCAGGCGGTGATACAGCCCGACAGGATGCTCTCTATGGTGCATCTATAAAAGTTTGTGAGGTTCTTAGGCGCCTGTGGTTGAACCATTTCAGATTGTCAGTGATGTGTACGCCGAGGAACTTGCAGCTCCATCGATGTGGATAGGGACGTGCTACCTCTGCTGTCTCCTGACGTCCACGATCAGCTCCTTCATTTTGTTGAGGATGAGGGAGTGGTTAATTTCCTGGCACCACTCCGCCAGCGCCCTCACCTCCTCCCTGTAGGCTGTTTCGTCATTGTTGGCAATCAGGCCTACCACTGTTGTGTCATCTGCAAACTTGATGATTGGGTTTGAGGCGTGCGTGGCCACAAAGTCATGGGTGAACAGGGTGAACAGGAGGCGGCTGAGCATGCACCCTTGAGGGGCCTTGTGTTGAGGATCAGCGTAGTGGAGGTGTTGTTGCCTACCTTCACCACCTGGTAGCCTCCCGTCAGGAAGTCCAGGACCCAGTTGCACAGGGCGGGGTTCAGACCAAGGGCCCCAAGCTTAATGATGAGCTTGGAAGGTACTATGGTGTTGAAGGCTGAGCTGTAAAAATTAACAGCATTCTTACATAGGTATTCCTCTTGTCCAGATCTGATAGGGCAGTGTGCAGTGCAATTGCATCATCTGTGGATCTATTGGGGCGGTATACCAATTGCAGTGGGTCTAGGGTGTTGGGTAAGGTGGAGGTGATATGATCCTTAACTAGCCTCTTTAAGCACTTCATGATGACAGAAGTGCGTGCTACGGGGCGATAGTCATTTAGTTCAGTTACCTTCACTTTCTTGGTTTACAGGAACAATGGTGGACATCTGAAAGAAAGTGGGGGAACAGTAGACTGGGATAGGGAGATATTAAATATGTCCATAAATACTCCAGCCTGCTTGTCTGCGCTCTGAGGACGCGACTAGGGATGCCGTCTGGGCCGGCAGCCCTGTAAGGATTAACACGCTTAACTGTCTTACTCACGTCGGCCATGGAGAACGAAAGCTCACAGTCCTTGGGAGTGGCCTGAGTTGGCGGCACTGTGTTATCCTCAAAGCGGCGAAGAAGGTTTTTAGCTTGTCTGGGAGCAAGACGTCGGTGTCCATGACGTGGCTGGTTTCCCCCTTATAATCAGTGATTGTCTGGAGTCCCCTTTGTCTCTCTACTGACGTTTTGCATGTTTCATTGCCCTACGGAGGGCATAACTGGACTGTTTTTATTTGACCGTATTCCCAGTCACCTTGTCTTGGTTAATTGTGGTTGTTCGCACTTTACATTTTGTGGGAATGCTGCCATCTATACATGGTTTTTGGTTTGGATAGGTTTTAATTGTCACAGAGGGAACAACATCCCCTATACACGTCCTGATGAACTCAGTCGCCGTGTCAATGTATATGTCAATGTTATTCTCAGAACATACTGGGAACACATCCCAGTCCACATGATCAATACAATCTCGAAGCTTGGATTTCGATTGGTCAGACCAGCCATGTAATAGACCTTAGCACTGGTACTTCTTGTTTGAGTATCTGCCTATAGGAAAGGAGGGTCAGAATGGAGTCGTGATCTGATTTACCGAAGGTAGGGTGGGGGAGGGCCTTGTAGCCATCCTAGATGGAAGAGTAATATTCGTCTAGAGTTTTGGAAGTGAGTCTCCCAGTCCCTGCCGCTGAAAAACATCCCCACAGCATGATGCTGCCATCACCATGCTTCACCGTAGGGATGGTGCCAGGTTTCCTCCAGATGTGACACTTGGCATTCAGGCCAAAGAGTTCAATCTTGGTTTCATCAGACCAGAGAATATTGTTTCTCATGGTCTGAGAATCTTTAGGTGCCTTTTGGCAAGCTCCAAGCGGGCTGTCATGTGCCCTTTACTGAGGAGTGGCTTCCATCTGGCCACTCTACCATAAATGATTGATTGTTGGAGTGCCGCATAGATGATTGTTCTTCTGGAGGTCCTCCCATCTCCGCAAAAGAACTCTGGAGCTCTGTCAGAGTGACCATCAGGTTTTTGGTCACCTCCCTGACCAAGACCTTTCTCCCCCGAAGAGTCTTGGTGGTTCCAAACTTCTGCCATTTAAGAATGATGGAGGCCACTGTGTTCTTTGGGATCTTCAATGCTGCAGACATTTTTTTGGTACCCTTCCCAGATCTGTGCTTTGACACAATCCTGTCTCGGAGCTCTACGGACAATTCCTTCGACCTCATGGCTTGGTTTTTGCTCTGACATGCACTGTCAACTGTGGGGCCTTATATAGACAGGTGTGTGCCTTTCCAAATCATGTCCAATCAATTGAATTTACCACAGGTGGACTCCAATCAAGTTGTAGAAACATCTCAAGGATGATCAATGGAAACAGGATGCACCTGAGGTCAATTTTGAGTCTTACAGCAAAGGGTCTGAATACTTATATAAATAAGGTATTTCTGTTTGCAAAAATGTCACTGTTTTTGCTTTGTTATTATGGGGTATTGTGTGTAGATTGATGAGGAAAAGGCTGTAACTTAATAAAAAAAGTCAAGGGGAAAAAGGAAAAAGTCAAGGGGTCTGAATACTTTCCGAATGCACTGTACACGGCTGTGACAATGACCGAAGAGAATTCTCTCAGGAGGTAATGCAGTCGGCATTTGATTGTGGGGTGAACAAAAGAGCTTGAGTTTCTGTACGTTATCACAATCACACCATGAGTAGTTAATCATGAAACATACACCTCCACCTTTCTTCTTCCAGGAAGGTTATTTGTTCCTATCTGCGCAATGTACTGAGAACCCAGTGATGTACTGAGAACAATGTCAAATGTTTTATTAAATTAGTACTGTTTTTATTTGCCTCTAGTTTAGGCTGTCAAGACTAGGGTTGCAAAGGGTCAGAAACTTTCCGGTAAAGTTAAGCCCTGGAATTTGGGGAATTTTGCTAAAATTCATCAAAAAAGTTAGCTTATAACAGTGAAGTTTTTTTGTGGGATACACATAAGGAAATTCTAGGTCTTGTGGGATATGTTAATTAAACTATCCCCAGTTCAATGGAATTACAACCCTCTGCATGCACGGTGCACTCTTCAATCACGTGTACAGCTGATTCTCAAGATCTTGCACACTAATGAGATGCTATTGAGCCCACACTACTACACTGTCTGAGCCAAGGACTTCATGATTTCTTGTAAGTTTTAATTACAATACTTGGTGGGGTGAATATATTTTATATGACATACACGATTTTTTGTTAACTAGTAAATAGTAGCCTACAGCAAAGTGTGTTTAAATCATTTCTAACTTGTTAACAATTTCTGCTAGTTAGTTTTTGCCATCATGTGGGTTTTAGCTTGCTTGAACCTGTTTCCATACATGTTTCATTTTAAAACATGTATCTTACAAAGGAGTTGTTTAATCTAACTGCTTAACTATTTATCTGTACATGAAATTCTTTTTTTTTTTTTATATTTCTTTTTTTTTTTACAATCTTTACAGGAAAATGCCACGGGCACTATCTGATGTGTGGAGACATTTCACTGCAGCTAATGTAGAAGGAAAAGCTGTGTACATTTGCAAATACTGTGCCAAATCATATGTGAAGAATGCGACAAAGATGCAAAATCATCTGGCCAAGTGCATAAAGTTCCCTCAGCGCTCACAACAAGCAGCCTCTGACAAAAGTCCCTTTACTTCTATTCAAGGTGAAAATGATGAATCAGACATCTCATCAATAGAAACAGCTCATGGTCCTCCTCGAAGTTGTTTTACTCAATGGAGGAACGTAGACAGAGAAATGTTAATTAATGTCTTGCTCGAGCTGTGTATGCAACTGGTTCAGCTCTGATGCTCACAGGCAAAGTGTATTGGAAGAGATTTCTGAATGTTCTTCGCCCAGCATACACCCCTCCAACCAGACATGCTTTATCTACTCATTTTCTGGATGCAGAGTTCAACAGAGTTCAGGTGAAGGTCAAGCAAATCATAGAGAAAGCAATCATCTCTGATGGGTGGTGAAATGTTCATGGGCAAGGAATATTTAACTACATCATCTCCACCCCTCAACCAGTATTCTACAAGAGCACAGACACAAGGGACAACAGACACACGGGTCTCTACATTGCAGATGAGCTGAAGGCAGTCATCAATGACCTTGGACCACAGAAGGTATTTGCACTCGTGACAAACAGTGCTGCGAACATGAAGGCTGCTTGGTCTAAAGTGGAGGAGTCCTACCCTCACATCACACCCTTTGGCTGTGCTGCTCATGCACTGAATCTGCTCCTCAAGGACATCATGGCACTGAAAACAATGGATACACTCTACACGAGAGCCAAGGAAATGATTAGGTGGGTCATCAAGTTACAGCAGCAATCTACCTCACCAAGCAAAGTCAGAAGAATAAGAGCACCACATTGAAGCCCAGCAACACCTGTTGGGGTGGTGTTGTCATCATGTTTGGCAGTCTCCTGGAGGGGAAGTCTCTCCAAGAAATGGCCATATCACAGTCTGCCGATATGGACAGCCCCATCAAGAGGATCCTCCTGGATGATGTATTTTGGGAGAGAGAGTGGTAACCAGCCTGAAACTCCTGAAACCTATAGCAGTAGCCATTGCACGGATTGAGGGAAACAATGCCATCCTGTCTGATGTTCAGTCTCTGCTTGCAGATGTAAGAGAAGAAATCCGTACTGCCCTGCCCACTTCACTGTTGCTCCAAGCAGAGGAAAATGCAGTTCATCAAAGAGCGTGAAGACTTCTGCCTGAAGCCCATATACGCCGCAGCATACATGTTGGACCCCAAGTATGCTGGCAAGAGCATCCTGTCTGGTGCAGAGATCAACAAGGCCTATGGTGTCATCACTACTGTGTCTCGCCACCTTGGCCTGGATGAGGGCAAGGTTCTTGGCAGTCTGGCGAAGTACACTTCCAAGCAAAGGCTTTGGGATGGAGATGCAATATGGCAGTCGTGCCAACAGATCTCATCAGCCACCTGGTGGAAGGGACTTTGTGGATCTGAGGCTCTTTCCCCTGTTGCCTCCATCATCCTCCAAATCCCACCAACAACAGCTGCCTCAGAGCACACCAAAGCACGAACAGGCTGACTAATAAAAGGGTTGAAAAATTGGTGGTCATCCGGGCAAATTTGAGGCTTTTTGAATCTGACAACGAGCCATCCTCAACAAGGAAAGTGGAAAGTGACAGTGAAGATGAGGCCTCAGAGTCTGATGTTCAAGAAGTGGACATTGAGGAGGTCCAGGGAGAAGACATGGAAGCCTGAGAGGGAGACAAGCAAAGCTTTAGTTTCTAGACTATCATTTTACAAATGTATGTTGAAAACGTTTTTTGGAGATGCGATGGATCATTCAATATTCCCTTTCTTTTGTTGTTCAGTGAAATCATCCCATGTGAAGAGTCAACTCATTTAATTAAAGTTCAATTCATAACTAAATAGTTTTTAAAATTTCTATTGGAAGGATTTAATCATTTGCAATTATGTCTACTTATGATAAGGTAAAAGGTTTATGTCTCCATCTTCTGTCTCCATATGATATGGTAAATATATCCAATGCAAAAACATCTACATTTAAATGGTATTAATATTAATTGGCATATATTCCCGTTAATTCCCATATATTCCCGTTAAATCCCACAGAAAGTTTCCACCTCTGAATATTCCCCAAAATGTGCAAACCTAGTCGAGACTGAACTTGGAACACAGGGGACATGGAAAAGAGGGTGCCCAAGAAACACCTGAAAGTGGAAGCTTATAGACGGGTTGGTTGTTTAGCAACAAAACCGACTTGTGTGCAACTATGGGGCGAAACAGACTGGGTTGGCTTATATTGTTTACAACATGTAAACTATATTTCGTCTCCAATGTTTATTGAAAACATTAAATAAAGTTGCACAATGAGCACTTTTGAAGTACACCTTTGAAGAGCGCATCTTTTTCGTGACATCGTCAGCTAACCCGTAATTAACTGGCATGGAGTGAAGTGAGCTGGAGAAGACTACCCAGAACAGAGTGTGTTGGAGAAGAGTAGTCGATGGTCCTAACTGTGCTTCCTGAAGAGCGATGCTAAGACATTATTGGCTGGTGATAAATGGCATTGTTCTGTTTTTGCTCCCACTGTACTATTGCGTCCTATACTCAGGTGGAATTTTTCTTTCTAGCTAATTGTCATCATTCCATGTCCATGTCTGCATTGGATAAAAGCATTTCATATGTCCCTCAAGCCCCTTCGATCTCTTCAAATCAAGTCCGATACTTTTGGTACTTAAAACGCACCTGCCACCTTGCTACAAAATTAGATTTTCTTGCGCTGCTGTGCCCGTGTGTCACAGTGACAACACTCTCAACCTTACATTTTCATGTTGATTTTCACCCTTGAAGTAAATTAGTGCTCAGAATCTCTCCCCCTATAGATTTGTCTGTTGTGTCTATTATAGAAGTGGCTGCTTACAACAACAAAATAACACAGACCCATTGCTTGTATTTATTTTACCCGGTAAGTTGACTGAGAACACATTCTCATTTACAACAAAGACCTGGGCAATAGTTGCAAGGGGATGAATGGGCCAATTAGCAGCTGGGGATGATTAGGTGGCCACAATTGTATGAGGACCAGATTGGGAATTTACATTTACATTTAAGTCATTTAGCAGACGCTCTTATCCAGAGCGACTTACAAATTGGAAAGTTCATACATATTCATCCTGGTCCCCCCGTGGGAATTGAACCCACAACCCTGGCGTTGCAAGCGCCATGCTCTATCAACTGAGCCACACGGGACCAGGGTTTAGCCAGGACACCAGGGTTAACACCCCTACTCTTACGATAAGTGCCATGGGATCTTTAGTGACCACAGAGATTCAGGACACCTGTTTAATGTCCCATCCGAAAGACGGCTCCCAAAACAGAACAATGTCCCCAATCCCTGCCCTGGGACATTGGGATATTGTTTATACACCATAGGAAAGAGTGACTGGCCCTCCGACACCACTTCCTGCAGCGTCTGGTCTCCCATCCAGGGACTGACCAGAACCAACCCTGCTTATCTTCAGAGATACACCAGCAGTGGGATGCTGGTTGGTATGCTTGTTGAAATGATTACTAATGCACACCATTGTAAAGTACAGTATTACACATTTTAGCATCTATTCCCTAGGAGAAATTGAAGGGGATGAAATGCAAATATGGTTCAGTGGTAGTAAGATCTATATTTATTGTATCTGTTCTTGTAGTGCTGAGTCACACACCACACACAGAAACACAAACAATGGTTCATCAGTTACTCTCGATTATCATATCAACCAGCTGCCCTGAGACATAATTTCTGAACAATGGTGTGCCAGCGTGTGCCAGGCGGGCAGCGTGCTGATTTCATGGTCATATAATGTTTAGTATCAGTCAGAGCAGAGGAGGGTATACAGTACCCTCTGTAGTTACTGCGACAGAGAAGCATTTTGTATTATTATTTTGGCACTGTACTCCAATACTTTGTATTTGAAATGATACAATGAATATTGGGTTAAAGTGCAGGTTTGAGGGTTTGAGGGTATTTCCATCCATATCGGGTGAACCATCTAGAAATTACAGCACTTTTTGTACATATTCCCCCCTTTTCGGGGACCGAAAGTATTGGGACAAATTCACTTATATGTGTATTAAAATATTAAACGTTTAGTATCTGGTTCTATATTCCTAGTATGCAATGATTACATCATGCTTGTGACTCTTCAAACTAGTTGGATGCATTTGCTGCTTGTGTTTGATTATGAATAGTCCTGAATGAATCGTGAATAATGATGAGGGAGAAAGTTACAGACGCACGTGTCAACATAAAAAAAATGCTAACCTCCCCTGTTATTGTAATGGTGAGAGGTTAGCATGTCTTGGGGGTATGATATTTGTGTGTCTGTAATTTTGTCACTCATCGTCATTCGCGATTCAGTCAGTACTATCCATGATCATGGTAGGATTGACATTATTGTAGAAGTATTTAGTATTTAGTATTATATTTTTATTTACAATAAAAGTGACACCAACATGACACAATACATTATTTCTATTGGGCACAAAATAATCTGAAACACAACCAAAACAAATAGCAAATGCATCCAATTTGTAGAGTCACAAACTTGATGTAATCATTGTGTGCTAGGAATATGGGACCAAATACTAAACCTTTCACTACAATAATACACAGATAAGTGAATTTGTGTATGTATGTGTGTGTGTGTGTGTGTGTGTGTGTGTGTGTGTGTGTGTGTGTGTGTGTGTGTGTGTGTGTGTGTGTGTGTGTGTGTGTGTGTGTGTGTGTGTGTGTGTGCGTGTGCGTGCATGCGTGCGCGTGTGTGTGTTTGCACCCATTGCATGCATCACAATCTAGCTGCTGTACAGTCAGTGGTTAAGTCCCAAATGGTACCCTATTCCCTATATAGTGCACTTCTTTACAGCAGAGCCCTATGGGCCCTTCGATATCCTCTAGGCACTGGTCAAAAGTAGTGCGCAATATAGGGAATAGGGTGCCATTTGGGACTCAGACAGTGTAACACTACTATTCTGGACAGTGTAATTGTGTCATGATGTCAGCACAGTAAAAGGCCAACGAAAGGCCTCTAATGGCAATACTAAGCAACGTTGAAAAAAACGCTGACAAATGAAGTCAAATGAAGGAAAGTTCAATAATATATATGATCTTTAATAATAGTATACATTTGATGTTTCTGTTCAATGAATACCATTAACAGTGTATTAGTGTAGTCTACGTATTATCTGCTCCCATTCATTTCTGCCCAGACAGAAGCCATATAGGGTTGTGGTTAAATAGCAGGTGCATGGCCAGTCAAGGTCAACTGGCTGAATGGAGCGGTGTGGCGCATGATGTCCACAGCAGATAGGCTCTGACTGTGCTACAGAGTGATAAGGGCAGGTCTTGCCCCTTAATAATGAATTTTGATGCCAAAGCTGAATTATCTTGTGACTTTTATCCTTACTATAGGGGTGAATATGTACATCACAGTTTAAGTCTATGGCCTTGCTGTATGTATATACAACAGCCTGCCAGCTTTGGGACAATTCAGGCCTCCTCACAATTGATTCATATTTGGTTTCAGAAATGACGTGATGATGCATGGTCCCTCTCCCCATGCAAATTAAATCTTTTAGGAGACGAATTGCCTCTAGTGAAGATTGTATTGTCCGAGCAGTAGATTTAAATATTTATATTAGAGGTTACTGATAATAGGCGCAGCTGCAGATAGGAGGAGATGCATGTGTTTGTCATCTTAAATATCATCATCCTGCACTGCAGACTGTATTATTAACAGGGGCGCAACTTTGGTTTCAGAAGTGGGGGGGACAACTTGGCGGGGGGGTCTTGGGGTCCTCCCATTTTTGGGGGCATCTAAAGCTAATTTCTTGACTTTCTACACAATCTAATATGACCCATGGCCCTTCTAGCTGCTGGTTTCATTGTTTGATTCAGGTCTAGTGTGATTGAGGCAAAAATAATAGCTAAAGTTAGTGAGCTAGCTACCTAGCTAACATTAACTTTTGGCTAGCTCTAGCTAATGGTGCAATGGTACATCATCAAATGTACTTATGTTGAAACGGGACAAGACAAATGCTACAAAACATTTCCATAAACACAAAAGCTCTGTTAGATAGTACCTGACAGATAGCTAGAGGCTAGCTAGAGCTGAACTGGCTGTGGTAGCTACAGTGCATTCAGAAAGTATTCAGACCCCTTGACTTTTTCCACATTTTGTTACATTACAGCCTTATTCTAAAATAGATAAAATAATTTCCCCCCCTTATTGATCTGCACACAATTCCCCATAATGACAAAGTGAAAACAGGTTATAAGAAATTGTTGTACATTTATATATATATAAAAAAAACTGAAATACCTTATTAACGTAAGTATTCAGACCCTTTGCTATGAGACTTGAAATTGATCTCAGGTGCATCCTGTTCCCATTAATCATCCTTGAGATGTTTCTACAACATGATTGCAGTCTCCCTGTGGTAAATGCAATTGATTGGACATGATTTGGAAAGGCACACACCTGTCTATATAAGGTCCCACAGTTGACAGTGCATGTCAGAGCAAAAACCAAGCCATGAGGTTGAAGGAATTGTCCGTAGAGCTCAGAGACAGGATTGTGTCGAGGCACAGATCTGGCAAAGGATACCAAAAAAATGTCTGCAGCATTGAAGGTCCACAAGAACACAGTGGCCTCCATCAATTCTAAATAGAAGAAGTTTGGAACCACCAAGGCAAAACTTTGCAATCGAGAAGGGCCTTGGTGCAGGTGGTGAGTAAGAACCCAATGGTCACTCTGACAGAGCTTCAGAGTTCCTCTTTGGAGATGGGAGAACTTTCCAGAAGAGAAAACATCTATACAGCACTCCACCAATCAGGCCTTTATGTTAGAGTGGCCACATCTGTAAAAGGCACATGACAGCCTGCTTGGAGTTTGCCAAAAGGCACCTAAAGACTCTCAGACCATGAGAAACAATATTCTCTGGTCTGATGAAACCAAGATTGAACTCTTTGGCCTGAATACCAAGCGCCAAGTCTAGAGGAAACCTGGCACCATCCCTATGGTGAAGCATGGTGGTGGCAGCATTATGCTGTGGGGATGTTTTTCAGTTGCAGGGACTGGGAGACTAGTTAGGATTGAGGGAAAGATGAACAGAGCAAAGTACAGAAAGATCCTTGATGAAAACCAGCTCCAGAGTGCTCATGGATCTCAGACTGGGGCGAATGTTCACCTTCCAACAGGACAACGACCCTAAGCACACAGCCAAGACAATGCAGGAGTGGCTTCGGGACAAGTCTCTGAATGTCCTTGAGAGGCCCAGCCAGAGCCCAAACTTGAACCCGATGGAACATCTCTGGAGAAACTTGAAAAAATCTGTGCAGCAACGCTCCCCATCCAACCTGAGAGAATTTGAGAGGATCTGCAGAGAATAATGGAAGGAACTCCCCAAATGCTGGCGTGCCAAGCTTGTAGTGTCATACCCAAGAAGACTCGAGGCTGTAGTTGCTGCCAAAGGTGCTTCAACAAAGTACTGATTAAAGGGTTTGAATACTTCTGTAAATGTTATATTTCAGTTTTTTATTTTGAATACATTTGCAAATAAATTCTAAAAACAGTTTGCTTTGTCATTACAGGGTATTATGTGCAGATTGATGATGGGAAAAAACAATTTAATACATTTTCGAAGAAGGCTGTAACGTAATACAATGTTGAAAAGGTCAAGGGGTCTGAATACTTTCCGAATGCACTGTACTAGCTAGCTAACTAGCTGCTAGTAGTTCTTTCAATTCAGTTTAGAGGGGATGAAACATTAGCTAACGTAACATATCAGTTGCATTACTAGCTCAGCATTGGGAATAAATAATTTTTTGCTGTCAAACAGAATTTACTTCAGCTGCTAGATCAGTCAACTAAAGAGTAGCAAGTTTCTGCTCTGCTTGCTTTTAAAACTTGAAGACAAAGTGCAACATAGACAGCATCCGCCTCTGTTCATCTCTCCCGTGCTGGTCCTATATGGCAGCTTCTCAGAAGCTTTGCCTTGACACAGCCTGTCCACTTGTTCTGCTCTGTGGTGTCTGTGCGGTCCTAAATCCAGCCGGCTGAAACCGGAAAACAGTCTACCCAACCACTCTGAGGCATCCGCATGGTCTTAAAGCACACCGCTGTCGTGTTATGAATCACAGTGCAATTATAAAATTGGGGGGGACAAAAATGCAATTTCAGAATGTTGGGGGGTCATGTTCCCCCCGTTCCAAGTGAAAGTTGTGCCCCTGATTATTAACCTCAACTGAACTGGTGTTAACCACTTGCTCAGACAACACAGAATTCGTTCTAAGATTTTAAAAGGGATGCAGTAGGCTATACCCTATCAGGTTTAAGAATGCAGGCATTATTTACAATGCATGGGTAAAGTTGTAAATAATTTACAATTGCAGACAATTTCCTCTACCGTATATCAAGTTCAAGAGCAGAATAGGGTGTGAATGGGGGTAAATTCTCTCTCTCTCTCTCTCTCTCGGGGGGGGGGGGGGGGGGGGGAATCAGAGCCTTGTGAATGGCAGTTTCACCTTTCTCACCATCTCCTACCATGTCCACCTTCATCCTCCACAGACTGCTCCTCTGTGACACAGATATCCCAGCAGTACCAAGCTATTACTATTCAGAGAGCTGACTGCTCTCTCACAGAATGAAAAAACATACTAGGTGTGTATCCCAAATGGCACTCTATTCCATAGTGTAGGCCTACTTCTTTTTACCTGGGCTCATAGGACTATGGTCAAAATTAGTGCACTCACCTGGATTTTTCAAGGCCTATATGTACATGCCAAGTTGAAAAATGAACTTGACACATTTTTCAAAAACTCCACATTTTTTCTCCCTCCCTGTGTGTCTCCTTAAACACAGGACCCAGTTATGTCCCAAATGGCCAAAGGGCACACTATTCCCTTTATAGTGCACTATATTTTTCAAATTTAGTGCACTATAAAAGACATAGGGTGCAATTTGGGACACACATAATAGGTCAGAGGCCTGCTGATCGGAATGAAATACTGTCATGTCTTTTGTACATCAAATGGGACGAAAACATACACGTTCACTAAACAACAAACACAGCCTAGTAACCTTAGAGGAATGCTCTCCAGGTGCAGAGTCTATCTCCTAGCCACAGGCTACCCATAATCATTTATTAAAACATATATGCACGGCGCCGCTGTGTGTAACAGAGTGGAGATCAGGTGTTTAGTGGGGATATGAGGTTGAGATGACAGGTGCTGAGTGATATTAGGCTGGACAGAGAACTAGCCAACCCTGAGGGAAGGATAACCTATACGCTCTACACCTGATACAATGTCACTCAGAAGTAAACTTACCCCACTGTATAGGACATATGAGAAAAGTAGATCAGGATGTTGGCTCTCTGTTTTTGGAGTATGCATTGAGAGACAAGATAGATAGATTGATATAATACAGGTGTGATAAACAGTGAGAGGAGAGCAGTTACAGCAGTCAGAGGTGTGAGGAAACAAACTATAGTATTACTGACACCACTATATCCATGTCAACTAATATCACAGGTGCTGATTTGAAGAGGGCAATGGTGTGAATAATGAAAGCAGAGATATTTGTATTTGTATTTATTATGTAAGCCTGGGGTCCAGCAAATAAGGTAGTTATACATTTTTAAAACATTACAATACATTCGCAACAGATTTCACAAAATAGTAAGTGTAGGCCCTCAGGCCCCTACTCTACTACCACATATCTACAACACAAAATCCATGTGTACATGTGTGTGTATAGTGCGTATATTATCGTGTGTTTGTATGCATGTGTCTGTGCCTACGTTTGTTTTGCTTCACAGTCCCCACTGTACCATAAGGTGTATTTTTATCTGTTTTTCACATCTAATTTTACTGCTTGCATGAGTTACTTGATGTGGAATAGAGTTCCATGTAGCTTTATTCAAAGCCAGTGGCATGTCATTAGTAAAGATTAAAAAAGTAAGGGGCCTAGACTGCTCCCCTGGGGAATTCCTGATTCTACCTGGATTTTGTTGCCCGTTAAAGAACACCCTCTGTTCTGTTAGACAGGTAACTCTTTATCCACAATATAGCAGGGGATGTAAAGCCATATGTAAAAACATATGTTTTTCCAGCAACAGACTATAATCGATAATGTCAAAAGCCGCACTGAAGTCTAACAAAACAGCCCCCACAATCTTTTTTTATAAATTTGTGCTGAAAATATGTTGTCAATTTGTTTACTGTAAAATAGTATTGTATCCCGTCAAACACAATTTTTTTCAAAAGTTTATTAAGGGTTGGTAACTGATTGGTTGGCTATTTGAGCCAGTAAAGGGTGCTTTACTATTCTTAGGTAGGGGGATACATTTTGCTTCCTTCCCGGCCTGAGGGCACACACTTTATAGTAGGCTTAAATTGAAGATATGTCAAAGAGAGTGGCAATGCTGTCAGCTATTATCCTCAGTAATTTTCCATACAAGTTGTCAGACCCCGGTGGCTTGTCATTGTTGATAGACAGCAATCGTTTTTTCACCTCTTCCACACTTATTTTACAGAATTCAAAATTACAATGCTTGTCTTTCAGAATTTGGTCAGACATACTTGGATGTGTAGTGTCAGCGTTTGTTGCTGGCGTGTCATGCCTAAGTTTTCTAATCTTGCCAATTAAATAATAATTAAATTAGTTGGCAATATCAGTGGGTTTTGTGACGAATGAACCATCTGATTCAATTAATGATGGAGCGGAGTTTGCCTTTTTGCCAAAAATATAATTTAAGGTGCTCCAAAGCTTTTTTACTATCATTCTTTATGTCATTTAACTTTGTGTAGTTTCTTCTTTTTATTCAGTTTAGTCACATGATTTCTCAATTTGCAGTACGTTTGCCAATTGGTTGTACAGCCAGACCTATTTGCCATTTATTTTGGCTCATCCCTCTCAACCATACCATTTTTCAATTCCTCATCAATCCACAGGAATTTAAAAGTTTTTGCAGTTATGTTCTTAATGGGTGCATGCTTATTAGTAACTGGGATAAGCAATTTCATAAATGTGTCAAGTGCAGCGTTTGGTTGCTCATCATTACACACCACGGACCAACACATATTCTTTACATCAACATTATAGGAATCACTACAAAACTTATTGTATGACCTTTAATACACTATTTTAGGCCCAGTTTTTGGAACTTTGGTTTTACTAGATATGGCTACTATATTGTGATCACTACATCCGAAGGATTTGGATACTGCTTTCAAACACATTTATGCAGCGTTAGTGAAGATGTGATCAATACATGTTGATGATTTAATTCCTGTGCTGTTTGTATCTACCCTAGGTTGATTGATAACTTGAACCAGATTGCAGGCACTAGTTACAGTTTGAAGCTTTCTCTTGAGTGGGCAGCCTGATGAAAGCCATTCAATATTTAAATCATCCAGAAAATATTCCTCTCTATTGATATCACATACATTATCAAGCATTTCACACATATTATCCAGATACTGACTGTTAGCACTTGGTGGTCTATAGCAGCTTCCTACCAGAATGGGCTTTAGGTGAGGCAGATGAACCTGTAGCCATATTACTTTAACAGTATTTAACATGAGATCCTCTCTAAGCTTTACATGAATGTGGTTCTGAATATAAACAGCCACACCTCCACCTTTGGTATTTCTGTATTTTCTGTAGATGTTATAACCATGTATTGCTACCACTGTGTCATCAAAGGTATTATCTAAGTCAGTTTCAGAGATTGTCAGAATATGAATGAGGTGATTTTACAGAATGAGTGATGACCAGAGAGAGATGCATCGACACAATGCTATTTGTCACTGTTAGTGTTAACTAACCAAATCTACAATGTGGTTGTATTGATTCAGGGAGGGAAGGATATATACATACCTGTGAATCAAGCAGACTTGAAAGATTATGTTAACGTTTTTCTGCTGTTTCAATCCACCTCATCCGCCTATGTCGGTCTTCCGCATCTGCGGTTGAAAGTGGCAGAGCTACAGCACTGTTTGTGAGACCAGGAAACATCCCAAAGACCAGTCTTCCCACAAAAACATTTGTAGCATCCGAACGGTTTGGCCTACAGACTATATATCGCTCCATGGAAAGATGAGACTCTCACGAACACAATGGTATTCTCCATTTTGTTGTACGACCCCACAAGTATCACGGAACTCATCTAAAGTTAACCGGAAGTATGGAAGCAGTTTTCTTTTGTGTAAAATATGTGTCATAAATGTTTTTTATAATTTGTGAGCTTTCTTTCCTAGATTTAGGACAGACACTTCTAAACCTTAATTAAGAAATATTTTGGATTGTATGTTTTGGCATTTATTCATCTGTTATTCAATGCGTTTCTGTGGGCTATAGCAGTAAAGGCCAAATACAATATTAATAATTGTTTTATAAATATTTTTCTATACCTACAGAGGTCATAAAATTCCAAATCAAATAACTAAATGAGCCATGGTATCTTAAAACAATTCCATATTTTAGCTTAGTATATCCCAACTGCTTTATTCATAAAATATTTCATACATGAGGTGATTTGTGGACAAATTGTAAATAACTGATTATTATTAGTATGGAATAACCCTTATAGTCACACTTTCAACAAATATAACTATTTTCAAGCCTTCACAAACCTTCATAGACCACTAATGCCTATATGGCCTTTATGAGTTGAAGTTGATTTGAAGTGGGACCTATAACTCTATTCAGATAACAGGGCAATTCTTGTCAAAGTGACATTGATAAGCTATATACAGTACTAGGCTACAGCACTAAGCCAGCTATGGGCTGTGAGCTATCAGAGGGTTGATGTAGACAGATGAATTCAGGCTAAAGCTGCCTGCTCCCAACCTGTCTCTAGAAACACAGGCACAAATGGAGTCGGCTGGCCGGTGGGTCACCATGAAACAGTTGACCCATGCACGTTTATGATCAGAAATGATCTGTGCAATAGGCACGTCAGATAGACACAAAGGCATAATCACAATGTTATCAACGCTCTGGTTCGGTAGAGGGGGGGATAGATTTTCGCCCCGCCGGAGATTTGGCAGGTCTTCTATTATTGAATATTTCCATTGTCACTGTAACAAAAGTGTGAGGATCGCTGTTCAAATGCTTACAAAGGAAATGCCATCTTGCAAATAGCACGCTGACCTCGGCAGTTTTGAAGTGAAATATGCAATGATTAGAAAAGCACGTTTGTTTGCCTGTGATGAGTTTAAAAAGTAAGCTGTTGAGTTCATTGTGTATAGCCTCTCACTCCCCCCTCACTTGCTCCTCTGTCTGATTCTCTACAATGTATTCTGAAAAACACTGTACATATTTCAATAATAATAACCCTGGACAGAGGTATAATCATTGTGGAATGTATTTGGTGACTCTCCAGAGAATTCTATGTTTCTATTGTGGTACGAGTCAACACCAAGGATATTATTCACTGTAAAGTAAATGCACTCACTCACACCCATACAAACCACTCATTTGTAAGACTGATATCACCAGAGATTGTATGTGTGGTGTCACGTACATTCAACATTTTAACCAACTTGTTGTCTGTTATTTGTTGGCAAAGTCAACATGTCCATCAAGGACAAACTCAGTCTGACAATACATACTCAACTTGCCAGTATCTAACTTCTCAGAACTAGAAAATACCATTCCCCAAATGACCCATGTGATTCAAATGATTCAACACACATTCAGTGGTGTAAAGTACTTACATAAAAATACTTTAAAGTACTACTTAAGTCGTGTTTTGGGTATACTTTACTAGGGTACTTTACTATTGATATTTTTGACTACTTTTACGTCATTACATTCCTAAAGAAAATAATGTACTTTTTACTCCATACATTTTCCCTGACACCCAAAAGTACTTTGAATGATTAGCAGGACAGGACAGGAAAATTGTCAAATTCAATAAATAAAGAGAACATCCATACCCAGCCCTACTGCCTCTGATCTTGCGAACTCACTAAACACAAATGCTTCATTTGTAAATTATGTCTGAGTTTTGGCTATCCGTAAATTTTAAAAACAAGAAAAATTGATACTTAAGTATGTTTTAGCAATTACATTTACTTTTGATACTTAAGTATATTTAAAACCAAATACTTTTAGACTTTTACTCAAGTAGCATTTTACTGAGTGACTTTCACTTTTACTTGAGTAATTGTCTATTAAGGTATCTTTACTTTTACTCAAGTATGACAATTGGGTACTTTTTCCACCACTGCATACGTTATATCTCAAGTGATACCACGCTTAAACAAAGTTTATAGTGTGTGTGTGTCCACAAGAATAGTAAACAACATTCTTTTTGACCAACTGGGGACATTATGCTATTTCTAGGGGGTTTAGTGTTAAGGTTAGAATTAGTGTTTGGGTTAGAATTACGTTAAGGGTTAGGGTTAGGAGCTAGGGTTAGTTTTAGGGTTAGGGTTAGTGTTATATCTAGCTTAGCTGTCAAAGAATGCACATCTGCACAGTTTCACATTGTACATCACTCTGTCGTTTAATGACATTTGCCACTCATTCTGACAACCCATTCACCCGTAAAGCAGCACAGTGTCGTAAACCAAAACAACGTACAGTACGACGAACAGCACGTCGTACCATACGTAACAGTTAGGAGCTAGGGTTATGTTAGGGTTAGGGTTAAGGTTAGGTTTTTGGGTTAAGGTTAGGTTTAAGGTTAGGGTTAAGATAAGGGTAAGAGTATGGGTTAGGGTTAGGGTTGGGTTTAGGGAAAATAGGATTTTGAATGGGACGGAATTGTGTGTCCCCACAAGGTTAGCTGTACAAGACTGTGTGTGTGTGTGTGTGTGTGTGTGTGCGTGCGTGCGTGCGTGCGTGCGTGCGTGCGTGCGTGCGTGCGTGCGTGCGTGCGTGCCTGTGTGTGTGTGACATTCATCTGTCTCTATCAGATATGTATCTTTGAAAAGCTTCGGACCAACTGGCCTTTGTTTTGGGCTCTGTACTGGTTCATTCCAGTTGATTACTCATGTTCTAATGCTAATGGCGAAGGGCTGGTTTAAGGTTTCGGCACTGTCAGCTGGTCAGATATCTATAATAGGTTGTGACAGCACAGGGACCATGTCTCTTTCACAGGGGATTTGATATGTGGGATGAATGTGGTTACCGTCAATGGACATATTAGTGGCCATTATGAGTCAGAGGTGTTGTGCATTTGTTAAGCTTTTCACAGGGATACTGCTACAGCCATACAGGCTAGATAGGGGTAGTGTTTCACAACCAGCGGGAATCAGGTTTACTCCCTAGAGTAAAACAGGAGACAAAAGTACTGACTCCTGACTCAAATGTTAATTTTGTGAATTAGTGATGCAACGTGAAAATAAATATACAAAGTGAAAACGTTTTCATGTAAAATGAAACTTGCAGCAATGTTTGAAAAGCCAAAATATGCTTATTGGTCTTTGTTAAAACACTGACGAAATTGACAATACGATAGTGTAACAGCAATAGCATGACATTGTTGAGTCCAGCTTTCAAGATAAACACACATAATATCCCTAGGTGACTGACACTTTAAAAGTGACAAGGTGTAGTACACAACAGAGTAGCATATCTCCATTAGCTGTTAGCTGGAAATTGATATGTCATATCAAATCAACAAATTGTATCATCAGCAGAGGGCATACACACCAGAATGCTGAATAAGGTGACTGAACACCTCAGGACAGAAACACATGACTTTATTGGTTCATACATAGAGTACATACATATGTTTTTGGAGAGGTTTTGGGGGCTGTCACACTGGGCGTCCTGGGAGCTGTTGTTGTGGGGGGTTAAATGCCTTAAGTGCCCACAATGGCAGGCAATGGCATCTAGGATTTGACACCAGCAACCCTCTGGCTGCTGGCTTGCCTCTCTAGCTGCTAAGCTACCTGCCACCCACAGGAAGGACATCTAGAATAACGTGATTCAAAGCTATAACCCATCTCAATCTTTTTATTTTATTTTGAGGTCCACCTTTACCATGAATGTATATCAATTGTTATTGAACAGGGGAAAAGATAACAGTTTCCACAGCATATCACAGAATAGGATTCTACAACAACTGAGGCACAGAAGTGGTGTAATGGGCAATCATTTTCTGAAAACCAATGGTAAAAAGATTAACAATGTATTACAGCACCTCAAGTAACAGTCCTTCTCTTTACAGTTGGCCTACATGTGCAATGTATGTTGCCTCCTTATTTGAAATGTCATCATTGCATATTAGTCATATTTTGCTGTGAGTGTTTGAGAAATAGTAAATTAACACGAATTACTTAAGTGATAATGCCCTCGAAGCCGGTGTTTGTAGGATATATTGGCACGGGTATTGTTAGGCCAGAGACTTTGTCTTGGGCCAGCAAACCGTGCCAATATATCCTCCAAACACCGGCTTCGAGGGCATTATCACTTTTATACAACGGGTTACCAACATATTCAAATAATGGTTGACATATTTTGATGAACTTTATTTAGATTAATTTATTAATACTATTTCATCCTACCACAAGATATAGTCCTGACACAAATCTAGGGTTGCTACCCAAGCCGGCTGGTCATTCGTTCTATCGGTTCGGTTGCCAGAGATGCGACCCAGTCGTTCAGTCTTTTTGTTCTATATCTATGGACGTGTCCCAGTCATTCATCTTTTGTAATGTTCCATTGCCATACTGCTAACTTACAGTCACGTCAAACAGTGCAGCCAGAATAACAACAGTAGCTGCATTTGCATTTGTTTAAGCTGTTTTCTAGTGACATTTATTTTGATACATCCATAACAATGAGCTAATGAGTTGCGATTTCGCCTGGCATAGAAAATGTGCTCTCTCGTCAGGACACTGTTGTTCAGAGGAGCTAGCCAACAACACAGCTACAGTAACACAATCACTTCAAACTGAAGATGGAAAGACTGCAAACTAGCTGCACTTTGTTTTGTTTTACCTTTTTTTCAATTGACATTTCTTTGTATATATCCATAAAAATTATGATTTCGACTGGATGAGAAACGATGCTGCCTATTTGTTACGTCCCAAAACGTTCATTACTATGGGACAGCTGGAGATTGAATTTGAATATTGAAACAATGTTGTAAATGTCGAGAGAGTTTATACAAATCTCCGCTGTTGAAAACTAAATGTTAGTCTAAAAGAAATGTGAGATAATGTCTAGATACTTTTTATAGTGGAGATCAAGTTTATAAATTGCCTGGCTGGGCTGATGAGACAGTGGATTGTGTAGACAGATGGAAGAGAGTAAATAGGCATTTTAACACCATAGATTTAGTCAGTGGTAACTTGTGGAATAGACACCGGCTGGAATACGGTTTTAACCAATCAGCATTCAGGATTAGACCCACCCGATGTATAAAGTATATTAGTACATTGATATTGACACATCAATTATATATCCATGTGTTTCACAAAGATATGACAAAGTATGCTACAAGTGAATTCCTCTTCAATAACATAATCAACACCTCAAAATCATATTAGAATGATAAAAACCGGAACATTAAGCATAATTACACAACCAATAGGCTAATTTACCCAGGTCATAAAAAATAGTCAAACTCTAATAAGCACACTAAAAAGCAGGGAGACTTTACTAGACACTTGACTCCAAGTAAGGTTATTATCATTTATACACAAACTCAAAGAAACTCAGTCTATTCCAACATCGCAGTTCATTTCCTTCAAAAAAGAAAGCTGTAGTCCATCAACAACAGCAGCCTTCCCTCTCCCTTAAATAATACACAGTCTCTTTAATTGGCAATCATTTCCTTCCTCTCCTCCATCAAATGAGTGAAACGGAAGTAAGTCGCTCTTTCTGTATCATTTTCCCCAGGCAGCGTCAAAGAAGCATTGTGTTCTGTACGGGGAAATTTGTCTAGACCAACATTTACACTCCCTTTGGGTGAGCTGGCCCCATGTCCCAATGGTCCAGAGAGGTAAGGCCCGCCTCCGTTCTGGATGACTGAGATATCATTGGTCTTAATGGCCAAATTCTTAGAGAAGGAGTCTGTACAGTGGTTCCAGAGACTAAAGGAGTCTCCATTACTGGACCTAATGTCTGGCCTCTGAAGTGGCTCTGATAGTTTCACAGGATGGGTTCCCATAAACATCAATGGTCCGTCCACAGACAGTCTGCGTCCTCGTCTGGTGGGGGCACTACTCCACATGTGAGTTCCCATATGGACCTACATGAGGAAGAGAGCAATGGTGAGTTACACTCCTTTTATGAAGACAAATATCACAGTGTAATGATTCGATATACATCATCTCCCACGATTTAGCAGGTGTGAGCACCTTTTGAAATTGGGAAGGGGAGGGGACATTTGGCCCATAGCACTGACCAAAACTTGCAGAGCGAGGGGGGTGGAGCAACCGCCCTGCTTCCGCTCCCCGTTTTAGTATATTTTCTCATACATCTCCCCAAAAACTTAATTGAGGAGCTGGCGCGAGATTTTTATTCTGGGATGTTGAGACCTTCGTAGGTGATTTGAAGTCAGATACAAATCTTATTCCTGGCCATGTGACTTGTCTGTAACAGTCAAATCTAATTTGTTTGCCCTCGAGTGGTTTTTAGACTGTTATTTGGCACATGTCATTGCTTGCTAACTGCTCTGTTGACAGTTTGACAAGAACATGTGGTACCTATTTAGCTTGTTCATGATTTACAAACAAATGAGTGAATGTGATAGGAAGCCTGAGCACAACCACCAATCAGCTTACACCTCTGTGCACACACCTGCCATTACTATGACAACGAGCATAGTCATGTCAGCAAACGGCTGCTTGTCTCTTGCTATTTGGACAGACAGTATTCCAAAATGGTTTTGAAAACACAACTGATTTGAACATTAAGGCCTGAAGTGTGAACAAGCCTTTAGATCATGTATTTTCAGTCTTGTGAAGCAACTGCTTTCTATCCCTCTCAATCGCTCATTTTCTCTTCTCTCAGTCTCCATGTCTTGCTCTGCATAGACTATGGAATATGGTCATTGTAGTTAATTACCACGTTTTCTGAGCTAAACTATGTGGAATATTGGCCTGTTGGAAACTAAAACTCCCTACTACATCGCACAGTTCAGGCTTGATCTGATTTATCTCTACAGAAACCGCACACGGAGCTCACAGAGCAAATATGAATTGAATGGAATTCAAATAATTGAACCGATGTCAGTCAATTAGTTGTTTAAAAACTTAAAAATAACCTACATTTTGCAGCACTAATGAATGAAACGATGCCCAAAAAACAATATATCCCTCCAATATATCCATGCCCATCCCTTTCACAGTTTTTACATTTTGTTGCTAGTCAATCAGTCTAAATCCTATCTCGTAAACGCAAAAGTGGAACGTACCTTCAGATTTCCTTTGGTGGTGAATGCCCGACCACAGACAGTGCACGCGAACGGCTTCTCCCCAGTGTGAGTCCTCTCGTGGATTTGCAGGGCGCTGGAGGAAGAGAAGGTTTTCCCACAAGTGTGGCAGTAATGCTGCTTGGGAGTTCGTCGAGGTGGCAGGGCAGCGAGCACTGGGGAGGAGGAGGCTGAGGACATCCTCAAACTCAAACTGCCTTGAAGATCCCTTGGTTCCCCATAGGGGACGCTACCCAGGAAACTGTTAACTTCTGGCTTGATCATTTGGGAGGCCAGAGGATGTACAGAGGAATTGGGGCTGGAAGCAAGGCTGGGAATGGAGGGCTCAAACAACTGGGATGGCAGGTCCCTCATCTGATGGGTTAGCATGTGCTGCTTGAGGTTCCCCTTAGTGGAGAACCCTCTGTTGCACCCTGTGCAAAGGAAGGGTCTCTCCTTGGTATGGCTTCGATAATGGATGTCCAAGGCACTTTGGCAGGCAAAGGTCTTGCTGCAAATATTGCATGCAGTGCCTCGTTGTTCACAGAATGTGTGGACCATATTAGTGGGATCCTTTAGTGGGTTTAAAGATGTTAGGTGGTGAAGAGATGCCATGCCAGTGTCAGTGAATTGCAGAGGGCTTGCATTGATATGTGCCTGGGATAAAGCATTCTGGTACCTTTCCTCACATCTTGTGGGGCTAGAACATACTGGAACACTCTCGCTTGGGGAAAAAAAGTGCTTTGCAGCTGTATTCTCAGAAACAGCAAGTCTCCCATCACTTTGGTCACCGCAAAGAGATGATGAGTCATAGGCATGTTGATCCTCTTTAGCCAGTCCCTTTGTCTTAAACCAGCTGACCTGCGTCTCCTCCACTGGCCTAAGATAGTTGAGTTTCTTCTGGGCATCAAAGGAGCCTGCTCCTGTACTATCAGAAGGAGACAAGCTGACAGATAAGGAGTTAATAAACCTGGACATGCCTGCAATCCCACAGTCATTGAAGTCCATATCATCATCAGAAAGGTTCTCTAACTCTTCTAATTTCCTTTCATCCACTGAACCTCCGCCAGACTCCATTGACTTTGCGTAGCTCTGTTCAGAGAGAGGGGTGTTGGGAATCTGGCCACCCATGTGCATATGAATATGCTGCTGTAGGACAACAGCGTTGGTGAACTTCCTCTGGCAGATGGGGCAGGAGTGCTGGACCCTCAGTGGCGGCGTGGCACGATGAACTGCATGGTGCGTCTTCAGATTCCCTTTGGTAGAGAACGCCCGTCCGCACACTTTACATCTGAAGGGCCGCTCTCCTGTGTGGGTGCGGTAGTGCATCCTGAGGGCGCTCTGGCAACTAAGTATGCGGTGGCAAATGATGCACTCATTGAGGTCCGTCATCTTCTTGTCAATGTTCTCCACTAGCTGCTGGAGTTTTGAGGTCTCTGATGTCTGCAGGGGATCATGGACTCCTCCTCCAAAGGGTTGTTTGGTCTTGAACTGCTCCGACTTGATGGGATTTGTGCTAATGGAAGTGATGTTGGCGGATATATAGTCAGCTGATCCTTCTTTTCTCGAGCTCATCTTTGAGACAAAGGTCAAAGGGGGTTTAACATCTTCTCTTTTCAGATTCAATGTGGGGATGGTGGGGACTTTTCCAGGCTCTACAAGGTTAACACTCTTGGTAGACTTTACCGCACTAGATGATTCACGTACGCCTGGACTGGAAAGCGTGGTTATTGAGACAGGCTGCTCCTCTTTCTTGATAAGAAAGGGTAAGTTGGGTGATACAGTTGGGAGCAACCGGCCAACAGAAGTAGTCAAGGTGGCTAGGGATGATTTACTCTCCAGCCAGCATGTGACTGGTTTTTGTGGTGGCATAGACATGCCATAAGGGATTCCTGTGCTGGTTGGGATATTGTCAAGGTGTTCTGGAACAGGGTAAGGGTTCATCTGGATGTGGGGGTACCTCTCTTTGTGCCGCTGGAAGTGTACCTTCAAGTTCCCACGGGTGGAGAAACGATTCCCGCAGATGTTGCACTTATATGGCCTTTCCCCAGTGTGGGATCGCAAATGGATCTGCATGGCACTGTCACTCCCAAATACCTTAGCGCAAAACCTGCATTTGTGTTTAAAGTAAGCCTGTTCAGAAGACATTTTGCGTTCTAAAGAAGTCACGTTGGTTGGTTTGCCTTTCCTTTGTTGGGCTAATGCCGTCAAAGCATTCACATCCTCCACAATTGCACCAATGCTTGGTCCAGCGCTAGAGAGTGTTTGATTGCTGGATGGTGGCTGAGGTAGACATGGTTTATTCGATGGGTTTAGCAAGATACCTGTGCCAAGTGCTGGTGAGTTCATTTTGCTATGGGCTGAAACATTTAGTTGAGGGTACAGACCATTAGCATGAGTGTACTTCTTTCTAGAGTGGTGCTTGCTAACTGCTGAAGCTATGAGTTTACCCATGCTTTGTAAGGGTTCGGTGCTAGAGTGCACAAGGCTGCTACTAAGGGGGCTCTGCGGTAACTGTACTGTTGCTGTTAATTGTTTAAAGTGACTGATGCTGGCAGACTGAGTGGCGAGACTGTGGGCTAACCCAGTGGCTGCAGCTAGCTGCTGGGATAGATGAGAACTGAGAGTTGTCAGCTGGCTGGCATGCGTTGATGCTAGACTACCCTGAGGGCAGCTGGTGGGTGTCTGTGTTGGAGACTCTGCTACCTCAGACCTCTGGGAGGCAAACAGTAAGACCTGGTGACAAATCTGATCCATCAGCTGCAGCTGGTGGATCTGTTGCAGCTGCAGAGCCAGGAGTTTCTCCATCAGAGATGAGACAGCCATCTTACTGCTGCCACTGTTGCCGGTGTCCGATCGGCTCTGCTGGCAAAACTGGGCCACGGCCACTTTAGTGCTCTCTAGGTTTTCAATGATGACGTTGCTGTTGAACCATGATAATGTCCCCTGCTGTTCCGACAGGTTGTTGCCAGGTTGAGGTAGTGAAA
This sequence comes from Salvelinus namaycush, assembly GCF_016432855.1. Classification (NCBI taxonomy): domain Eukaryota; kingdom Metazoa; phylum Chordata; class Actinopteri; order Salmoniformes; family Salmonidae; genus Salvelinus; species Salvelinus namaycush. The sequence continues at coordinate 47,356,886 of NC_052315.1, forward strand.
TTGGGAGAACTGAGATACATGAGACAATATCAGTCAGGCTGTCAGTACTGCTGCTCCGGCTGCTACTGGTGCTATCGAGTCGGCCATTGCTTCTCTTACTTCTGGAAACATCCATAGAGTTTTGATTCCCCTCTGGTTTCTCCTCCAACAGATCACTGCACTCTTCCATTTCAGAGTTGTTGACTGTTTCGCCTGGTTCCCCTGGTGTACTGGGCGACAAGGCTAGAGGGAACATTTCAGCAGGGTCTTCATTGTCATTGACAATCAGGACTAACTGATTGGAAAAGCAATCCCTGACATGTAGTTCCAGATCTGATAGTTCAACAAACTCAGCACAGCATCTACTGCAGACATGAGCACAATAGTCCAAGGTGGGGGGAGTCCCTAAACTCTGGTGTGTGCCCCCTGAAACAGACAAGAAGGAAGCAAGGGTTATACATAGTGGCGGGAAGTATTTGGGGGGAGGGATGCTGCAAAAAAAGAAATGCCAAAGAGAGGGGGGGGGGGGGGGGGGGGGGGGGGTAAGTCCCCCACACTGAAGAGTCTATATTGGTCTGCTAATACAGGACTAGTAAAGGCCCAGTGTACTACTTTTGTGGAAAAAAAAACATTTAATGGATTTCAGTGTTTACCAGCATTTGTAACTTGAGCCTGTACAAAAAAGTTAATCTGATAATACTTGTGGAGTATAAAAATACTTGCTTCATATGTTTTTCAGTTTCTTGAAATACTTTGCAAATGCAACTTCTTTCTGTGAAAACTGAAATGGTCTTTTCATTCTTTATCCATTTTTGTAGACATTCTTATCCAAAGCAACTTACGGTAGTGAGTGCATACATTTTCGTGCTGGTCCCCCGTGGGAAATGAACCCACAACTCTAGAATTTAGAATTGCAAGTGCCATGCTCTACCAACTGAGCCTCATCATCACATCATCACAAACCACTTGATGTCTCAATGTACTCAAGTACTGTATTGTGCATTGTTTTTCTTCACGGTGATGGAAAGTCTACAGGTATAAGCGTAGATGACCAGCCTATGTAGAATACAGTAATGTACAGTACCAGTCAAAAGTTTGGACACACCTACTCATTCAAGAGTTTTTCAAATTTTTACTATTTTCTACATTGTAGAATAATAGTGAAGAAACCAAAACTATGAAATAACACATATGGAATCATGTAGTAACCAAAAAAAGAGTTAAACAAATCAAAAAATATTTATATTTGAGAATCTTCAAAGTAGCCACCCTTTGCCTTGATGACAGCTTTGTACACTCTTGGCATTCTCTCACCTGGAATGCATTTAAATTAACAGGTGTGCCTTGTTAAAGTGAATTTGCAGAATTTCTTTCCTTCTTAATGTGTTGTGACAATGTAGGGGTGGTATACAGAAGATAGCCCTATTTGGTAAAAGACCAATCCATATTATGGTAAGAACAGCTCAAATAAGCAAAGAGAAACGACAGTCCATCATTATTTTAAGACATGAAGGTCAGTCAATCCGGAAAACTTCAAGAACTTTGAAAGTTTCTTCAAGTGCATTTGCAAAAACCCGCTATGATGAACCTGGCTCTCATGACAACCGCCACAGGAAAGAAAGACCCAGAGTTACCTCTGCTGCAGAGGATAAGTTAATTAGAGTTAACTGCACCTCAGAAATTGCAGTTAACAGACTTCACAGAGTTCAAGTAACAGACACATCTCAACATTAAGTGTTCAGAGGAGACTGCGTGAATCAGGCCTTCATGGTCAAATTGCTGCAAAGAAATCACTACTAAAGGACACCAATAATAAGAAGAGACTAGCTTGGGCCAAGTAGAGTAGGTGAACGGATGATCTCCACATGTGTGGTTGAACCACCGTGTCTTTGTGATACACTGTGTGGGTTTGAAAGGATGATCTCCTCGTGTGTATTTCCCACTGTAAAGCATGGAGGAGGAGGTGTTATGGTGTGGGGGTGCTTTGCTGGTGACTGTGTGGGATTTATTTAGAATTTAAGGCACACTTAACCAGCATGGCTACCACAGCATTCTGCAGTGACACTCCAACCCGTCTGGTTTGCGCTTAGTGGGACTATCATTCGTTTTTCAACAGAACAATGACCCAACACACCTACAGGCTATGTAAGGGCTTTTTAACCAAGCATGAGAGTGATGGAGTGCTGCATCAGATGACCTGGCCTCCACAATCACCCATCCTCAACCCAATTGAGATGGTTTGGGATGAGTTGGACCGCAGAGTGAAGGAAAAGCAGCCAACAAGTGCTCAGCATATGTGGGAACTCCTTCAAGACTGTTGGAAAAGCATTCTAGGTGAAGCTGGTTGAGATAATGCCAAGAGTGTGCAAAGCTGTCATCAAGGCAAAGGGTGGCTACTTTGAAGAATCTAAAATCTAAAATATTTTTTGTAAAGAAAAAAATAAAGAAAAACCCTTGACTGGTACTGTACACTTGCATTAAGTGGTTTGTAAGGATAGTGAATACTGCAGAAAAAGAGGTTGTTTTCCATGTTATTTGATCAAGAAAAATATTTTATTTGATGTGGATGTTTTGTGTCTTTGCCCATGACTTTGCATCTTTTGATGTAAATGTTTGAGGACAGAGTTTTGTTCTTTCTGGATTCCATTAGAATGACAATCACAGAGAAAGGACAGGGAAACAACTCTTACAATTCCAACTGTTGAATCCTGCCAGATACTGTTCTTAATTATACAACCACCTTTTTTTGCCAAAGCAGAGATGCTGAAAAAAGTTTTTTTATTGGGATTTTTTAGGGGGTGCTGCAGAATCCTCAGCACCCCTACATCCCGCAGCTATGACTATATATAGCATTTATATTAGGGGAGCGTGGGGTAAGTTGAGCCAAAGGGGTAAGTTGAGCCACCCTTGTTTCTAGGAAACCATACACCAAATTAATCATTTGACCAAGTACTTAGGAAGAGATGATAAATTCATGGAGTCTGTGAAGGAATAAACCACAAGGAAAAAGTGACAAGCAAGTTAAGTCCAAAAAATGGATTTTCACCAAGTCAAATTAATTTATTGTGTTAGAGGTTTCATGATGCTTGTATCTAAACCCGGAGTGGATACATGTATTTTAAGATTGTTCTCTATAAGCTTCAATATGAGGTCCTAAACCTTGCGTGAAAGTGCATCCTTGTAGCTGTGTGGGCTAATGTAGTCAAAATGTTTGCCTTTTGAGGTAAGTTGAGCCAATGGCCATGGGGTAAGTTGAGCCAATGGTTGAGCCAATGGCCATGGGGTAAGTTGAGCCAATGGTTGAGCCAATGGCCATGGGGTAAGTTGAGCCAATGGTTGAGCCAATGGCAAGTTCACCAAATATAAGTGTTTTCTTCCCAGGTGTAATGCAAGGCATTATCGCTGGGATATGAGGTAACAACAGGCCTGGTCTATGTTAAAAGTGTAAAAACAATAAGTATAAAGTGTTTGTTAGGTTTTACGCTTGTGTTAAAAGATGATGAAAATTATTAAAGGACAAAAAAGCAATTGTGATTGTGTTGAATAGTGTTTGCGAAATAAAGATAGACATGGTTATAAAAAGGTAGTGGTAATATTTCATTCAGTACAGAAATTTGTAGGCGGCTTAACTTACCCTGTCCCGCGGCTCAACTCACCCCTTCCCCATGCCAAGAGACCACTATTTTTGGACAAGCTATGTTTACAATGTTTACATGAATACACAACATCCTGAAATAGTGTATATGTAAATATCTTTGTTAGAAAGAATATTATATTTCCCTTGACTGAGTGATGCTGAATGTAAAAAATGTCTTAACTTACCCCACTCTACTCTATGACTTTATTTACTATATTCTGTAGAGCACCACCTCGTTGACGGACCCAGAGCGAAAAAGAAAGGAAGAGAAAAGCAGCTATTGTATGCACTTGTACCCCTTGTAGTGACATTGGGTAATCACTTATTAAACTGTATGTTATACAGCGATTGCCTACGATCAACAGTAATAAAATAATGTAAGGGAACCCTTTAGTCTCAGAGCTCAAGGCTTTTCCAAATCTACAAGCTTAGGAGAGATTACACTCAGAAAGGTGTCAGGTACTGAGCCACAAGAGACACTGCCTGTCTAAGGGGAGGGAGGAGTAGCTCTGATATTTTGTTCAGATCCCTCCCCACTCTATGATAAACCTCTGCCCGTAATGACACGTTTTCCTCTATAAATATTATTTCAGTTAGGAGTATCACAAGGACAGTGATACAATGAATAATAATGTTGGTCATGTAGCCTAAAGTAGCCTAATTGCCCAGCTTTTTCATCAATTTGAAATTCAGTTAATATATTCAATATAATTGAATGTAGCCAAATAACTTATTGCCTATGTAAAATATTGAAAATGTCATTTAATTTTGATGTATTTGCGTGCAAAATATGAACTCTAATGACTTTTCAGAATACATCATTTCTGTTCAATTAAAAGGGGCATAAACACAATGTCTGTCTGACATGAAAACTGAATCGTGATCATTGTTCAAACTTTATTTAGGCATCATTAGGTCTACATTAATAAATAGACCTACAACAATGAAATATACAGACAATTGGACTAACAATCATATTTATCATGGTAAAACTCATGAAAGAAAAGTTGCATGTGAAGGCTCTATTGTAAGTCATCACTCAATGAAACAATTATAATTTCAACTTCTAATGTCAGGCTAACATTGCCCGAACTCAGTACAGAATTGCACACAACTATTAAATGACATACATTTCATTTTCAATTGCACAGTAGTTTCCCTTAATAACATTTAACCTACAGTCTTGTCCCAAACTTACCGATGGTTTCCAATAAAGACGAATTATGATCCGACTGTACATGTTGAGGCTTAGCTTGCTTCCTGCGCGACATGATGTCCAAGGCGCAAACATCAATTCAGACAGAAGAGAAAACTTCAACAACAAAAAAATTGTCATCAGTTACGGAATCTGAATCCACCCACCCAGTTTGTGTCCCATGAACTCTGTAGTTGTAGGCTAACTGCCAGCTGACTGAGCGTGCACCGCCAGTTTCTCTTTCAAGGAGCAGTCTGCACTTGACCACACGCAGTAGGGGAGACCGGGGTTGGTTGTCTCACGGGTTTGGTTGTCACAGTGTAATAATTTAAAGATAAAAATGTTTGTCCTCTATAGGAGAGGGCATTCATGTGGTCAATTCAGGTCAGGATTACAAAACATTGAGGTGAGAGGAATTTATTTGTATTTATTTAAAAAATGTTTTTTTTTACAGTGTGTCAGAGTACTGTACAGTACAGTTGAATTTAGTAGAGCAAAGAAGAGTACAGTACAGTTGAGTTTAATTCAGTAGAGTACAGTAGCATGCAACACAGTTCAGTATACTGTACTCTACTGTACTGAACTATACTCTACTTTTACTTACTTTACTGTAAATACTGTGCTCTACTTGGAACATTACTGCTAGGACTTGCTTCCATTCAGCCACAAGAGCATTAGTGAGGTCAGGCACTGATGTTGGGGAATTGGCCTGGCTCACAGTCGGCATTCCAATTCATCGCAAAGGTGCTTGATGGAGTTGAGGTCAGGGCTCAGTGCAGGCCAGTCAAGTTCTTCCACAATGATGTCAACTAGCCATTTCTGTATGGACCTCGCTTTATGCACAGGGGCATTGTCATTCTGGAACAGCAAAGGGCCTTCCCCAAACTGTTGCCACAAAATGTTGAATGTCATTTTATACTGTAGCGTTAAGATTTCCCTTCTTTGGAAGTAAGAGGCCTAGACCATTATTCCTCCTCCACCATGCTTTACAGTTGTCACTATGCATTTGAGCAGGTAGTGTTCTCCTGGCATCCGCCAAACCCAGATTCATTACTCCAGACAGCACGTTTCCACTGCTCCAGAGTCCAATGGTGGCGAGCTTTACACCACTCTAGCCAACGCTTGGCATTGCGCATGGTGATCTTAGTCTTCTGTGCGACTGTTCAGCCAGGGAAACCCATTTCATGAAGACCCTCACAAACAGTTTTTGTGCTGACGTTGCTTCCAGAGGCAGTTTAGAACTCGATAGGGAGTGTTGCAAACGAGGACAGATGATTTTTACGAGCTATGCGCTTCAGAACTTGGCGTTCCCATTCTGTGAGCTTGTGTGGCCAACCACTTCACGGGTGAGCCGTTGTTGCTCCTGCACATTTCCACAACACAATAACAGCACTTATACAGTGCATTTGGAAAGTAATCAGACTCCTTGACTTTTTCCACATTTTGTCACGTTACAGCCTTATTCTAAAATTTATTAAATATATGTTTTTCAGCGGCAGGGACTAGGAGACTGGTCAGCAAAGTACAGGGAGATTGTTGATGAAAACCTACTCCAGAGCGCTCAGGACTTCAGACTGGGTCGAAGGTTCCCCTTCCAACAGGACAACGACCCTAAGCACACAGCCAAGACAACGCAGGAGCGGCTTCGACTTGAACCCGATCGAACATCTCTGGAGAGACCTGAAAATAGCTTGATGAGGGAAAAAATACAATTGAATCCATTTTAGAATAAGGCTGTAGCGTAAGAAAACGTGGGAAAAGTGAAGGGGTCTGAATACTTTCTGAATGCACTGTAGTTGACCAGGGCAGAAATCGTCAGCCCTGTTACGGTCAACCCTGTTACGGTCAACCCTGTTACAGTCAACCCTGTTACGGTCAACCCTGTTACAGTCAACCCTGTTACAGTCAACCCTGTTACGGTCAACCCTGTTACGGTCAACCCTGTTACAGTCAACCCTGTTACAGTCAACCCTGTTACGGTCAACCCTGTTACAGTCAACCCTGTTACGGTCAACCTTGTTACAGTCAACCCTGTTACGGTCAACCCTGTTACGGTCAACCCTGTTACGGTCAACCCTGTTACAGTCAACCCTGTTACGGTCAACCCTGTTACGGTCAACCCTGTTACAGTCAACCCTGTTACGGTCAACCCTGTTACAGTCAACCCTGTTACGGTCAACCCTGTTACGGTCAACCCTGTTACAGTCAACCCTGTTACGGTCAACCCTGTTACGGTCAACCCTGTTACAGTCAACCCTGTTACGGTCAACCCTGTTACAGTCAACCCTGTTACGGTCAACCCTGTTACAGTCAACCCTGTTACGGTCAACCCTGTTACGGTCAACCCTGTTACGGTCAACCCTGTTACAGTCAACCCTGTTACGGTCAACCCTGTTACGGTCAACCCTGTTACGGTCAACCCTGTTACGGTCAACCCTGTTACAGTCAACCCTGTTACGGTCAACCCTGTTACGGTCAACCCTGTTCTGGTCAACCCTGTTCTGGTCAACCCTGTTACTTTATTTGGCACTTAATCAGCACTTACTATAGAATTCTTTTACATTTTACCTCTTGAAATGGGAATACTTGTTTTCTTGTGTGCTCTTTGGAACAACCCATCTATCAATAATAGTCAAGCCGCTGGGTAGTGTTGATATCCCAACCAATTGTCCTATACTTGAAAAAGTACACATAATCTAAAGGTGAAATTCAACAAACTTCACGGTTTTATTGAATTGTTTTTGACAATATTACAATTCAGATCTTGCATTCAATTAAATCACTGAAAAGTCCTTAGGAAGTGCATTCAAAATAGGCTATTTGTTATTGTGCTCATTGTTAAGTTTTTGATATTGTAGTCTGTTTCTAGTATTCAGCATGACTTGAAGTCCTCAATGCTGGCCAGCACTGCTATTGGCAACCAAGCTATTGTATCAAAACAGACAGGGGGGGGGGGGGGGGAGAGATGGATTGTGAGTGTTTGTAGGCTACCTATCTGTGTGGAATTGTGTATCTGCTGGTGCAATGTCACAAATCTGTGCAATCATTTGGCTGAAACAGTTTCCGCGAATAAGGCTATTGGTTACTCATTCATCTTAAAATGACAATTAAGTATGTTTTCGTTTTATCTTACAGTAGATTAAAGACTTCTAGCCCACTGTTTCCATACAATATCATTAACTGGCACCTTTTCAGTGTTCTCATGAACAAAAACTTGGGTGACCTGAGTCAGTCAACCAACTACCTTAGAGGTTTGGAATTCGCCTCCCCCTTTGAAGCTCAATGAACATGACAACTACTGTCCACCAAATCCTTTGATTCATGGCTGACTCATTTCGAGGCTGAAATACATATCTGTCTGGCCTGCCTCTTTCACAGGTAAGGGCTGACAGGGAGCGCGCCAGGTGCTCCATGCTACATCCTATGACTCACCTGCCTACCGTCATTAGATATGAAGGGGCCTGATGGCACATAAACATCCCAGTCCCAGGCCTGCAGGGCCTTAGAAACAGACTCAGGGGCCAAACGGTTGCAGAACAGTGAGGCGTGTAAACATAAAAAAACACAGTTTCTTGCCCACCTTAGCTACCTTAAAGAGGCAGTCCAGACAGTTATGTATTTCTACAGCCTACTTACTTATGAGCCAGTGTATGAATTAATATTAGAAACATCAGACAACAATGTCTTGATTCATTCTGCTTTTTTTAAAGGATGTAATGTAGGCCTAGGTTCTTTCCCTTTTTTTGAGTTTTCCTTGCAAAGACACCTCAATACTAAGGTAACATTCCTTGGTGGTCAACACTGTACCAATAGACATCCCAAAATCTAATTTATCCATGAAATCTGCCTCTAGATACATTTAAACCTATGGGGACAACACATTCATTTTGAAGACTGGGTGCCTGAAGTATTCTATAATTTGATTGTATTTTCCCCCATATTTTCCCTCCTTCAGTTATGACTGGCAGATTCCTCTGGCTTCACTGCTTTTCAAAAAGCAAGGTTTCTGTCCCCTTATTCCACTGAAAGGTAGAGCTGTCAAAACCTCATCTCTTATTGTCTTGCCAAGATGTCCAAGTTTTTCTTACAAGGTTTTTTTCTTCAAATTCCTCTCCGTTGATAAACATTGTGTTATTTAACTAAATCTGGCCATCAGGCCTTGAGGCAGAGAGAGGGAGTTATAAGGTGATTTTCACTGGAGAAGTTAGGCTTTGCTTTTGCATATCACTGCATCTGAATGGACAACAAGCACAAAAGATGTCTGTAAAGTTATATTTAAACCAAATTGAAAAGACTAATGGCTTGTATGAATATACAGCGGCATCGCGCGGTGAAGTAGCGGCTTCCCGTTCATTTTTATTGGAAGGACCGTTGAGCGACGCAAGCATGGGCAAGGGAGCTAAACAGGGCAAGACTAAAGTTGGGGTATAACGGAACTCTATGCAAATCCCCCGCAATATGGCGGTGCGGGTGACCAATCGAAGCTCACCTTAGCTTCCAGCCCTAATTGGATTAGCTGACAATGGCTGTTCCTACCTAGCATTACCTAGCTTGCTTGCTAGTTTGTTAGCATCAACATGAGGGAGAAGCTAGCATGGCTTGTAGTGAATCACAGCATTAAGGGCTGGATTCAATCCGAATTTCCGATTGAGCTGACATGACATGCAGCGTTTACCGTGAATGCAGTCTCCGCGAAACGCGGGAACATTGCCTTTCAATTTCAATCGAGATATAACTGCTCTGTTATACTACACAAGCAGCATTCGCCTAGCCACGCTAGCTTCGCCCTCATGTGGGTGCTAAAAAGCTAGCAAGCAAGCTAGGTAGTGCTACAGTATGTATCAACAGCCATTGTCAGACAATCTAGTCGGGCTGGAAGCTATGGTGAGCATCGATTGGACACTCCCGTTGCGATAGGATGTGCATATAGTTCAGCATTTCCCAACTTTAGTCCTTCCCTGTTCAGCTTCCTCGTCCATGCTCACTTCCATGCTCACTTCGCTCAACGGTTCCCAGCCTACTCTGCTTATCTTTGATTTCCTTCCAATGAATTTGAATGGCTTCCGATGTTTCACTGCGCAATGCCGCTCTATTTGAATACGAACCGCAATGCCCAATTTCCACATAACAATATCATTCCGATAGCCACAGTAGCTTCGCCCTCATGTGGGTGCAAGCAAGCAGGCTAGGTAGTGCTCGTTATCAACAGCCAATCCAGTAGGGTCTGGAAGCTATAGTGAGCTTCGATTGGTCAGTAGCACCACAATGTCACAGAGTGTTTGCAGGAAGTTCAGCTTTCCCAAACGTTGGTCCCGCCATGTTCACGGTTCCTCACCCATGCTTGCATCAGCCAACGGTCCCTGCCCACTTCACTTCCCTCCATTGAAAATGAATGGGGCTCCAAAACGTGTTCTGTGGAAATGCCCTGTAATGCAGATCTTCTGCGATACTTCGTTGATACAGATTGAATCCAGCCCTAAGATGGCAGCAAAAAGTATCAAAAAGGTATTAAAGTCAGGAAAAAAGGGAGAATTATTTAGAAAAAATATTAGCAAATGTCTGTGAACAACGCCTTATAAATTAGCAACAGGCCTATAGCCTTCATAAACCTGAAATGTATTTTATTTAACACCAATCAATTTCAAAATGGGTCTGACATTTCAACATGTACTTTGAGTTATAAGTGATTGTCACCTCATCACTTCGGAGATTAGATTTTATTGACTAGAGAGGTTTAACTCAATCAGTTGGCAGAAGCTGATAACTGTCATGTAAAATAATCCCACTCTGACATAACAAATAGTTTATTACCATTTATTAGGATCTCTCAACAGACAGGTAGCTAAACATGAAGTTAAGGCTTTCAAGAACGTTATCATCTATATCACATCTGACATTTTCTTGACAGGTTAATTGGGAGAAATAGAGCTATAAAAGCTGTTATTGATTGCAACCGTTTAGAGTATTTCTCACTGCTCACCACTTACGTGTAACAATGACCCATTCCTTATAGCAGATTTCAAATGGCAGCTTGCATTAGTAGCTCAGCTAGCAGGCTAACAATCACAATGAGACAGACTCATCTCTCGCAGCTGTTGCTCTAGCACACTGTACACACAGGCCTCAGAACAAACACGGAATTATGCTCAGTCACTGGTACAAACAGAGAGAAATGTATCACCAAATCTAAGAAATAAATGCATAGCGTCCCAGCTCGGTTGGTAAAACAATGGGCTCTGATGAAATGCCATTGTTTTTCCTCACAAGCGTTCATTTATCTGCTTATGGCTGTACTAGATAGACAGACACTGGACTGTTTCATAAAGGGATGCTGGTTGGTGTTTAAAGGACAAAGCTCTCATCTGCATCAGTCTCACAGTTATACACTAGCTGGAACTGTGGCTCATGTCTGAGCGTGAGATAGATCCGATGTTACAACTTGCTGCTCAGTACACACAAAACCTTGTGTAACGTACAGTACCAGTAAAAAGTTTGGACACACCTACTAATTCCAGAGTTTTTCTTTATTCTTACTATTTTCTACATTGTAGAATAACTATGAAATAACACATATGGAATCATGTAGTAAGACAAAAAGTGTTAAACAAATCAAAATATATTTTATATTTTACATTCTTCAAAGTAGCCACCCTTTCCCTTGATGACAGCTTTGCACACTCTTGGCATTCTCTCAACCAGCTTCATAAGGTTGTCACCTGGAATGCATTTCAATTAACAGGTGTGCCTTGTTGAAAGTAAATTTGTGAAATTTCTCAGTTGTGTTGTGACAAGGTATAGAGAAGATAGCCCTATTTGGTAAAAGACCAATTCCATATCATGGCAAGAAAAGCTCAAATAAGCATAGCGAAACGACAGTCCATCATTACTTTAAGACATGAAGGTCAGTCAATCCGGAACATTTCAAGAACTGTGAAAGTTTCTTCAAGTGCATTCGCAAAAACCATCAAGCGCTATGATGAAACTGGCTCTCATGAGGACCGCCACATGAAAGGAAGACCCAGAGTTACCTCTACCTCTGAGGATAAGTTCATTAGAGTTACCAGCCTCAGAAATTGCAGCCCAAGCAGAGCCGGTTATTCTGTTTTCATGTTATCCAGAGTGTTGGTGTTGTTGCAGTGACACTCTATTGAAATTGATACTTGCATTTTTGTTAAGTTTTAATACGTGATACATGTTTTTTAAAGCTGCGTTAGACAAGATTACCCTACACATACTGACCAGCTCAAATAGACAGAAACGTGCTATGTGGCAGACCAATCCAAACTCTTCTCTCAGCATGTCCAGCCTACTCATTATCTCAGCCAATCATGGCTAGCGGGAAAGTTGCTGTCCTTTTCTGTGGCTTAATTAAGGCTCGTAATTTAACAATTGTATTTGTATTTACAGATGGCTTACAAGTTTGTTATTAAGGACATGAATGTTCACATGTTTGAGCAGGCATTTCTGCCCCCCCCCCAATAATTTTTTTATAAAAATAAAATAACGTTCAAACGGCTCTCCATATGCACAGTTTCCTGAAACGGGTCACATATGCTTCACAGAGTTCAAGTGACAGACACATCTCAACATCAACTGTTCAGAGGAGACTGTGTGAATCAGGCCTTCATAGTCAAATTTCTGCAAAGAAACCAATACCAAAGGACACCAATAATAAGAAGAGACTTGCTCTTCCAAGAAACACGAGCAATGGACATTAGACCGGTGGAAATCAGTCCTTTGGTCTGATGAGTCCAAATTTGCCATTTTTGGTTCCAACCGCTGTGTCTTTGTGAGATGCAGAGTAAGTAAACGGATGATCTCTGCATGTGTGGTACACACCGTGAAGCATGGAGGAGGAGGTGTGATGGTGTGGGGGTGCTTTGCTGGTGACACTGTCAGTGATTTATTTAGAATTCAAGGCACACTTAACCAGCATGGCTACCACAGCATTCAGCAGCGATACGCCAACTCATCTGGTTTGCGCTTAGTGGGACTATCATTTGTTTTTCAACAAGACAATGACCCAACACACCTTCAGGCTGTGTAAGGGCTATTTTACCAAGAAGGAAAGTGATGGAGTGCTGCATCAGATGACCTGGCCTCCACAGTTACCCGACCTCCACCCAATTGAGATGGTTTGGGATGAGTTGGACCGCAGAGTGAAGGAAAAGCAGTCAACAAGTTCTCAGCATATGTGGGAATGCCTTCAAGACTACTGGAAAAGCATTACAGGTGAAGGTGGTTGAGAGAACGCCAAGAGTGTCCAAAGCTGTCATCATGGCAAAGGGTGGTTACTTTGAAGAATCTAAAATCTAAAATATATTTTCATTTGTTTAACACTGTTTTAGTTACTACATGATTCCATGTAGTGTTATTTCATAGTTTTGATGTCTTCACTATTATTCTACAATGTAGAAAATAGTAAAAATAAAGAAAAACCCTTCAATGAATAGGTGTTCTAAAACTTTTGACTGGTACTGTATATATGGCGTTCTCGTACCTGTCTTTTGTATTCTATAAAATAGAGTGGATATCCACTTTTCTTTGAATGATGTCATTTATAAAAAAAATATACACTATGCAAGTGAGGGGGAGTCATGATGGCACTGTCACCAAAACAATTTAACTGTCAAGACATCCATGTGCATTAATTCTCATTTGCAAAACAAAAACATTCCCGGCCATGTATAATGCATTGTCTTAATTTGTTTAGTTTTTTGTTGTTGTTGCGTATTAAGATCCCGAAACAAACCTGAAGAAAACACTTTGAACCAAATGATACTGATTGACTGCTGCCAACAATGTAGCTATAGACAGCCAAGCAAACGTTGATACAGCCATCCTTTGAAAAAGTCGCCATCCAGAGGACGTAGCTGGTACTACAAGATGAACGGATATAAAACATCCACTATGCCAGATTTCCTTACCTGGTCAGGCCTCATGCAATTTGTGTCTATTTCACAATAACCTATGATACTGTGTTGAGCATACCTCATACAGGCTGAGGGAAGACGAGCTGCATCTAAAGTGATTTTCCTCCTAATCACCTTTCCTTTATCTGGATCAAGATGAGAAGACATGACACCTGAAAGCCAGGGACTTTCTTTCTTCCGTCAGGTATATATATTTTTTTAGATCAGTGCATATGAAGGAGTTCCCATAAACAGACAGTTGAACTCTAATCACGGATCCACATAGGCTACACAGGGATGGTGATTAAAGCAGCAATATGTAACTTTTTGGGCGACCCGACCAAATTCGCATAGAAATGTGTTATATATCTGTCATTCACATTGAAAGCAAGTTTAATAAGCGTTATATCTGTTCTATGTGTGCTACTTCTATGCTTCCCGATAGAGGTCTGCGCGGGATTGATTTCTTCCTCCCATGCAATTTTTCATACTGCGCCCCGCCCGCACCCACTGGCTTTCAGTCGGACTCCCACTCACTACGGCAAGAATAGATCCCAAACCCAACCACAGTCCCAAAATGTTATTTTAGGCATGTGTGACACAGCTCACTTGCCAGCCATGGTCCCAGCAATTTTGCGTCCTATGGGCAATATCAATCAGCAAAAATAACTTCACAAATAGGTTAAATTACCCAGTGGTGGAAAAAGCACCCAATTGTCATCCTGAATAAAGTAAAGATAACTTAATAGAAAATTAAAGTTCCCCAGTCCCCCAGCAAAATACTCCTTGAGTAAAAGTCTAAAAGTTAAATACTTAAGTATCAAAAGTAAATTGAATTGCTAAAATATACTTAAGTATCAAAAGTAAAAGTAAAAGTATGAACCATTTCAAATTCCTTATATTATTATTATTTTATTCCTTATATTAAGCAAACGAGATCACACAATTTATTTTGCATTTTTTATTTACTCCTGCTAAGCATTGAAAATGCAACGAGTGCTTTTAGGTGTCAGGGAAAATGGATGGAGTAAAAAGTACATACTTTTCTTTAGGTATGTAGTGGAGTAAAGTAGAACATTAAAGTATTTTTACTTAAGCATTTTACACCACTGAAATTACCAGAGATTCTCACTTGGCCCATTATATTAGGTTTATATTACTGGGCTATATCAGCCAATATGCTAGATGTAGTTTGATGTGCTAATATGCTAGATGTAGATGTAGTTTGAATAGAGCAGGGTTGGAGAGACTTGCCCTTTTCTTTTGAGCTGTTTCTATTTCCTACCTTATAGGAGTGGGAAGATTTTCAGACAGAGAAATATGGGTGATCAATATTTATTTATAGGAAATGTAGTAAACAACTATAGCCTAATCATATTTAGGAAGTACATTTCCTTGGATCTTGCAGGTATGGCTACTGAACTTGAAGAAGCAAGAATGATGACAGCCACACTTGCTGCGTTTTTCTTATAGGATATAGACTACCTTTTAGGAGGAAGGTTTACAGGTAGAGACAAATAAATGGGTAATCAATACTTAATGAAAGAGAAAATGTGCAACGCTCGCTCACCATATTAGCCTAACCTATGCGAGTGATGTGCCTTTTCCTTTTCAATGAAAATGGATTGCACCAACTCACGTTGGTTGAGTGCCCGCCACTTCTTTCCGTTAACAATATTTATTTACAGACACTGTAGTAAACTACAGTCTAATCATATTTAAAGTGGCAATATATAACTTTTTGGGGACTAACCAAACACACATAGAAGTGTGAGTTATAGCTATGTCATTCTCATTGAAAGCAAGTCTAAGAAGCGGTAGATCTGTTCTATGTGCCCTATTTCTATACTTCCCGTTCTTAAGTTTCCTTTTTTCATTTGACAATATTTTTGGTTATGGAGAATATATTTCAGAGCACTTGAGATGGTGCAATGATTCTCTACACTAAACTAGCTTATTTTGTCACATAAACTGAAATTAGGCAAACTATTAGAATTTTAGCAACCAGGAAATGGCAGAGCGATTTCTGCACAGTGCAACTTTAAGTTAACTGCCATGTGAAGCTCTCCCCATGTAGTCAGGCTACTCTATTTCAATGAGACCAAACATACAGTTGAAGTCGGAAATTTACATACACTTAGTTGGAGTCATTAAAACTCATTTTTCAACCACTCCACACATTTCTTGTTAACAAGTCGGTTAGGACATCTACTTTATGCATGACACAAGTACTTTTTCCAACAACTGTTTACAGACAGATTATTTTACTTATAATTCACTGTATCACAATTCCAGTGAGTCAGAAGTTTACATACACTAAATTGACTATGCCTTTAAATAGCTTGGAAAATTCCATAAAAAGATGTAATGGCTTTAGAAGCTTCTGATAGGCTAATTGACATCATTTGAGTTAATTGGAGGTGTACCTGTGGATGTATTTCAAGGCCTACCTTCAAACTCAGTGCCTCTTTGCTTGACATCATGGGAAAATCAAAAGAAATCAGCAAAGACCTCAGAATTTTTACAAACACCAGAAGGTACCACGCTCATCTGTACAAACAATAGTACGCAAGTATGGGACCACGCAGCTGTCATATCGCTCAGGAAGGAGACTCGTTCTGTCTCCTAGAGATGAATGTACTTTGGTGTGAAAAGTGCAAATCAATCCCAGAACAACAGCAAAGGACCCTGTGAAGATACTGGAGGAAACAGGTAATCACTGAAATCACTGAAGTTGGAGACTTACATCTCCCTCTAACTTTATGCGTCAGCTGTCAGAGCAGCTTACCAATCGCACTTGTTCTCAACCTTTAGAGGCAATCAAATGTTTTCTGTAGCTCTCAATGAGACTTCTGCACCTGCTAACAGATAGTTTGGCCCACTCTTCCTGAGCAAACTGCTCCAGCTGTCTCAGGTTTGATGGGTGCCTTCTCCAGACTGCAAGTTTCAGCTCTTTCCATAGATGTTCGATAGGATTCAGATCAGGACTCATAGAAGGCCACTTCAGAATAGTCCAATGTTTTGTTCTTATCCATCCTTTGGTGCTTTTAGCTGTGTGTTTTGGGTCATTATCCTGTTGGAGGACCCATGACCTGCGACTGAGACAAAGCTTTCTGACACTGGGCAGTATGTTTCGCTCCAGAATGCCTTGATAGTCTTGAGATTTCATTGTGTCCTGCACAGATTCAAGGCACCCTGTGCCAGGCGCAGCAAAGCAGCCCCAAAACATAACCCAGCCTCCTCCATGTTTCACTGTAGGTTTGGTGTTCTTCTCTTCGAAAGCTTCATTTTTTCATCTGTGAACATAGAGCTGATGTGACTTGCCAAAACGCTCCAGTTTTGACTCATCTGTCCAAAGGACATTCTCCCAGAAGGATTGTGGCTTGTCAATATGCATTTTAGCAAATTCCAGTCTGGCTTTTTTATGTTCTTTCAAAAGTGGAGTCCTCCTGGGTCTTCTTCCATGGAGCTCACTTTCGCTCAAAAAGCGACAGATGGTGCGATCAGAAACTGACGTACCTTCACCTTGGAGTTCAGCTTGTATCTCTTTGGCAGTTATCCCTGGTTCTTTTTCTACCATTCGCAATTCATTCTGTTCAATCTGGGGTTGATTTTCCTCTTGAGGCCACGCCCAGGGAGGTTGGCTACAGTTCCATGAACGTTAAACTTCTTAATAATATTTGCAACTGTTGTCACAGGAACATCAAGCTGCTTGGAGATGGTATTGTAGCCTTTACCTTTACCATGCTTGTCTATTTTCTTTCTGATCTCCTCAGGCAAATCTATCCTTTGCTCTCTCGGGTCCATGTTCAGCGTGGTGCACACAATGACACCAAACAGCACAGTGACTACTTTTCTCCATTTAAATAGGCTGAATGACTGATTACAAGATTGGAGACGTGTGATACTAATTAAAGAAACAAATTACTTTGAAATATCACTATAATCCAATTATTTATTATTTTTTCTAAGTTTATTTTTTCTAAATTTTAGAATATCTTTGTAGAATAAGCAATAATTAATCTCTTTTCACAGCTTCTTTGCTTTATTCTATGACATACCAACGGCATGCAAGTATACAGGATAAAATAGCTTTTAATTTCATCACTTTTCAGGAAGAATGAAGCATTATTTCAATGAGCTGAAAGGGTACCAACAAATTTGAGCACGTCTGTATGTATACAGTAGCTAAGAAAATAATACTAAGTGTATGTTGTGTAGTAAGCTGTTAGTAGCCCATGTGCCTCACCCTAGTAATTTGGTTTATTTAACCCTCTTAATTCCACCTACTGTTCTGAGTTGGTGGTGCACATGTAGCCTATAACCTGTTTTAGAGAAACGTAATCATCGAATATTGTAAGAGCTTTCATTGTCTGCTTATATGCCTCCTTTATTTATCCTACGGTTCTGACTTGGTATACAGGGAGAACACTGTAAGAACGGCCCATGTTCTGAATTCTGTCGCTGTACATTTCAAAAGTGCTCAACAAATAGTTATACTGAGTACGTCCGTCCTAGCTCGTTCTTTAATGGCTTAATCGAATTTACGGATTGCCTCATCAGCTTGTCGTCCCCTTATGCCAAAGTTTCTCCATCTCAATTGTCATTAGAAACCACATTTGTTTAAGCAAGTCAGCCATATCAGCTATGTTTTTTTTAAAGGCAGGAAATGAGGATGAATGAACTGTTTCACTGCCAGACAAGGCTCCGCTGATAGCCAGGTGTATCAACGGTAAGATGTTGGGACTGCTGTTGGGACAGCTTTATGTAGGCCCTAACAGTTTGTGGGCACCGTTTGTCACTATTATAGTGCAATTAATGTATTATTTAGTGTTGTGGCTTTGCTGGCATGCATCCCACTTATTATTATTTTGTTTTGCCCCACCAAGATTTACATGCTAAAATCGCCACTGTGCCAGGCGCACCGGTTTGTGTGTCAAGAACTACAACGCTTTTCAACAGTTTTCCGTGTGTATCAACCATGGTCGACCACACAAAGGACATCCAGCCAACTTTACACAACTGCGGGAAGCATTAGAGTCAACATGGGCCAGCATCCCTGTGGAACGCTTTCGACACCTTGTAGTCATTTTGATGACAAAAGGGTATGCAACTTAATATTAGGAAGGTGTTCCTAATGTTTTGTACACTCAGTGTATATATAATAAAGGCAATTAAACTTGTTTTCGCTGGAATGGGATTTTTTTGGAGTCCAAGTTAATTTCACATTGCTCTACGAAAGCAACAAAGGCAAAAACATCATGTTATTGGTCTAATTGAGATTAAATTTTAATAATAACTTATTCAATCGTTTTTTTCTCATTGAAACTGATGGAGCAAAACATTTAATCTCATGCAAGCAACCTATAACCTGCAGAAATAAACGACATTAAACTATATCGTTTCATTAAACTATATTTGTTCTTTCCATGATATTGTAAACATTGTTCGTTTAAGCATTACAAAACAATTGATCTCAAACAACATATAACCTAGCCTAATGTTGGCTACAAACACAGTCACTTAATGAAACTATTCGATAAATCTGTTTTTATAATTAATTTGAATTAACCATATAGCCAATATAAAACTTTGCAAAACGTTGCTTTATTGTATAGGCCTATGTAGCTTACCCTATTGTGTGACAGATGTTTAATCTCCTTTCTTTGCCTGACAAAAATGTGTCCTTAGGCCTACATAAACGCGTTTCATGAAATTTCTAGCCTACTACATTGTATTACTGGATACATTAGCATAAACTTTTAATTCTACATAAGTACAGGGTAGCCTGCCACTGACAGTCTGTGCACTGCCACTGACAGGTCTGTGGGTTATTTGAGCAAATTAATAAATTAATATGCATCAGTGCAGCAATGTATTAAATTAGCCAATGATGACATAACACCAGAGCTATACATGTCCCTCTCGCCATTCAAACTCCCTATGCCAGTTCACTGCCAACTCTGTACAGGTACAGGTGCGTCAAAGCGGGGACCGAGAGACTGAAAAACAGCTTCTATCTCAAGGCCATCAGATTGTTAAACAGCCATCACTAACATTGAGTGGCTGCTGCCAACATACTGACTCAACTCTAGCCACTTTAATAATGGAAAAATTGATGTAATAAATGTATCACTAGCCACTTTAAACAATGCCGCTTTATATAATGTTTACATACCCTACATTATTCATCTCATATGTATATACTGTACTCTATACCATCTACTGCATCTTGCCGTTCGGCCATCACTCATTCATATATTTTTATGTACATATTCTTATTCATTCCTTTACACTTGTGTATAAGGTAGTTGTTGTGAAATTGTTAGGTTAGATTACTTGTTAGATATTACTGCATGGTCGGAATTAGTAGCACAAGCATTTCGCTACACTCACATTAACATCTGCTAACCATGTGTATGTGACAAATAAAATTTGATTTGATCTCTGTTTGAATGATGGCCCAAGTCAACTCTGGTAGACTTCGTTACTATACAATACAATATACTTTGTCCATTAGTTATAGTGAACAACAAAATATGTCTTATGCTTCATTCTCAACCCTCCCAAACAGCAGACCTCACACATACAGTTGACATGAGCACAGGTTCAAGCTGTATGCAGCCCTCCTGGATGGAGAGCATGTTGAAGGGTAAAGGGCCTTGCTCAAGGGCCCAACGGTAGGGGAATGTTTTGAGTATGTCAACCCAGCCGCCCTCCAGTTGTCAAAATCAATTCAACCAATTTTTTCTAGCCTGGCCCGGGATTTGAACCGGCCACTTTTGATCCACATGTCCAACACCTGCCACAGGTCCAACTCCAAGCCACTGGGCTGCTTGACTGGTTCCAGAGAAGAATAAAAAGGGAGCAAAAACAAGTTAATGTTCCCAAATAAGCACGAGTTAATCTGACAAAATGAAGACAGAATGCTATGCAGACATATACATATTATGATAAAGAACAACTTACGTTAGGTATTTGTCAGCAGCAGCCGAAAGAGATCCTCTGCCTCTGGGTTACTGTCAGACTCTGCCAAACATACAGTTGAAGTCGGAAGTTTACAGACACTTAGTTTGGAGTCATTAAAACTCATTTTTCAACCACTCCACAAATTTCTTGTTAAGAAACTATAGTTTTGGGAAGTCAGTTAGGACATCTACTTCACGATTGACACAAGTAAT
Organism: Salvelinus namaycush; assembly: GCF_016432855.1. Classification (NCBI taxonomy): domain Eukaryota; kingdom Metazoa; phylum Chordata; class Actinopteri; order Salmoniformes; family Salmonidae; genus Salvelinus; species Salvelinus namaycush. The sequence continues at coordinate 47,377,790 of NC_052315.1, forward strand.
TTTTCCAACAGTTGTTTACAGACAGATTATTTCACTTATAGTTCCCTGTATCACAATTCCAGTGGGTCAGAAGTTTACATACACTAAGTTGACTGTGCCTTTAAACAGCTTGGGAAATTCCAGAAAATTACGTCATGGCTTTAGTAGCTTCTGATAGGCTAATTGACATAATTTGAGTCAATTGGAAGGCCACCAATTGGAAGGCCACCAGAAGCTGCTAGATAACCTAAATTGTGATATGCTTAACACCCCGGCCATCCTACAATCTAATCTAGATGCCCTCAATCTCACACAAATTATCAAGGAAGTTCATTGCCAACTCTGTACACTCTTAGTACAAAAATGGTTCTATGGCTTGTTTCATATAAGGAACCCCTAAAAGTGATATACCGTATAACCCTTTTATGTTTTTCCCCCGAAAAGAACCCTAGGGGTTTCTTCTTCACTGAGTCAAAATGGTTCAATATAGAACCATGCATGGTGCCATTTATGAAATATGGCTACAACTATTAAATAGTAATAGTAATATTTCAAGGTCTACCTTCAAACTCAGTGCCACATCATGGAAAATTAAAAAAAAATCAGCCAAGACCTCAGAAAAAAATTGGAGACCTCCACAAGTCTGGTTCATCCTTGGGAGCAATTTCCAAACGCCTGAAGGTACCACGTTCATCTGTACAAACAATAGTACGCAAGTATAAACACCATGGGACCACGCAGCCGTCATACTGCTCAGGAACGAGATACGTTCTGTCTCCCAGAGATGAACGTACTTTGGTGCAAAAAGTGCAAATCAATCCCAGAACAGCAAAGGACCTTGTGAAGATGCTGGAGGAAACAGGTACACAAGTATCTATATCCACAGTAAAACGAGTCCTATATCGACATAACCTGAAATGCCACTCAGCAAGGAAGAAGCCACTGCTCCAAAACCGCCATAAAAAAGCCAGACTATGGTTTGCAACTGCACATGGGACAAAGATCGTACTTTTTGAGAAATGTCCTCTGGTCTGATGAAACAAAAATAGAACTGTTTGGTCATAATGACCATCGTTATGTTTGGAGGAAAAAGGGGGATGCTTGCAAGCCGATGAACATCATCCCAACCGTGAAGCACGGGGGTGGCAGTATCATGTTGTGGGGGTGCTTTGCTGCAGGAGGGACTGGTGCACTTCACAAAATAGATGGCATCATGAGGCAGGAAAATGATGTGGATATTTTAAAGCAACATATCTCAAGACATCAGTCAGGAAGTTAACGCTTGGTTGCAAATGGGTCTTCCAAATGGACAATGACCCCAAGCATACTTCCAGAATTGTGGCAAATGGCTTAAGGACAACAAAGTCAAGGTATTGGAGTGGCCATCACAAAGCCCTGACCTCAATCCTATAGAAAATGTGTGGGCAGAACTGAAAAAGCGTGTGCGAGCAAGGAGGCCTACAAACCTGACTCAGTTACACCAGCTCTGTCAGGAGGAATGGGCCAAAAGTCACCCAACTTATTGTGGGAAGCTTGTGGAAGGCTACCCGAAACGTTTGACCCAAGTTAAACAATTTCAAGGCAATGCTACCAAATACTAATTGAGTGTATGTAAACTTCTGACCTACTGGTTATGTGATGAAAGAAATAAAAGCTGAAATACATCATTCTCTCTACTATTATTCTGACATTTCACATTCTTAAAATAAAGTGGTGATCCTAACTGAACTAAGACAGGGAATTTTTACCAGGATTAAGTGAATTGTGAAAAACTGAGTTTAAATGTATTTGGCTAAGGTGTATGTAAACTTCCAACTTAAACTGGGGATAGCGTGTTAAAAGTCATGTAATGATAAACACACAATTAAATGACCAATACTTATTATACATCATTTATTATAAATAATTTGTACATACAGTGCATTCGGAAGGTATTCAGAGCTCTTGACATTTTTCACATTTTGTTACATTACAGCCTTATTCTAAAATTGATTAAATTGTTTTTCCCCCTCATCAATCCACACAATACCCTATAATGACAAAGCAAAAACAGTTTTTTAGACATTTTTGGTCATTTATCATATTTACATAAGTATTCAGACCCTTTACTCAGTACTTTGTTGAAACACCTTTGGCAGCGATTACAGCATCGAGTCTTCTTGGGTATGACACTACAAGCTTGACACACCTGTATTTGGGGAGTTTATCCCATTCTTCTCTGCAGATCCTCTCAAGCTCTGTCAGGTTGGATGGGGAGCGTTGCTGCATAGATATTTTCAGGTCTCTCCAGAGATGTTTGATCAGGTTCAAGTCCAGGCTCTGGTTCGGCCACTCATGGACATTCAGAGACTTGTCCCGAAGCCACTCCTGCATTGTCTTGGCTGTGTGCTTAGGGTTGTTGTCCTGTTGGAAGGTGAACCTTTGCCCCAGTCTGAGGTCCTGAGCACTCTGGAGCAGGTTTTCATTAAGGATCTCTCTGTACTTTGCTTCATTAATCTTTGCCTCGATCCTGACTAGACTCCCAGTCCCTGCCACTAAAAAACATCCCCACAGCATGATGCTGCCACCACCATGCCTTGCCGTAGGGATGGTGCCAGGTTTCCTTTAGACGTGACGCTTGGCATTCAGGCCAAAGAGTTCAATCTTGGTTTCATCAGACCAGAGAATCTTGTTCCTCATGGTTTGAGAGTCTTTAGGTGATTTTGTCAAACTCCAAGCGAGTTGTCATATGCCTTTTACTGAGGAGTGGCTTCCGTCTGGCCACTCTACCATAAAGACCTGATTGGTGGAGTGCTGCAGAGATGGTTGTCCTTCTGGAAGGTTCTCCCATCTCCACAGAGGAACTCTGGAACTCTGTCAGAGGGACCATTGGTTTCTTGGTCACTTCCCTGACCAAGGCCCTTCTCCTCCGTTTGCTCAGTTTGGCCGGGTGGCCAGCTCTAGGAAGAGTCTTGGTGGTTCCAAACTTCTTCCATTTAAGAATGATGGAGGTCACTGTGTTCTTGGGGACCTTCAATGCTGCAGACATTTTTTTAGTACCCTTCCCCAGATCTGTGCCTCGACACAATCCTGTCTCGGATCTCTACGGACAATTCCTTCGACCTCATGTCTTGGTTTTTCCTCTGACATGCACTGCCAACTGTGGGACCTTATATAGACAGGTTGTGCCTTTCCAAATCATGTCCAATCAATTGAATTGACCACAGGTGTACTCCAATCAAGCAGGATGCACCTGAGCTCAATTTCAAGTCTCATAGCAAAGGGTCTGAATACTTATGTAAATAAGGTGTTTCTGTTTTTATTTTTAATACATTTGCAAAAATGTCTAAACCTGTTTTCTATTTGTCATTACGGGTTTTGTGTGTAGATTGCTGAGGATTTTTAAAATTGTATAAATTTTAGAATAAGGATGTAACTTAATAAAATTTGAAAAATGTCAAGGGGTCTGATTACTTCTGAAGGCACTGTACCTCCTCTCAGTCAGCAAACGTCTTGAAAATGGCTATGAAACATAGGCTAGTTCCCTTAGTGCACTCCACACTGAAATACTGAAATAAAATAAACCAGGGGCGCAACTTTGGCTTTAGAAGTGGCGGGGACATAACTAGGCCGGAGGCTCCTCCCATTTTTTGGGACATCTAAAGCTAATTTCCTGCATTTCTACACAATTTAATATGACCCATGGCCCTTCTAGCCATCTCGATTTAGAACAAAAAGTAAGCAAAAATGCCCACAGTCATCAAGCTAGGTAAGAGATCCTTATTAAATATGATTAAGTGATTGATAAGACTGAACTAAATCAATGATACAATAATCAATAGGGAAAGGAAAAGGGGGGATCCCTAGTCAGGTGTACAACTGAATGCATTCAACTGAAATGTGTCTTCCATTTAACCCAACCCCTCTGAATCAGTATTGTAACTGTTTTAACAGCCTAACAAATGAACAACTTACAAATAAAGTACAAATAAATAAAGTACAAATAAAGTATTAAGACAGCCTAGTCAATACCTCAACTCTCCCCAAAACAAATTCCTTCCCATCTTATTTTTTTCTATCTCAAGGGAAACACACATACACCCACACAATAATACACAGAAACAGTAGACCCTCCATGTAATTCATATCACATGCGTAATAGTACTGTAGAGCTCTTTTTACTTGCACACAACATAGCTGGGTCACCCCGTCCTGCCCTTAGGGGTCAACGGCCCTGCAGCGCCCCAACCCAACACATCCTACTCAGCTTTAGGATCTTAGTGAAATATTCATTATTGGTTTCAGGTATGTTTGGCCAAGACCAGAGTGACAACCAACAGTACGGCAGATCCCCAGGGCCAGGACTGAGCAGCCCAGCAGCTAGCATGTTTTAAATACAGACTCCTTTTGTTGTACAGTATTCCCAATAAGGCCTCCAGATCTTGTGAACGTTGCACAGTATGCCCTAAATCTTGTAATAAGTCATATCTAGTGATACATAACTTGATGTTTATTCCATCCATTTTGGGAGGATAACCAACCTTCCAATTAATGGCAATGCATTTCTTAGCCCCTATAAATGCTTGGTTACACAGTTTCTGCCAAGTCTCCAGTATCAACATTTCCAAGCAAACAAAAACAGGGAGAAGGTAGAGTCTGTAGACATGCTGTGATAAAATGACATACTCTTTGCCAGAATTCAGCCAGCCTTCACAAGACCATAACATAAGCAAATACAGTGCATTCGGAAAGTATTCAGACCCTTGACTTTTTCTACATTTTGTTACGTTACCGCCTTAATCTAAAATGGATGAAATATTTATTTTTTCACTTCAATCTACACACAATACCCCATAATGAAAGAGTGAAAACAGATTTTTTGAATTGTAAAAACGGAATTACCTTATTCACATAAGTATTCAGACCCTTTGCTATGAGACTCGAAAATGAGCTCAAATCCATCCTGTTTCAATTGATCGTCCTTGAGATGTTTAAGTCCACCTGTGGTATATTCAATTGATTGGACATGATTTGGAAAGGCATACACCTGACTACTTACTGTACATAAGGTCTCAAAGTTGACAGTGCATGTCTGAGCAAAAACCAAGCCATGAGGTCGAAGGAATTGTCCGTAGAGCTCCGACAGAGGATTGTGTCCAGGCACAGATCTGGTGAAGGGTACCAACACATTTCTGCAGCATTGAAGGTCCCCAACAACACAGTGGCCTCCATCATTCTTAAATGGAAGAAGTTTGGAACCACCAAGACTCTTCCTAGAGCTGGCCGCCCGGCCAAACGGAGCAATCGATGGAGAAGGGCCTTGGTCAGGGAGGTGACCAAGAACCCGATGGTCACTCTGACAGAGCTCCAGAGATCAAATCAAAATGTATTTGTCACATGCCCCGAATACAACAGGTAGACCTTACAGTGAAATGCTTACTTACAAGCCCTTAACCAACAATGCAGTTAAGAAAAAAAGTGTTTAAGTATTTACTAAAATAAACTGAAGTAAAAAAATATATATAAAAAATAACAGTAGCGAGGCTATATACAGGGGGTACCGGTACAGAGTCAATGTGCAGGGGAACAGGTTAGTCTAGGTAATTGAGGTAATATGTACATGTAGGTAGAGGTAAAGTGACTATGCATAGATAATAAACAGAGAGAAGCAGTAGTTTAAAAATGGGGGTGGGACGACGACTACAATGCAAATAATCTGGGTAGCCATTTGATTAGGTGTTCAGGAGTCTTATAGCTTGGGGGTAGAAGATGTTAAGAAGCCTTTTGGACCTAGACTTGGCGCTCCGGTACAGAGAGCAGAGAGAACAGAGAGAACAGTCTATAACTAGGGTGGCTGGAGTCTATGGCAATTTTTTGGGCCATCCTCTGACACCGCCTGGTATAGAGGTCCTGGATGGCAGGAAGCTTGGCCCCAGTGATGTACTGGGCCGTACGCACTACCCTCTGTAGTGCCTTGCGGTCGGAGGCCGAGCAGTTACCATACCAGGCGGTGATGCAGCCAGTCAGGATGCTCTCGATGGTGCAGCTGTAGAACTTTTTGAGGCTCTTAGGATGCATGACAAATTATTTTAGTCTCCTGAGGGGGAATAGGCATTGTCGTGCCCTCTTCACAACTATTCTGGTGTGTTTGGACCATGATAGTTTGTTAGTGATGTGGACACCAAGGAACTTGAAGCTCTCAACCTGCTCCACTACAGCCATGGCAATGAGAATGGGGGCGTGCTCGGTCCTCCTTTTCCTATAGTCTACAATCATCTCCTTTGTCTTGATCACATTGAGGGAGAGGTTGTTATCCTGGCACCACACTGCCAGCTCTCTGACCTTCTCCCTATAGGCTGTCTCATAGTTGTCGGTGATCAGGCCTACCACTGTTGTATAGTCGGCAAATTTAATGATGGTGTTGGAGTAATGCTTGGCCATGCAGTCATGGGTGAACAGGGAGTACAGGAGCGGACTGAGCATGCACCACTGAGAGGCACCCGTGTTGAGGATCAGCGTGGCAGATGTGTTGTTACCACCTGGGGGCGGCCCACCAGGAAGTCCAGGATCCAATTGCAGAGGGAGGTGTTTAGTCCCAGGATCCTTAGCTTAGTGAGGGCACTCTGGTGTTGAACGTTGAGCTGTAGTCAATGAATAGCATTCCCATGTAGGTGTTCCTTTTTTTCCCAGGAGGGAAAGGGCAGTGCGAAGTGCAATAGAGATTGCGTCATCTGTGGATCAGTTGGGGCGGTATGCAAATTGGAGTGGGTCTAGAGTTTTTGGGATAATAGTGTTGATGTGAGCCATGACCAGCCTTTCAAAGCACTTCATGGCTACAGATGTGAGTGTTACGGGTCGGTAGTCATTTCGGCAGGTTACCTTGGTGTTCTTCGGCACAGGGACTACGGTGGTCTGCTTGAAAGATGTTGGTATTGCAGACTCGGTCAGGGACAAGTTGAAAATGTTAGTGAAAACACTTGCCAGTTGGTCAGTGCATGCTCGTAGTATACGTCCTGGTAATCCGTATGGATTTTTCAGCAGCAGGGACTGGGTGACTAGTCAGGATTGAGGGAAAGATGAATGGAGCAAAGTGCAGAGAGATCCTTGATGAAAACCTGCTCCAGAGCGCTCAGGACCTCAGACTGGGGCGAAGGTTCACCTTCCAACAGGACAACGACCCTAAGCACACAACCAAGACAATGCAGCAGTGGCTTCGGGACAAGTCTGTGAATGTCCTTGAGTGGCCCAGCCAGAGCCCGGACTTGAACCCGATTGAGCATCTCTGAAGATACTTGAAAATAGCTGAACAGCGACACTGTTTATACGGTGTTAGTGGGAAAAATAGGGAATTAGCTAGGGAAACTGACAGATAACGTTACATTGCAATACTGACTAATAAAACTCACATTGTACTGAAAAAACATCAGAATATAGGTCTTCAATCATTTGGCTGCTGGTTTCATAATTTGATTCAGGTCTAGTGTGTGTGGTGGCATATTTCTACTTTACCAAATGAGGAGAGTTACAAGCTTCACACACCAGTCAGTTATACTTAAACTACATCTTTAATAATAAGAGCTTTGCAATAGCCTTTGACTTTCAATGATGCGCTATCTCTAATGAACCATTGAAAGTGTTAACAGAAAAGTACAAAGATCTCTTATAACCAAGATACACCCCTCTCAACTTACATGACGAACCACAGATCTTAGGAACTGTTCACAAAGAAAGACTTTTACTTGAGAGAGAGGAGTATCCCATAGCGAGATAGCATTCGCTATAAATTATCGTTCAGTTTGGTCCCTAAAACGAGGTTCTAATCTCGTTCCTGGTACTTCATAGCACAAAAACATTACCTCATGTTATCTGGAATGCTCTTTAGATTTTATCACCCAAAGACATCGTAAATCTCCTCTGTCAGTGCTATCTCATAGAGGCCCATCAGTGGAACACACACACAATAGTTAACAGAATACTCTATTCTGTCGAATAAAACAACCATTATAATGCAATACAAGCATTATAACATAATCTTTCAATTTTCCACGACATGTGACTGAGGCAAAAACAATAGCTAAAGTTAGTGAGCTAGCAAGCTAACGTTAGCCAACTTTTGGCTAGCTCTAGCTAAGTGGTACATCAAATTTACTTCTGTTGAAAACCGGACAAAAAAGGCTACAAAACATTTCCATACACACAACAGCTGTTAGAAACTGCTACCCGACAGATAGGTAGATGCTAGCTAGAGCTGAACTGGCTGTAGTAGCTATTAGCTACCTGCTTGTAGTTCATTCACTTCAGTCCAGAGGGGGTGAAACATTAGCTAATGTTACATGTCACATGTACACTACTAGCTCAGCACTGGGAATACTTTTTTTCTTTTTTGTCAAACAGTAGTTATCTTGCCAGCTAGATCAGTCAACCAAAGAGTAGCCAGTTTCTGCTCTGCTTGCTTTTAAAACTCTGAGAAAAGGTGCAACAGACAGCAGCTACCTCTGTTCATCTCTCCTGTGCTGGTCCTACACTGAAGCTTTGCCTTCACACCGCCTGTCTGCACGCTCTGCTCTGTTGTGTCTGTGTGGTCCTAAATCCAGCCAGCTGAAACCGGAAAACAGCCTACCCGACCTCTCGGAGTCGTCCACTTAGTCCTAAATCACAACATTGCCGAGTTTATCACAGTGCAATGATAAAACTGGGGGACCAAAAGGAATGTTGGGGGGGGGTCATGTCCCCCCGGTCCCCAGTGAAAGTTGCGCCCTGAAATAAAGACTTGGCTAATTGCCAATGTCTGGCTGGGTCTGTAATTCTATTTAGTGTATCCCTTAATACAAAAATTAGCTAGCTGGCCAGCTTCTAAAGTGGCAAATTAAAGTAGCCTTTTCTGTTTAGCTAGCTAAGTTAGCAGCTAGCTTACAAATGTGCTAAAATTCTAATAACATTGAAACTTTATTTATCTAGCCTATAGTTTATCATATGACTTTGGCTACATATATTTTAAATTAAATAACCAACTTTGCTTACCTTGATACTTTAAAAAAATTAAGTGCTTACTTGGAAGTTGGTTCGATCCCTGTCCTATTGTGTTGTCATGCCGGAATGAATTGGCAATTGTTTTTTAAATTGCAATGGCAGTTACATTTTGAATTGAACAAAAGGTTTTATATATACACTGAACAAAAATATAAACGCAACATGCAACAATTTCAAGGATTTTACTGGCCCCTGGATTTCACATGCCTGGGAATACAGATATGCATCTGTTGGTCACAGATACCTTGAAAAAAATGGGCCTCACAATGGGCCTCAGGATCTCGTCACATTATTTCTCTGTGCATTCAAATTGCTATGGATAAAATGCAATTGTGTTCGGTGTCTGTAGCTTATGCCTGCCCATACCATAACCCCACCACTACCATGGGGCAGTCTTTCCACAACTTTGACATCAGCAAACCGCTCGCCCACATGTGGTCTGCTGTTGTGAGGCCAGTTGAACGTACTGCCAAATTCTTTAAAACGACGTTGACGGCAGCTTATGGTAGAGAAATTAACATGACATTTTCTGGCAACAGCTCTGGTGGACATTCCTGCAGTCAGCATGCCAATTGCACGCTCCTTCAAGACTTGAGACATCTGTGGCATTGTGTTGTGACAAAACTGCACATTTTAGAGTGACCTTTTAGTGCCCCCAGCACAAGGTGCACCTGTGTAATGATCATGCTGTTTAATCAGTTTCTTGATATGCCACACCTGTCAGGTGGATGGATTATCTTGACAAAGGAGAAATGCTAACTAACAGGATGTAAATTTAAGGTAAATAATTTGGTGCTTATGGAACATTTCTAGGATTTTTTATTTCAGGTCATGAAACATGGGATCAACACTTTACATGTTGCGGTTATATTTTTCAGTATAAATACAATCTAATTGTATGAGTAGACCCTCACGCAGTTGAATTTTACAGTATTATAATAGCCTGCACAGATGAACAATATAGCTCAATGTTATTTAAGATGCAGGTGTCACGCAGACGTTAGTCAGTTGTTGGTATCACGACATGTCAGTCAGACGTTCAGTGGTAGGCATTCAATGGTATCTCATTCGGCTCTTCTCACTCGCGATACTGTTCTTTGGTGCACAATTTATATTATACATTTTATGTCAATGGGACAGTTGTGGAAAAACTTCAACTGGGGAGAACGTTTTCAAAAGAGTGCTAAATGGGACATGTAAATGCAGACAGACCAGTAGTTCTTTCAAAAGTTTATTTTAATAATGAGAGACTTACATTTTCCCACTTGCCACTTTTACCCTCAGGGTCTTGACATTTATATCTATTCATCTTCCACAAAAATATAATTAGCTAAATAATATCAGTAATCATATGAAAATACAACTTCAATGCAGGGATTGTACATTTGCTGTAGACAATGCTAAGACAAAATAAAGAAATTACCATTCAACAAAACAGCTTTACTGTTCACAGCAATAAAACCTTTTTCCACTTCAAATTCATTCATGGTTGGAAAGTGGAGAGAAATGTTGACTGGTATTGAATTGACAATGGCATACTGAATGTAAATAATAATTCTGTTGACTTTTAGGATGTTTGATGGTGGCGTGTCTGCTTGAAAAACCAATTCAGTGTTGAAATTATTGAGCAGTGAGCACATGAACAAATTTGCAGTGAAAGACAAACAGGAAAAAAAAAAACATTCCTTAGTCATGAATTTTGTTATATTCTAATCACATATAATAAAGAACAGGCAATGGGAAATATGCATTTCTTTTACAATATATTATCACTTGTAAAACAATGAGCTATCTTGAAGGTTGGAACAAATGTCTGGACTGCACACAAAATGTTTTGTGAGGACCAATTTTGGGAACAAAAGAAAATGCTAGGACTAACAGTGGCCCAACCCTTAATGACATTTTGATGCTGGAATTTATTGGGATGACTCATGTACTGGAGGCCACTGCAGGCTAGTCACTAGCTGGCACAGCCACAGTCAACATCTGATTTTAACCCTAACCCCAACCACACTGCTAACCTCATCAGAAATTGCTCTGCCTCCAAGCTCTGCCTCCAGGTCAACCTGCCATTTTGATAACGTCAAAAGTAGTGCTCTTGTTGAAACTTTACATAACTTTAAAATGAATGCAGTGTAATTTGTATAATGTTCTCAATTAACAGTAGCACAATTTATTTGCACTGTCAAAGTTAGGCCTATATTCTTTTGGCGGATCTGAAAGGATTAGATGGGTGAAAGCAACTTGGAAGAAGCTGCACTCACCCTCTTTAAAGGCTTGGCGGAACTATCACCGTATTGTTAACATCCAGTCCACTCCTTTTATATAAAAGCCAGACAGGAAGAAGTAAGAGCTAGAGAAAAGGGCTAGAGACAGAAATTGAACAAAGCCAATGACTTTCAATCAGTGGTCTGAAAGCACTGGATGAGTAAAAGCAAAGTGTTAGACACTATTTCCAAAACCTATCATCTGGGGTGTAAGACTTTTAGAACACAGGCATCTGAGATATTCGGCACAAAATGTGCTTCTGAACCATCTCTTACACACGCACACAGGCTATTCCTAAGCTTTCCATCCATAGGGCGTAACATTTATAGATTCATATAAATATACTAAAAAAATAAATACATAAACAAATACAAATCATTTTGTAATAGGCAAAATAGTGGAGTATTGATGTTTTCATGTACAGGAAGTTTGCAAATTGCAGATATTGTGGCATTTTGTATTCTACCTGTAGGTACATTAGACTGTAAGCAATTACGTTGATTAAACAGTATTGTGAAATAGCCATTGAACAGATCATTACAAAAATCATCCCCTTTATGCACGGAAACTGGTCCATTTGGGATGATCCCTTGGCCTGATCCTTTCGTGATCTTGTGCTCTCATACATGGTACTGTAGTAATCTATTTTGCTGATGGTTGGAGTTGGCACTTAGAACCCACACTTGCCCCAGTCCAGGAGAGATGGCAAATCGATATTCATTTTAATTCAGCTGGTGATAAATATACAATCCCTATCCATTGTAATGTTTTTTTTGTCTCCCTCTAACCTCCATTTCGCCTTTTTAAATAACATGTTGCTCTACTTTTTCCATTGCAAATGTAGATGAGTTGTTGAAATACGTACATTTTCAACAACTCGTGTTGTCAGTGCAAGCATTTTGCCCAATATAGCAATAATATCCATAGTTTTATACCATACATTTTCCCTTGTCATTTATGCTGTAAAGTTTAATTGCCAGTAAGTTATAGACCCAACCAATGCACCAGGGTGTATTGCCACTGATAAAGTACAGGAACAACTGATCAGGCACGACGACCTTCCTCCAATGGGCAGTGTGTTCATAATAGAGAAAGACTATGCCCTCAAGACGAGGATAGCGTCAATCTGCCCATTCAACTAACAGAAAAAGGAGAAATCTCCTTCCAACTTGGCTTTAAACATATCACTACCAAAAGCCCTGGTAAGAGTAACTCGATCGCCTCCGTTTCGGCGGCAGAGAGTGGAGTTCTGTGACATGGCGCATCCTATCTACAGAGGTCCTCCACTGCAGGCGCAGGTTTGCGTTGGTGCTGAGGCTGTGGTTTCCTCCTCCTGCCAGGACAGCTCCGCCTGCTGCCTTGGTGGTTCCTGCCTGACGACTGTCCTGTTTCTGCGCTTGGCTGTGTGTTGGCATGGCTGTTCTGACGAGTCGTCAAACTTTCTCTGTCCACCTGTTGCCAGGAAAAAACATAAGACAAGATGAACTGTATTGTCCCCTGATGGGAAATTTGTCTTGGAATAACATTTAGTGTGACATACATGGATGTGTGGTAAGTTAACACTAAAGCTTGTATGATATAGGGTCGTTCCACCAATTTGGTGCCTTTTGAGACGTTTAACTTAGTAAAAAAAAAAACGGGATATCACCACATTTTAACATTGTCATAAAGAGCACATGTTAAACTTTCAAAAAAACTCATATTCCCATTTGATGAGGTTAAATAAAAAATAATACTATAATAAGTGCCTATTAAATGGCAAATAAAGTAACAGGTTGACGATTTCATCTTAAATCAGCCATAAATCCACTTGTGAAAAGACGCAATTGAATGCAAGCTTAATGTTTAACTGTTAAAACATTATAGCCAGTCTATCTATGGGTAACGGGGTTGACACTCAATTTTCCACCACAAAACATGAGTAGAAAAAAGAGTAGAACCAGCTCACCTGCTTTTACACTATAATTTGACTAGATGTTCAATGTTGCTTTTGAAAAAAATACCATATTAAAATGAAAGTTCAGTTCACATAACAGGGTTGACCTTAAAATGAGGGACAGACGTAAATAAATCACTAATGTCATGAAATAAATAACATTCATAAATGACTTTGTCAAAGCAAAACTATGGCTTTGCAATGATGTTAAAAACAATGTTATGACTATAACTACTGCTCCCTAAAGTAGGGAAATTACATACAACATACTATGGGGAGTTGCACTCTCACTACTTCTGTTGAAGTATCTACAATAACACCTGTTCAGGCCAGTGAAGTCCGCGCCTCGCTGGAAGTCCCCGCCTTCCACAGGTGATAAGCTTGAGGCTCGGATTCATTCCTTCAATTTAATACCGCTCTTCATCGAGCCCAGGAACGGGCGGTGCGGGGCCAAACAGATGTACCTCATTCCCTCCTTCAGGGAAAAGTAGTTATAGTCTTAACGTTACTTTACCTTTCAGTCATTCAATGTCGGTACCACATATTATGGGGAAATATAATCACTCCCCATACGGACGCCAACAGATACTAAATAAAAACGCCCCATGGCAGACCACCCAGACCTGACCCTGCCAGATGTGGAAGTCTTGGTATTGCGTTGCCTAGTGACTTTCCCCTGACCCAGCCGTAAGCATGCTGTGGGCTACACTGGGAGCAGTGACATCCCAGTGATAAAACCTGAAAGTGTGTGGTGATGCCCAACTCCCCGCATCACAAATATCTCCTACAGTCAACACTTTAAACAATGCCCAAGACGCTGACAGACCCCTGGTGGAGTGGACGCGTACACTGCTAGGTAACCATTGCCTCTTGCTGCTAAACTCAGCAAAGAAATAAACATCCTCTCATTGTCAACTGCGTTTATGACTAACAGAAATTGAATAATGTGTCCCTGAACAAATGCGGAGGGTCAAAATCAAAAGTAACAGTCGGTGTGGCCACCAGCTGCATTAAGTACTGCAGCGCATCTCCTCCTCATAGACTGCACCAGATTTGCAATTCTTGCTGTGAGATGTTACCCCACTCTTCCACCAAGGCACCTGCAAGTTCCCAGACATTTCTGGGGGGAATGGTCCTAGCCCTCACCCTCCGATCCAACAGGTCCCAGATGTGCTCAATGGGATTGAGTTCCGGGCTCTTCGCTGGCCATGGCAGAACAAGGACATCCCTGTCTTGCAGGAAATCACGCACAGAACGAGCAGTATAGCTGGTGGCATTGTCATGCTGGAGGGTCATGTCAGGATGAGCCTGCAGGAAGGGTACCACATGAGGGAGGAGGATGTCTTCCCTGTAACGCATAGCGTTGAGATGGCCTGCAATGACAACAAGCTCAGTCCGATGATGAGGTGACACACCGCCCCAGACCATGACGGACCCTCCACCTCCAAATCGAGTACAGGCCTCGGTGTAATGCTCATTCCTTCGACGATAAACTCAAATCTGACCATCATCCCTGGTGAGACAAACCTGCGACTCGTCAGTGAAGAGCACTTTTTGCCAGCCCTGTCTGGTCCAGCGACGGTGGGTTTGTGCCCATAGGCGACGTTGTTGCCGGTGATATCTGGTGAGGACCTGCCTTACAACAGGCTTATAAGCCCTCAGTCCAGCCTTTCTCAGTCTATTGCGGACAGTCTGAGCACTGATGGAGGGATTGTGCATCCCTTGTATAACTCGGGCATATGTTGTTGCCATTCTGTACCTGTCCTGCAGGTGTGATGTTCGGATGTACCGATCCTGTGCAGGTGTGGTTACATGTGGTCTGCCACTGCGAGGATGATCAGCTGTCTGTCCTGTCTCCCTGTAGCGCTGTCTTAGTCGTCTCACAGTATGGACATTGCAATGTATTGCCCTGGCAACATATGCAGTCCTCATGCTCCTTGCAGCATGCCTAAGGCACGTTCACGCAGATGAGCAGAGTTGCCTTCGTAGGACGCGTCTGATGTGATCACCTTGCGGAATACAACTCAGCCCATGAGAGCTCCCTGACAATAGCAGAGGATTCCACCACTGGGCCATGGCCCATATGCCTGACAGGGACACCAGAAGTGAGCGGCTTAGGCTGCAAGATGCGTCAGGTGAGTGGCTAGCACAATCTATGTGCCCAGGTTTGCCTAAAGCCCAGCTCTTATGGGCATAGAGGACTCTGGCAATGACTGACGTAGTATCCTGTTTGCCCTAGCAAAATGTGGGAGCACTGTCGTCATAGCAATGTTTTTGTGGTGCAGCTGCACAGGGGCTACTTCCTCATCGGAGGAGCATGCAAGCCCCGCTCTGTCTACCCCTCCCAACTTCAGGAATATAAAATAGGGATGGGGTTGCCATAGCACTGGGGGAATGCTAGTAAGCTTAATTCACTGGAAGTTATGCATGATTGCCAAAGTTAGTCAGGAGGCTCTTTAGTCTAAGCTAGAATAGCTAGCCTCTGATCGCAGCACAGTAAATTTAGAATAACTAAATCGACATAGCGTTACTTATACTAAACAAGAGAGTTACCCAAGCAACTCCACCAGGGGGAGGCAGGAATAGCTAGCACCGTGGCAAGTTAGCTAACCAGGCTAGCACGCTATGCAGCATGTGTTAGCTAGCCTGGTCTCGTAAGTCTATGTTGGACCGGATCACAGAGGTGGGACTTGAACCCTTCTGGGAAGAGAGGCAAGCGCTGCTTAACCAAGGCAGACACAGGCAGTGGAGGGGATACCCACAGAACCTGGTCGCCCTCTCTCTTCGAGTATCCTCCCGTAACCGGTGACAAATAGCACAGAAGCCAGGAGACATTTGACCCGACATCAGACTCCGCAACACCGACTCATCCGAGGTACGGGCATCCGGGAGAGAAAGTCACTATCGGAAACACGAAGGCCCCTAAAGAATGCTACACGATTGTCAACAGAACCTGGACCGCGGACTAGTAGGGGAACAGTGCCAGACATCCCCTAGTCTCACACAAACTGATTTCAACGAGGGCAGCCTGATCATGCACCGAGCCGAGACATACAAGACAACAAACGTGAGTATCTTTCTATTCATTGGGGCATGTTCGTGAACCCAAACCCACCTTGTTTGCCTTCGTCGTTTCAGTGGCATTAGCCATCTTACTTACTGCTAAAACCAGGCCAAGCAATTAGAAGAATAACTAATTGTTTGTGATTAGGAAACGTATGAGAACCATACAAACTTCAGCCCACAACATCCAGTGGGAGCTCATGCTCTAACACCAAGGGACAGTTCAGTTGGCGCAACGAAAGACAGTCTCGAGTTCCAATCGTTTGTTTTAGTAGCTTGAATTGTTCCTGTTAACAGAGGTGAAGAGCGGCATAATTGAAGGAATGAATCCAAGCCTCACGCTTATCACCTGTGGAAGGTTGGCTTCCAGCGAGGCGCAGATTTCATTGTAGATCCTTCAACCGAAGTCACGAGAGTGCGACTCCCCATAGTATGTTGTACCGAAGTTGACTGGCAAAGAAAACTTGGAGAAATGTCGGGGCTAAGTGGGTCTTCCTAGAAGTCACAGATGGTGTTGAATTTTGGCCCTTTAGCAAGTCTTATTTATTTAATTTTCCACGTGGCCTATATTAAAAGGGCCCTTCACTGAATATAACAGGCCATAAAAAAATGCAATATTGGTGCAGAATTAAGATATTAAAGCGACGCAAAAGGCCCTTATTTCGGGGAACGACCCTATAGTTCAGTGGTCACCAACCTCTTCTGAGTCAAGATCACTTTGAGTCCAAAAGAAAGCTGAGATCTACCGCTCCGATCACATGACTTAAAAAACACTAGCCTATGCAACATTAACTTATAAAAAACAGTTCTGTAGTAATGAAGTTTGTGCAGTAGGCTATAGGCCCAATACATTATGACTGCATATTGGCTATTCTTATCTTTGCCCTGTCAATGTTGTTCTTCCCAGACCATTTTGAAATCATTATTAAAAAGGAATGTGAGGCAGAGCTAAGTGAGCATAATAATTAGCTTTTATTTTATTTTACTGGTGTGATGGCCTGCATCTGATGGTCAGTCTGAGGGGAGGGAGAGAGGAGAACAACGGTGAGGCTGCCTCTCACCCGACTCACCGTACCTCTGCTCTCACTGAGAAAAAGTCTTCCAGCTGATGGCGAAACTCAAGACGCACTGCATTATTCCGGCCTCGTGCACCAGTTCAAGTTGCTGCTCTTATGAACAGAGAAAGTGAAATATTCCTTGATACTAAAAAAGACAAGCCTCTGCCTCTAATAATAACAACGCAAGCTTATCGAAACACTTTGCTATACTCACTCAGTAGTGGTTGTAGCATGACTGAAAGTACGGAGAACACACATTTCATGGCTTATAAAAGTGTTGAACAAGATGACCGTGCTGAATAACAACTTAAACATGAACTTCATTTTTAAAAAACAGCAGCTCTTTGCTCTATTCATTGAATCTCTCTAGTCTCAAGTTTTGAAATCTCAGTCTCAATTTGCTGTGCACTAGAGGCTTCTTTTTTACAACAAATGGCTTGAGGAAACTGCAGACACAGTGATCTGAGCTATCGGATTGGACACGGTAGGCCTGCAGGGTAAGCGGAGTTCTACCGTCAGACACATGAAATGATTCAAAATGGGAACACTTTCCCTTCCTGGCACTAGGGCTGCTGAATCAAGTGCACATACCGCCAACAGCGCTAAACAAAAATATAAAAAAATAGGAATGCAAGGTTTTATCGTTGTTTTTTTACAGAAATGTTTGGTGATTGACTACGGATGCCTTGAAGATCGACCAGTCGATCGCGACCGACCGACAGGTTGGTGACCAATGCTATAGTTAGTCACCTACCTTGCTCTTGTTCGAGTGGCTCACGTGGCTTCCGGAAGAGGAACTTGTAGCCCTGTGATTGGTCAATCCTAGGGGGGCAGCGCTGTGTGCGGATAAGCCCCGCCTGCCACGCGACAACACCGTTTTACAGGGGCTTCCGTCCGAATCCTGGAGGGTTCAGAGCATCCAATCAAACATGGGCAAAATACAGTTTAACGACAGGTATCTGAAACTTCTAACACATGAAAGGGTAGATTGCCTAAGGGACCTTTCTGATAGACTAACTACTAGTTAGAAAAATATTTTAGAGCTATCTTTAGAGGTTTTACATCATAGTTGCTAAGGAAAGGTCAGCACTGGGGCTGTAGGTATTAAGCGTCTCAGAGAATCACTTGACACATACAGCCCCTGGTCTTTAAGGTGCAAAATGTGTGGAGAGAACACGATCGGTTTCACAAGGCACCCACAGCATCGCTGGAGCTAGCTGATGAAGACTGCGGCGAGGAGGATGATGAAGAGAAGGATGGAGAGGAAGGAGGAGGAGAGGAGGAGCTTGGTGATTCCGCTCCTTCCTCAGAGAGATTGTTGTTGCATTCGTACGTCTGCTGAGGCTCCACCAGCAACGTGACATCATTTCCTGTGACATAGGGGAAACGGTAAGAAATGTGGGGCTAGACAAGTTTACACTGTTTTGATATAGTGCTGTACTTGGACTGGATAACTGTGAAAATCTATTAAAATACAATTGTATAAAATAAAATGGGCTCTACAACGTCTCATCTCCTTACCGTTTAAGGTCAGGGAGTTCAGTGATAGATCAGCCCACTTCATGGTGATCCAGTCCCTGTATTCTGCCACTTCCTGAGTCACCCGGATTATTCTGCCCAGTATACTGCAGGACACACAACAAACAATGTTACCACAGGTTGGAAAGGGGACACACGTACATGGGCAATCTTTTTTCCCCACTTAATATTGTAACAAAAAATATATACAGTACCAGTCAAAAGTTTGGACACACCAACTCATTCAAAGGTTTTTCATTATTTTCTACATTGTAGAATAATAGTGAAGACCTCAAAACTATGAAATAACACATTATCATGTATCATGTAGTAACCAAAAAAGTGTTAAACAAATCAAAATATATTTTAGATTCTTCAAAGTAGCCACCCTTTGCCTTGATGACAACTTTGCACACTCTGGGAATTCTCTCAACCAGCTTCTCTCAACCAGCTTTTCCAACAGTTTTTAAGGAGTTCCCACATATGCTGAGCACTTGGCTGCTTTTCATTCACTCTGCAGTTCAACTCATCCCAAACCATCTCAATTGGGTTGAAGTAGGGTGATTGTAGAGGCCAGGTCATCTGATGCAGCACACCATCACTCTCCTTCTTGGTCAAATAGCCCTTACAGAGCCTGGATGTGTATTTTGTGTCATTGTCCTGTTGAAAAACAAATGATAGTCCCACTAAGCGCAAACCAGATGTGATGGCATATCGCTGCAGAATGCTGTGGTAGCCATGCTGGTTAAGTGTGCCTTGAATTCTAAATAAATCACTGACAGTGTCACCAGCAAAGCACCTCCACACCTCCTCCTCCATGTTTCACGGTGGGAAGCACACATGCGGAGATAATCCGCCTCACGAAGACACGACGGTTGGAACCAAAAATACCAAATTTGGACTCATCAGACCAAAGGACAGATTTCCACCGGTCTAATGTCCATTGCTCGTGTTTCTTGGCCAAAGCAAGTCTCTTCTTATTATTGGTGTCCTTTAGTAGTGGTTTCTTTGCAGAAATTTGACCATGAAGGCCTGATTCACGCAGTCTCCTCTGAACAGTTGATGTTGAGATATGTCTGCTACTTCAACGCTGTGAAGTATTTATTTGGGCTGCAATTTGAGGCTGGTAACTCTAATGAACTTATCCTCTAGAGCAGAGGTAACTCTGGGTCTTCCTTTCCTGTGGCAGTCCTCATGAGACCTAGTTTTATCATAGCGGTTGAAGGTTCTTGCGACTGCACTTTCAAAGTTCTTGAAATGTTCTGTATTGACTGACCTTAATGTCTTAAAGTAATGGACTGTCGTTTCTCTTTGCTTATTTGAGCTGTTCTTGCCATACTATAGAGTTCGTCTTTTACCAAATAGGGCCATCTTCTGTATACCTTGTCACAGCATAACTGATTGGCTCAAATGCATTAAGGAAAGAAATTCCACAAATGAACTTACAAAAGCACACCTGTTAATTGAAATGCATTCCAGGTGACTACCTCATGAAGCTGGTTGAGAGAATGCCAAGCATGTGCAAATCTGTCATCAAGGCAAAGGGTGGCTATTTGAAGAATCTCAAATATAAAATATATTTATATTTGTTTAAAACTTTTTTACTTACTACATGATTCCATGTGTTATTTCACAGTTTTGATGTCTTCACTATTATTCTACAATGTAGAAATAGTAAAAGGAAAAACCCTTGAATGAGTAGGTGTCCAAACTTTTGACTGCTACTGTATATAACATTCTATTGGTTGCAAGAATTTTGTATAATAATTTAAGTTTTGAATCTGCCGTTGTTTTGCATATCAGTTCATAAACCATGTGCCATGGAATGTGTCATGCCCTCAAACTAAGGCACGCTGCCTGCGTTTATTTATAGGCTGTTTCAACTTGTCAATTTCAAATGCTTTTCTAACTTGTTTTATTTTCTAACAGTTTGAATTGAGGTGTGTTCTGCCTCCTCATTAATTCGTATAAAAGTAGGCCATTTCACTTTTGCGGACAATACATTTTTTAGGCATTACTGAGCCAGACAAATATCCCCAAGCACTTCCCCATTGTTTCCGCAGATCAAGTATGCAGACATTTTCGCATCTCCAGTCAGAACAGGACCTGCACAAACTTTTTCAAATTTTCCAGCTGGTGCCCGCATTGCCTTCATTGTTGTTTTCATTACTACATGATAATAACTTTAGACATGTGTGCGTTTCTATCAAAATTAGTGCCTTATTATGTTATAATAGTTTCTGCATGTCGTGTTATGTCGTTTCTACTGTAGCTCACTGTATGTAAGGAGCATCATTTAATGTGTGTATTCCTTATAACAGCGGACACGCGAGGTAACGTTACTTATTTCATAACCTTTATGGTGTTATACTCAATTGTGCTTATGTAGCTAGCTACATTCTTCTATTAGCTCTGGAAAAAATGATAATTGCGTCAGAAGTATTAGCTTGTGTTGTCTTTTGAAGCTACCCTGGCCTTATGACTATGGCTTGTTATCATTCGGACTGTTTAGCATAGCTCTGTCCTGCACAATTGTGGAACTCAACAGCTACTGTTTCTTACTGTTATATAACTCATATTTAGGATTTTGTCAATACAATTTATTATTTTACGTTACTTCTTTGTAATATTGTTGTATTGCTATTTCCTGATATTGTATTCTAATTACAAATAATTCCTGTACTTTCAAAAACCACCCACACAAACAGTATTGAACATTATTTGCCAATATCATAAATGGAACCGGACATCTTTTGAGGTGAAGATTGAGGACAGCTTTTGTATGCTAGCGTACGCTCAACAGTATTAATGGATGAAAACAAAGCAAGAAAACACATAGGCCTATATGTAATAGTCGTCTATTTTATTGAAGTATTGGTGGCGGTTGAACAACAACTTGTTTTGCTAGAGGGGAAAAAACTGCAAGAAAAGACTGACAACTTATGAATATGCATAACCCATATTTCATATTGTGATTGAACAACAACTGCATTTCCACCCCCCACCTCTAAAGACATAATATCATAGCAGGTCACCTGTCAAGTCACCTGTCAGGTCAGTCAGTCACTAATTGCTGCAGATGTGCTCAGTAGTGCTTGAGCATGTGATACTCCTCAAAGCATGGTGAAACACAGAGGTGTTTCACAAGCTGAACACATGTACTTTGTCAACCTCTGCTTCCTTCTCCTGGTGCCAGACAGGCAGACTTTGCAGTGCCTCCGTGTGCGACTACCTTGAGCAGCAGTTTGAGGGACTTTGCAGGGAAAATGCCGTGCAGTGAGGCGTAGGGATTATCTGCAGCAGCACAGCCCCTAGTGGATGGGCGCCGAGGGGTGTGGTGCTCCTCCAGCAGCTCTCTCATGAGGTTCTCTCTGTACTTTTGGTAGGTAATTACTTTACCTATGAGGGAGTGGGGAGGATGAGGGAAGGGAGAGGATGATGAGGCAGTGGGTAGGTGGGTGAGATATTGTCACAATAATTGCATAATGGAACTGTATGTGAACTACGTCCAATTACAAAAAATACCTTGTTCAGTAATCATCTCACCTGTCAGTTGGCGGTGAACTATGTGGCCATTGAGGGCGTGGCCATTGTCGATCAGATGGGAAAATATCTTCTTATACCACTTGGTAGTTTTCTGAGTGCATTCCACAAAGCTGTTTATCATGTCTGCCTTATCCACTGCCCCCATTTTGAGGTTATAGTCAAGCACACAGTCTGGTTTGATCTTTCTCACTCCAGTCAGGTGATCCACCTTCCCTGTGGCCGACATGGTTGCTGATTGGACAGTGGAGAGGACATGGCCCGTTTGTCATGCCACTTTACTGTGAGCTGTTGACCGTTCTCCTTGAACTCTACCTCCCCTCTCCGCATCCGAATGCCGGCGCATACCCTTCCTGTTCAACCTGACTGTGCCACAGGCCCCTGTGCTGTTGGAGAGCAGATGCTAGAAGAGTGTGGGACAGCTGTACCAGTTGTCCACAAACAAAGTGTGTCCCTTGCCAAGATGAGGAGCCAGCATGGTCATCACCATGGCCCCGGACACCCCAAGCCTCTCATAATGTTGAATGTCAGTGGTGGAACCTGTGTAAACTATAATGTCCTAGACAAATCCTGTCTTCACCTCCCCCAACCTCCCTTCAGCAAAGCTGACCATGACTCCATTTTGTTGCTCCCAGCCTATAGAGAGAAACTAAAACAGGAAAAGCCAGTGCTCAGGTCTGTTCAACACTAGTCCAACCAATCAGATTCCACGCTTCAAGATTGCTTCGATCACGTGGACTTGGATATGTTCCGGGTAGCCTCAGACAACAACATTGACATATACGCTGACTCTGTGAGAGTTTATTAGCAAGTGCATCTGTGATGTTGTACCCACTGTGACTATTAAAACCTCCCCTAACCAGAAACAGTGTATTGATGGCAGCGTTCACGCAAAACTGAAAGCGCAAACCACCGCTTTTAATCATGGCAAGGCGACCGGAAACATGACCGAATACAAACAGTGCAGCTATTCCCTCCAGTGTATTCCCTCCGCAAGGCAATCAAACAAGCGCCAGTATAGAGACAAAGTAGTTGCAATTCAACGGCTCAAACACGAGACGTATGTGGCAGGGTCTACAGTCAATCACAGATTACAAAAAGAAAACCAGCCCTGTTGTGGACATCGACATCTTGCTCCCAGACAAATTAAACAACTTCTTTGCTCACTTTGAGGACAATACAGTGCCACTGACACGGCCCGCTACCAAAGCCTGTGGGCTCTCCTTCACCGTGGCCAACGTGAGTAAAACATTTACTCACTTCCAATGAAAACAATGTGTATTCTTCACCATGTAAGGTACAAGTCAACATTAGAAAACGGCCTTCTTATATCCCAGCAAACGGACTAAGGAAAAAGGGTGTATTTGTATTTATCAGGATGCCTACACCTCTGCTGTTACTACAGCAGGTGGCAGCGTAGGTCTCTCCAACCTGGTTCCTCTTTAAATATTACATTTCTCCTTTTTGAAATATGACTCTCGCAAAAAAAAACATCTGCTGACAATCTCTAAGTGTTCAAGAACCATATGCTTTTTTTCCTATCATGAAGCATGTGACCTTTCCAAGTTGTAAGTTGGATTTTTGGGGTCTTTACTTGTATAGAATCAAAGTTGACCTTGTCTGTTCCGCCTATCATTGACGAACCAGATAAAACATTTTAGCCGACATGTCATAGGAGGGCTGTGGGCATTCCATGGAATGGGATAGTCATAGTATGAATACATAGTTATTATATACATTACATATATAGTGTGTGAGCCTGTGGGCTGAGCAGACATTTAACAGAGAACACACAAGAAACAAGTACAAGAAACACTTCTTTGTACTTTGTGGCGTTACGCCGTTTTAGGGATTTCAAGCTCCAACTCCTCTCCTAATGTAAAGAAATCCAAAAGACTGGGTTATGTCATTGTACATACATTGGAGAAACACTGACACATAAGTACTGTGGTCAGTTTGTATTACCTTGTAAATTAAAAGTATAGTGGCTGGTGGGGGTCTACTTGGGGAGAGTGGGTCCACCGAGAGACTGAAGTGTGGGTCCACCGAGAGACTGAAGTGGGATGAGTAGAGCCCCACGCATACGTCAGAGAAGTGTCTGATGCCCTTGCCAGTCACCCCATCCCAATACCGTGGATAGAGCCCCTCTACACTCTCACCAATAACCACCATTGAATCTTAGCTATAATGACAAACAAGGACTAATAATGACTCAACATTCTCTGCTAATTTCTCCAGAACTCATTCATTTTACAGCAGGTTTGCAAGTCACAAAAATAAATAAAATGACATTGTAGTATAGTTAAATCCTTCCTTCTCTCTCTCTCCCAAGCCAACCCTTCCCTCTCCACCTCCCTTTCCCAATTCTCCCCCCTTTACCCCACCCAAGCCAAGCTTGTCCCAACCTCTCACCCTTACACACCCTTGCCCCACCACCTCCGAACCATGCCCTCCCTTACCCGTCCCGGCAAAGTTTATCCCAACCTCCCATCTTTTCCCCATCTCCTCTTCTCAGACACATTTACACCCATCGACTTATCCATTCTCCTTTATTCACATACCCTATGCATCCACCCACCCATTCTCTCCCACCCTCATATTCACCCTCCTTCACACTCCCATTCATATGCACACACACACAATCACACATCCATAGAACAATTATTGACATACGTGCTATATTTTCTCTTTTGTATTGTCTTTTGTGTCCATGTAGTCCATTGGCATTGGTACTTCTATCATTACTTCCTAGAGAAGAACAGTTACTTGGGGACAGTAGAGTTTAGATTGTATTTGGGGAAGGGGGAAAGAATAGTCTCAATTTACAATAAGCTGGTTTTAGACATCACTGTATGTGCTTATTGCTTTTTCCAGCTTTGTCCTCTCCTCAGGGCAGTGAGCTCTCCTTCAACTGTATATGTCTCTTGCAGCCGGTTTAGGGCTTCATCGGCGCTTGTGAATTCTAGCTTTGTGTTCCCTTCCATACCCACAGCACTGCCGGGAAGCAAAGTTGAGACTTGATTCCTTTTCCTCCAGTGACTGTCTGATGGGAATGTAGTATTGCTTGCGTTTTTTTTCTCAGCTTAGCAGACAGGTCCTGGACGAATCGAACGGACTGGCCGAGGATTTTGATCTCCTTTCCCCCCCGTGCCATCAGAATGTTGACTTTGGTCTGATAGTTCCACAGCTTGAAAATTACCATGCAAGGGTATTTAGTGTTCTTCTGTTTCACACTGATCCGATGGCATCGTTCCAGATCCTCTGGTGATATATCCACGCCAAGCTCCTCTGATATCAGTTTGACCACGTAGCTGGAAAGGTCTCCTTTGTTCTCGTCTTCCGGGAAGGACAATATTCTCATGTTGTTTTCTTTCTGTTCCAGTTCATATCCTAAAGTTTGCAACCTTGTTTCCAGAAGGCTAATATAGTTGTCTGGCGTTTATGCGCAAGCCTTGTATGTGCATGTCTGACATGATAGACTCCACTTTCCTTTCGAACAAATCTTTTTGTTCAACAGATCGTAACAGTGTGTTTTGATGAGCATTGAGAGCATTTTAGCTATGTTTTCTGGATTTCCTTTAGCTGTTCATTATTCTTATTTGCGTCTCCAGATTGTTCCTTGTCTGTTCCTCTGAGGAAAGCAATGGCTTATTGGGCTCTTGTCGCCGCATCGCTTTACCAACTGATTGGTTCGCTGTTGTACATAACTGACACCTCACTCGGTTCCCAGTTGCTTATGGATATTATTGATCTAGCGATTTTAGACGCTAGTTGAACTCTTGTTTGGCTTCTACATATAACCACAGTTTTATCGGTACAAAACAGAGCTACTCACTCCCCTATCGGTACGCGCATGCGTGAATCCTATCTGAAGGCACATTATACACCTATTTTTATATTTTTTACTTTCTTTGCTTTCTGGCCCACATGGAAAGGGTGGTATGGGGAGAGTTTTTTTTTCTGGTCGCCGGGAGGGGGTGGTGGATCAATGTACTTTTTGAAGATGATTGCCTGTCTGTGATTTGAAACCCTCACCAAAAAAAATTTAAATACACGTTTTGATCAGTCAGGGAAATAAGTGATAAAATGTTGGCTCACTATTTAAAAAGAAGATGGAGAGCAAGCTATAGGATGGGAGTCAAATATCGATCCAATATTGTCCAAAAATACTACTGCGATATGTAACTATCGTCTATTTCTGCCATCACTACTGATTATGTGACAGTAACCTTCCCCCATGAGTCCCAGCCCTGCCCTGCCCTGTACCTCTCGCTGTGGTTGTTGGGGTAGTACTTGGCGATGGGCGACACAGCGTGGCTCAGCACCATGTAGGCATAGTCAAACACCTGCTTCACCTGCATGGCCCCGTACGAGCTACGGCCCACATCATTACCTGGGCAACACAAGGAACACAGGACATACAGCAAACATTCACGGTCAGGTACAAACATAAACTTGGCAGCTGCTTATTGCATCTGGCCTACCATAAGAGTTCTCAAACATCTCTATAAAACTACATCTGATGTCTTAGTTATGAAGCACAAGACACTTCATTCAATGTGTACTTTTCAGAGACATCATAGCTAGCTAGCTAGCTTGCTACCATATTTTGACTAAATTAAATTTACTAAAAATGTAAACGTGCACCCCTTGGTGTCCCGAGGACCGAGTTTGGGAAACACTGCAGTAAGCAATCTTAGACAAACTAAAGGTGTGTGTGAGCCGAGGCTCACCTGGCTGCAGTGGATCCTCGATGTAGAGCAGGGATGGCCTGTATCCATCCAGCATGCTCTTCTGGACCTCGTCTTTGGAGAGGTAGCAGCCCCCGTCTTTGATCCGGATCCCCGTCTTCAGGTAGTTAAAATGGCGGCCGTACAGCTCAAAGAACTCTATGAGCAGGACACCAGTGTTGGCGTTAGGACTACAGGCGTCCTCTCTGCTATGGAGCTGAAACACACACACACACAATACAGTCTATAACTTGTTTCCACCTTAAGAACACATATTAGTAAGAACACTATGCTGCAGGTGACAAATCCAATTTCCCCTCTGGGGATCAATAAAGTTTAGTCAACAGTACAGAAGTAATTACTCCTTGCTCTCAATGGTTGAGAAAAGGCTGGGGAAATCCTTCATATAATCATTTCACTAGAATACTAGATTGGGGGCCTCCCGGGTGGCGCAGCGGTCTAGCGCTAGCTGCGCCACCAGAGTCTCTGGGTTCGCGCCCAGGCTGCGCCCAGCCGGCGAAAATCTGGAGCTCTGTCAGAGTGACCATTGGGTTCTTGGTCAACACCCTGACCAAGGCCCTTCTCCCCGATGGCAAAGTTTGGCCAGGCGGCCAGCTCTAGGAAGAGTCTTGGTGGTTCCAAACTTCTTCCATTTAAGGATGATGGAGGCCCTGTGTTCTTGGGGACCTTCAATGCTGCAGAAATGTTTTGGTACCCTTCCCCAGATCTGTGCCTCGACACAACCCTGTCTCAGAGCTCTACTGACAATTCCTTCGACCTCATGGCTTGGTTTTTGCTCAGACAAGCACTGTCAACTGTGGGACCTTATATAGACAGGTGTGTGCCTTTCCAAATCATGTCCAATCAATTTAATTTACAAACGGTGGACTCCATTCATGTTGTAGAAACATCAAGGATGATCAATGGGAACAGGATGCCCGAGCTCAATTTCGAGTCTCATAGCAAACGGTCTGAATACTTATGTACAGTATAGAGAGGAAGGCCACCTACCCACCTGTAAGAAGCTGACAGCGATGAGGAAGAGGCAGTAGGAGCTGATTCCTCCTGTAAACACTTCATTCATGTCTCTTTGTAATAAGAACTGTTTCAGGACTAGCACCAGGTATGGAAGCACAGGATATTTCTGAGGAGAGAGCAAGGGAGAGAGAACTTTAGAACAGCAGTTCAAACCAGGAGAATTGTGCTCGAATACAGATATGAGCTCAAATACGTACGTACACACGTATGCGTGTGTAAGCACAAACACTGGGAGCATTGTACCTTTTTATAATCTTTAATGAGGGCAGCAGCTTTGACAGCATTCTTCATGTTGAAACTGATGTCAACTTTGACCTCCGTGAGAGAGTCTGTCAGTTTGATGATTGGCACCTGAAGACAAGGAGAGATCAGATTTGACAGGCATACGGACACAAACACACACACACACACTTAACAGGCTTTCCTCCACAGACAGGACACAAAACACACACACTACACCAACCGTGGCCTTGTCCAGCACTTTGACAGAATTCTCCTCCACCACTTTGTGTTTCCTCAGGGCCTCTTCTAACCTCCACAGAGGGAGGCTGTCTCCTTC
Source organism: Salvelinus namaycush (assembly GCF_016432855.1). Taxonomy (NCBI): domain Eukaryota; kingdom Metazoa; phylum Chordata; class Actinopteri; order Salmoniformes; family Salmonidae; genus Salvelinus; species Salvelinus namaycush. The sequence continues at coordinate 47,406,491 of NC_052315.1, forward strand.
CCTGAACTTCCCAAACACCACCAGGTCAATGTCACTGCAACACAAAGAATCACATGATCACAAACTCATGCCAAGGTGGAATATAACGGTTATGAAAATTTTCCAAATGACTTGAAATGGAAGGACAGCTTACCTGGTAGGTAGATAGAGACCTGTGCTGAAACTCCCAAATACCTGAACCTGCAAAGCATTGGTCACAGCATTAGTCAATTAGATTGTGACATTGCATATAAAACTCCATGACAGCAACTAGGGATGTGCATCTCACCTTACAAGCACGATTCGATATGCATCTAGATACATGGGCTCCGATACGATACAAGAACGAGTTTGAAACAATTCGATTTGATCGGTGGAGCGAATTGATGCCATTCGGTTTGATACGATGCACTAACAGTTGCTGCATTAACACGTTCATTTTACATTCTAAATGAACATCTGATGCTGATGGAGCTCAGCTGGATCTGTCTGAGCTCAGTGTGTGTGTGTGTGTGTGACAGAGAATGACGTAGTGTGTGAGCTGAGCGATAGATTCACATTCTGCCCTATCTGATTAGGTTGGGCAATTTGTTTTTGTCCTCAAACTTATCGGAAATCCTAATGCACCACTGATTAATTTGTCATATAGCAGATTAAAATCATTTCCTACCCAGCGCAATGTTCTATATATTGCTCGACCATGTCCTCGGTGTGCATAAATTAGAAACATTTTCTGTTGTTAAACATTATAATAAAACATGTTACAATATTTCAAAGCTCACAAACAGTTATTTAAAATGATATGATATACAATAGCACCACCTGAAACTGTAAATCAGTCAAGAAAAAAATACTTGTGAAAATGTGCATCTTACACAAAAATCAATGCTTTTCTCCAAAACAATTGCCATTTACAAAATTCATGACGATAGAGGAACACTCAAATTTCGGCAAGTTTTGACATATTTTGCAGGGAAAATCAAAATCGAAATACATTTAACTGTGAATGGGTTGCAGGCGTTTTAGTGACCGATGGTATTTTTCTCAAATTCTATGGAATGTTCTGTGATCAGACACCTTATCTGGATAGTATATTAAAACACATACAGTTGAAGTCAGAAGTTTACATACACCTTAGACAAATACATTTAATCTCAGTTGTTCACAATTCCTGACATTTAATTCTAGTAAACATTCCCTGTCTTAGGTCAGTTAGGATCACCACTTTATTTTAAGAATATGAAATGTCAGAATAATAGTAGAGAGAATTATTTATTTCAGCTTTTCTTTCATCACATTCGCAGTGGGTCAGAAGTTTACATACACTCAATTAGTATTTGGTAGCATTGCCTGTAAATTGTTTAACTTGGGTCAAACGTTTAGGGTAGCCTTCCACAAGCTTCCCACAATAAGTTGGGTGAATTTTGGCCCATTCCTCCTGACAGAGCTGGTGTAACTGAGTCAGGTTTGTAGGCCTCCTTGCTCACACACACTTTTTCAGTTCTGCCAAAAAATGTATATGGGATTGAGGTCAGGGCTTTGTGATGGCCACTCCAATACCTTGACTTTGTTGTCCTTAAGCCATTTTGCCACAACTTTGGAAGTATGCTTGGGGTCATTGTCCATTTGGAAGACCCATTTGCAACCAAGCTTTAACTTCCTGACTGATGTCAATTAGCCTATCAGAACCTTCTAAAGCCATGACATTTTCTGGAATTTTCCAAGCTGTTTAAAAGGCACAGTCAACTTAGTGTATGTAAACTTCTGACCTACTGGAATTGTGATACAGTGAAATATAAGTAAAATAATCGGTCTGTAAACAATTGTTGGAAAAATGACTTGTTTCATGCACAAAGTAGATGTCCTAACCGCCTTGCAAAAACTATAGTTTGTTAACAAGAAATTTGTGGAGTGGTTGAAAAACGAGTTTTAATGACTCCAACCTGAGTACGTAAACTTCCGACTTCAACTGTATATGCACCAAAAATTACAAATAGCATTTAGTCTTACATATGATAAGAAAAGACAAACAAGTGATACAATATTAATAAAACAAGAACTTTATTGAAAGAATAATCTTAGCGGAATACATTATCTCATTCAAACCTGAAAATGAAGCCATTTAAAACCGCTATCATAACCATAACATAATACAACATTCATTTCAGGGCTACATTCATCAAAATTTTACTGGAATGACAAAATATGAACAAATAAGGCATTTAACAATAATTATTAGCTTTTACAACTTCTATTTCTACATTCAACTAGCATTTAATCTATTACACAAATAGTCCGTACAGGAACAATTCCAAAAGCGCAACATTATTTTACACTCATTACAATTTACAAGTCCTTTACATCCCCAAGGCCATTAGAATCATGAATGAAACAAAGGGAGGCTGGCATGCAGGATGTCTCGGAAAAGAAAGGGAAAACATCCAAGGAAGAAAGGACATGCAGGTGAAGGGACATGCAGGAAAGGGAAACATGCAAAATTACTAGTGAACATCTGAGCTACATCTGAGTCCCTTTACTAGTGCCTATTTCTGCTATGAGCCGCACTCAGATGAGTGCCACAACCTAAAACAATGTCGGTCCTCCACGATGCAAAATCATATGCCACACAAACAAACTGGGTCCTATTCTTTTATCTTTCCTGTAACACAGGAAACACGGCCAACAATTTATAGAGGGCGCCTGTAGACTGGGCATGTGCTGTGTGTGAAAAGATGAGCTTACAGTTTTCACAGACAAAGGTCTGTCAAAAGATACCTGTCATTAACACCAATACCTCCGAACTGATGAGAAAGCGTCTCTGAATGTAATCTGGCAGGAACCAATTTGCTAATTTTCCTTGCCAGGTGCTGCGTGATTACACTGCCATTCCTGGAGCAAAAGTTAACTGTTGATAACTGCAATGTCAACACAGTGGGGGGGGGGGGGTTCCATCACTTCTGGGTGTTCTGTAACACATTGGAGGAGTTGATCAACTGATCAAATTTCAACTTATCAAACCTGTCAACCCCACCCATATGTCTATTGTAATCGTGGATTACAGCAGGCTGGCGGACCACTTTCCTATACTTGAGTGGAATCATTTGCATTGTGAAAAATTGGGAAGGCAAGTAGCAGTACGTGTGTCTCTACTGTATGGCCAATACATTGCCCCCTATCCTACGCCAACACATATCCCCATATGTAAACCTTTAAAGCCTGAAGTGTAGCCTGTGTCAGCTGAATGACCCATCCTTTAAATCCCCACCTAGTTGGCCACCCTTTCAAATACTGATCGCCCCTTTGATTTGAACATGCACTCATCTAGGTCTACACTTCGCTTTGGCTGATACAGCTTTTTACAAGTCTGTAACACATCTATAGTTACCTTCCAGTTGAAGAGCTTGGCTGAGGCCTCAGCTGGTGGCTCCACTTCCTCTGGCTCCTTGATCTCATTCTCTTCATCCTCGTCTTCTCCAAGTAGCTCAGCATCATAAGGTATCTTCCTTTAAGAAGGCCATGCCTTCATTGTCGTCCTCATCCTACAGGGCTTGCGCGGCAATGACCCGCAGCTCATTTGCCATCAGTGTCCTCCTCATAGACAGGGACTGCATTATTCGATGGTACTGGTCCCCTCTGTCCATTTCTAAAACTCAAAGACAAACAAGGAAAATGTACATTTCAAATGTAAAATCAGTGACAACCCCTCCGAAGAATAGCCTAAGATTGACAAAGTTATATTCAGAATACATAAAAATGGGAATCATGAATGAAAGTGATTAGTGTATCCACAAGTTATCAATCGCAAGGACAACTGGGAACTCAAATCATGATGTTCTGATGTTCTGCAGGTGAGAAAGTCTGAGCTCTAAAAAGAGGCTAGAGTTCCTGAGTTGAAATTCAGTCGGACTTCAAAAAGACTTTTCCCAGTCGGTGCTCGTTTTTCCCCAGTTATCTTTGCACGAACTTTCCCAGTTTTGAATGCATCAAACGGCAATGGAAGGCAGGCTTCATCAGTACGTCACACACCACTTTGCAATAAGCAACGTTTCAAACTTTAATGTTTTAACACGAGGCAAACGTTCTGATCTGTTGCAGACTCGTTGCTTTTTAAAGTTGTTATTTTACTTAATGTACTGTAGCCTGGGGCTACAGGTTGTATGAATTTGGGCTCTATCGTCCCACAACTGTCCCAGAGTCTGTTTGGAAAAGGCCATCTATTTCTCAACAAGCTGACCAATAGAATAGGTAGCCTAAACTTCTCTACAATAGATTGACATATGCTAGTGATTTTGCTATTCGTTACTTGTCTTGTTGGCTGAGGAAAAGTAAATGTGGACAGTTATTCTAACATGTCCAAAGTACATATACAGATTTGTTAAGTTATGTTAATATAAATAATTACCATATTCTAAATGTGATTTCTGTCAGTCTGAGCACTGTGGGTGGACGCCCTAATCAGGTTACGCACCCAACATTTATGGGTCCGGTAAATTTCTCAAATGTCATCAGGGGACAACTACATGGCTATGGGGATATAACTAGCTACTCCTTCCAAAATCATGAGTATTAATATGGAGTTGGTCCCCCCTTTGCTGCTATAACAGTCTCCACTTTTCTGGGAAGGCGTTCCATCAGATTTTGGAAGATTGCTGTGAGGACTTGCTTCTATTCAGCCACGAGAGCATTAGTGAGGTTAGGCACTGATGTTGGGCGATTAGGCCTTGCTCACAGTCCGTATTCCAAATGTGTTCGGTGGGGTTGAGGTCAGGGCTCTGTGCAGGCCAGTCAAGTTCTTCCAAACGTATCATCTCGACACACCATTTCTGTATGGACCGCGCTTTGTGCACAGTTGCATTGTCACGCTGAAACAGGAAAGGGTCTTCCCCCCAAGGTGAAAGCACAGAATCGTCTACAATGCCATTGTATGCTGTAGCAGTAAGATTACCATGTAAAACAGCCCCAGATCATTATTCCTCCTCCAGCAAAATGTACAGTTGGCACTATGCATTAGGGCAGGTAGCGTTCTCTCGTCGGACTGCCAGATGGTGAAGCGTGATTCATCACTTCAGAAAACACGTTTCCGCTGCTCCAAAGTCCAATGATCTTAGGCTTGTGTGCGGCTGAAGCTCCCGATGAACAGTTCTTGTGCTGACGTTGCTTCCACAGGCATTTTGGAACTCGGTAGTGAGTGTTGCAACCGAGGAGACGATTTTTTACACGCTACGTGCTTCAAAACTCGGGAGCTTGTGTGGCCTACCACTTCACGGCTGAGCCGTTGTGGCTCCTAGACATTTCCACTTCACAACAACAGCACTTATAGTTGACTGTGGCAGCTCTAGCAGGGCAGTAATTTCATGAACTGACTTGATGGAAAGGTGGCATCCTATGACGATGCCACATTGAAAGTCACAGCTCTTCAGTAAGGCCATTCTACTGCCAATGTTTGTCTATGAAGCCAGCCAGCCAGCCAGCCGGAACGTATTAGGACCCCTTGACTTTTTCCACATTTTGTTAAGTTACAGCCTCATTCTAAAATGCATTAAATTGACTATTTTCCCAGTCCATGCTGCTGAAAAATATCCACATAGCATGATGCTGCCACCACCATGCTTCACCATAAGGATGGTGCCAGGTTTCCTCCAGACTAGAGCTGTGGCGGTCACAAAATTGTCAGCCGGCGATTGTCAAGCAAATAACTGCCGGCCTCACGGTAGTTGACAATTAACAAACGCATTTAGCATCTCCTGGCTTCCACACACAGCCTACACGCCACTGATGCAAACATTTGGAACAAACATTTTTTATTTATTTTATTTTTATTTATTTTTAATCCATGTAATATAGCCTAGACCTTCACAATAATTTCATTATTTTTTAGACCGGTCTAAAGAAGCATGATATGAAGAAAATGTAGTCTATTTCAGAACAACAGAATAGCATACTCTAAGTTGTCCTTATGTTAGGTCTTGATCTGGCTATGCCAAATGGCTGTGGTCTAAACTAGTTCATTTAGCAGACAAGATTTGCCTAGAATTCCGGGGCATTATTTTATAGTATGAAGAATACAATTGAACAAAGCTGATTAAATATTTTTTTCTCCTAACGATTTGAGGGTGTGCGCACATGCAGCTATTCTGTGTTGAGCGGTTAAAGAAATGGGTATTAATGTAACTGCAGTTCTGTAAACTTAAGGCTATATGTTTTGATTTTTAATACAATGTAAGGCTAGTCAGGTAGGCTATACTCCTGTTGTAAAAATAAACAATGCGCTTAATATTAGGAAAGTTGAGAATGCCAGTACATACATACATACAGTGCCTTCGGAAAGCATTCAGACCTTTTGACTTTTTCTACTTTGTTACGTTACAGCCTTATTCTAAAATGGATTAAATAAAAAATAAAAATCCTCAATCTACACACAATACCCCATTAATAACAAAGAAAAAAACGTTTTTTCAGACATTTTTGCTATGAGACTCAAAATTGAGCTCAGGTGCATCCTGTTTCTACAACTTGATTGGAGTCCACCTGTGGTAAATTCAATTGATTGGACATGATTTGGAAAGGCACAACCTGTCTATATAAGGTCCCACAGTTGACAGTGCATGTCAGAGCAAAAACCAAGCCATGAGATTGAAGGAATTGTCCGTAGAGCTCCGAGACAGGATTGTGTCGAGGCACAGATCTGAGGAAGGGCACCAAAATATTTCTGCAGCATTGAAGGTCCCCAAGAACACAGTGAACTCCATTCTGAAATGGAATAAGTTTGGAACCACCAAGACTCTTCCTAGAGCTGGTCGCCCAGCCAACCTGAGCAGTCGTGGGAGAAGGACCTTGGTCAGGGAGGTGACCAAGAACCCCATGGTCACTCTGACAGAGCTCCAGAGTTCCTCTGTGGAGATGGTAGAACCTTCCAGAAGGACAACCATCTTTGCAGCACTCCACCAATCAGGCCTTTATGGTAGAGCGGCCAGACGGAAGCCACTCCTCAGTAAAAAGGCACATGACAGCCTGCTTGGAGTTTGCCAAAAGGCACCTAAAGACTCTCAGACCATGAGAAACAAGATTCTCTGGTCTGATGAATCCAAGACTGAACTCTTTGGCCTGAATTACAAGTGTCATGTCTAGAGGAAACCTGGCACCATCTCTACGGTGAAGCATGGTAGTGGCTTGCATCATGCTGTGGGGATGTTTGTCAGTGGCAGAGACTGGGAGACTAGTCAGGATCGAGGCAAAGATGAATGGAGCAAAGAACAGAGAGACAGGACAACGACCCTAAGCACACAGCCAAGACAACGCAGGAGTGGCTTCGGGACAAGTCGCATCACGTCCTTCAGTGGCCCAGCCAGAGTCCGGCCTTGAACCCGATCATACATCTCTGGGAGAGATCTGAAAATAGCTGTGCAGCAATGCTCCCCATCCAACCTGACAGAGCTTGAGAGGATCTGCAGAGAATGGGATAAACTCCCAAATATAGGTGTGCCAAGCTTTTAGCGTCATTCCCAAGAAGACTCGATACTGTAATCGCTGCCAAAGATGCTTCAACAAAGGACTAAATAAAGGGTCTGAATACTTATGTAAATGTGATAGTTTTTATTTTTCTAAATTAGCCAACATTTCTAAAAACCTGTTTTTGCTTCGTCATTATGGGGTATTGTGTGTAGATTGATGAGAAAAAACAACAATTTAATATATTTTAGAATAAGGCTGAATACTTTCCGAAAACACTGTACATTCCTTCTCAGCACCCCTCTCTCGTTTGGCTGGCTAGCTACGGCCAAAATATAATCATTAGCCAGTTAGTTAAGCTCTAATACCGAATGAGATATGCATTTTATTTTGTACAGTTATGAAAGAAAACATGAACATCAAGAAGGCAAGAGGAGAGATAAATCAAGTACTGTTAGGCTACCTTGCTCCATTCCATCTTGAGTGACTGACTAGAACAACACAGGCTAACTAGTCATCATAGTTATAGCTAGATTGCTTGTTAGCCACCTAGTTTATCTGAAGATATGTTTTAAAAGCTTTGAGTCACTCAATAAAGCTTTTCATGTACTTCAAAAATATTGACGTCATTGAGCAGATATGAACTTTTAACGTAAACTCACCCCATTCCGTACAAATGTGCGCAACCGCGACATTCAAACGAGGCTGCAAAGAAAACTAATGGGACTGTAGCGACTGTGTTGACTTCAAAATCTGGGGTGTGAACTACGTTTCTATTCAAGTGTTGATCAACATGTAATGACTCTATAGTATTGGAGAAAAGTTGAAAAAAACTGACCCTCCGTTACATCTTGACGTGTCATGCCGTAACGTACAGCCCGCATAAAGCAACTATTTCTGTCTTACAATCTCTCTCCACCCGGTGTAGCACTTCTCTCATTGTATAAAAACAAGAAATGGACAGTGACGAGGGAAAGGGATACCTAGTAGTTTTTTGCGTCATCACTGTAAGCGATCATGACTCTCAAAGCCGCTGTTTACTTCAGCACAGCCCTTTAGCACAGCCCTAAAAACCCGATTCAAATTCGACACAAACCTTCAAATAGGTATGTAATGACACATTATATAAACTCTTTATAGTGTTTTATTTACATTTTAGAGGCGATAAGGTGATAAGTTGGACAGATCGAGTGAAAAAAATGCAATTTTCCCACACATCTCCTCTCCTCACTATCACTATCACACATTAGTTTTGCTTCCCCACCCGCCATTTTTTAAAAAGACCCGACGTAGCTCATTGCCTTCTTGAATTATGCAGAAACGGGCAGCGTGGAGGTCATGTCATTAATCTTGTTGGAAAGGGGAGAAATTGTACTTTACAATGGTATTGACATTACAGTTGATCTGGAAGTATTACGTTTTTGGAGCGCTAAAATAAATGTCAATTGTACGGACCAAGGCGATGTACAAAAGTGAGTGAGTTTACGTTACCTCAGATAGAAAGTCAACTCACTTTCAAGCAGATTTTACTTTTCAAGTCTACTCGGCTTGGTAGCTAGATAGCTCACCAGGCGTCAAAAGCTCATTTTGCAGACGAACATCTTATCAATCGGAAAAAGTACTCTAAAATGCAAATGTCATTATTAACATAAAACAAATTATATACAGTTTCTTACCTTGATATTGTTGTCCAAATCGGAATGATGGCGCTGCCAAAGTTGGTCATAACCTATCCAATTGAGTGGGGGGGAAACGCCTCCCTGTGCCAGCAGCGTCAAATGAGCCATTTTCGTGTTGAGTTTAACCTTGAGAGAAAGCCTAATTCCCGCCCATGAACCCCTAAACCAATCATATATCGTTGATGCAGACATTATAACCTATCAAAAGAGGGGTTTTATGTACACCTACTCATTGAAGGGTTTTTCATTATTTTTACTATTTTATACTTTGTAGAATAATAGTGAAGACATCAAAACTATGAAATAACACATGGAATCATGTAGTAACCAAAAAATGGTTAAACAAATAAAACTATTTTTGAAATTTGAGACTCTTCAAAGTAGCCACCCTTTGCCTTGACAGCTTTGCACACTCTTGGCATTCTCTCAACCAGCTTCATGAGGTAGTCACATATAATGCAGTTCAATTAACAGATGTGCCTTGTTAAGTTAATTTGGGGCATTTCAAATCAAATCAAATTTTATTTGTCACATACACATGGTTAGCAGATGTTAATGCGAGTGTAGCGAAATGCTTGTGCTTCTAGTTCCGACAATGCAGTAATAACCAACAAGTAATCTAACCTAACAATTCCACAACTACTACCTTATACACACAAGTGTAAAGGGATAAAGAATATGTACATAAAGATATATGAATGAGTGATGGTACAGAATGGCATAGGCAAGATGCAGTAGATGGTATAGAGTACAGTATATACATATGAGATGAGTAATGTAGGGTATGTAAACATAAAGTGGCATAGTTTAAAGTGGCTAGTGATACATGTATTACATAAAGATGGCAAGATGCAGTAGATGATATAGAGTACAGTATATACATATACATATGAGATGAGTAATGTAGGGTATGTAAACATTATATTAAGTGGCATTGTTTAAAGTGGCTAGTGGTACATTTTTACATAATTTCCATCAATTCCCATTATTAAAGTGGCTGGAGTTGAGTCAGTATGTTGGCAGTGGCCACTAAATGTTAGTGGTGGCTGTTTAACAGTCTGATGGCCTTGAGATAGAAGCTGTTTTTCAGTCTCTCGGTCCCTGCTTTGATGCACCTGTACTGACCTCGCCTTCTGGATGATAGCGGGGTGAACAGGCAGTGGCTCGGGTGGTTGTTGTCCTTGATGATCTTTATGGCCTTCCTGTGACATCGGGTGGTGTAGGTGTCCTGGAGGGCAGGTAGTTTGCCCCCGGTGATGCGTTGTGCAGACCTCACTACCCTCTGGAGAGCCTTACGGTTGTGGGCGGAGCAGTTGCCGTACCAGGCGGTGATACAGCCCGACAGGATGCTCTCGATTGTGCATCTGTAGAAGTTTGTGAGTGCTTTTGGTGACAAGCCGAATTTCTTCAGCCTCCTGAGGTTGAACGCTGTCTGTGTGGGTGGACCAATTCAGTTTGTCCGTGATGTGTACACCGAGGAACTTAAAACGTTCCACCTTCTCCACTACTGTCCCGTCGATGTGAATAGGGGGGTGCTCCCTCTGCTGTTTCCTGAAGTCCACAATCATCTCCTTTGTTTTGTTGACGTTGAGTGTGAGGTTATTTTCCTGACACCACACTCCGAGGGCCCTCACCTCCTCCCTGTAGGCCGTCTCGTCGTTGTTGGTAATCAAGCCTACCACTGTAGTGTCGTCCGCAAACTTGATGATTGAGTTGGAGGCGTGCGTGGCCACACAGTCGTGGGTGAACAGGGAGTACAGGAGAGGGCTCAGAACGCACCCTTGTGGGGCCCCGGTGTTGAGGATTAGCGAGGTGGAGATGTTGTTACCTACCCTCACCACCTGGGGGCGGCCCGTCAGGAAGTCCAGGACCCAGTGGCACAGGGCGGGGTCGAGACCCAGGGTCTCGAGCTTGATGACGAGTTTGAAGGGTACTATGGTGTTAAATGCTGAGCTGTAGTCGATGAACAGCATTCTCACATAGGTATTCCTCTTGTCCAGATGGGTTAGGGCAGTGTGCAGTGTGGTTACGATTGCGTCGTCTGTGGACCTATTGGGTCGGTAAGCAAATTGGAGTGGGTGTCAGGTAGGGTGGAGGTGATATGGTCCTTGACTAGTCTCTCAAAGCACTTCATGATGACGGAAGTGAATGCTACGGGGCGGTAGTCGTTTAGCTCAGTTACCTTAGCCTTCTTGGGAACAGGAACAATGGTGGCCCTCTTGAAGCATGTGGGAACAGCAGACTGGGATAAGGATTGATTGAATATGTCCGTAAACACACCAGCCAGCTGGTCTGCGCATGCTCTGAGGACGCGGCTGGGAATGCCATCTGGGCCTGCAGCCTTGCGAGGGTTAACACGTTTAAATGTTTTACTCACCTCGGCTGCAGTGAAGGAGAGCCCGCAGGTTTTGGTAGCGGGCCGTGTCAGTGGCACTGTATTGTCCTCAAAGCGAGCAAAAAAGTTATTTAGCCTGTCTGGGAGCAAGACATCCTGGTCCGCGACGGGGCTGGTTTTCTTTTTGTAATCCGTGATTGACTGTAGACCCTGCCACATACCTCGTGTCTGAGCTGTTGAATTGCGACTCTACTTTGTCTCTATACTGGGACTTAGCTTGTTTGATTGCCTTGCGGAGAGAATAGCTACACTGTTTGTATTCGGTCATGTTTCCGGTCACCTTGCCCTGGTTAAAAGCAGTGGTTCGCGCTTTCAGTTTCACGCGAATGCTGCCATCAATCCCCGGTTTCTGGTTTGGGAATGTTTTAATCGTTGCTGTGGGTACGACATCGTCAATGCACTTTCTAATGAACTCGCTCACCGAATCAGCGTATTCGTCAATATTGTTGTTGGACGCAATGCGGAACATATCCCAATCCACGTGCTCGAAGCAGTCTTGAAGCGTGGAATCAGATTGGTCGGACCAGCGTTGAACAGACCTGAGCGCGGGAGCTTGTTGTTTTAGTTTCTGTTTGTAGGCTGGAAGCAACAAAATGGAGTCGTGGTCAGCTTTTCCGAAAGGAGGGCGGGGGAGGGCCTTATATGCGTCGCGGAAGTTAGTATAACAATGATCCAAGGTTTTACCAGCCCTGGTAGCACAATCGATATGCTGATAGAATTTAGGGAGTTTTGTTTTCAGATTAGCCTTGTTAAAATCCCCAGCTACGATGAATGCAGCCTCAGGGTGTGTGGTTTCCAGTTTACAAAGAGTCAGATAAAGTTCGTTCAGGGCCATCGATGTGTCTGCTTGGGGGGGAATATATACGGCTGTGATTATAATCGAAGAGAATTCCCTTGGTAGATAATGCGGTCGACATTTGATTGTGAGGAATTCTAGATCAGGTGAACAGAATGACTTGAGTTCCTGTATGTTGTTATGATCACACCACGTCTCGTTAATCATAAGGCATACACCCCCGCCCTCTTCTTACCAGAAAGATGTTTGTTTCTATCGGCGCGATGCGTGAAGAAACCAGCTGGCTGCACCGACTCCGTTAGCGTCTCTTGAGTGAGCCATGTTTCCGTGAAGCAGAGAACGTTACAATCCCTGATGTCTCTCTGGAATGTTACCCGTGCTCGGATTTCATCAACCTTATTGTCAAGAGACTGGACATTGGCGAGTAGTATGCTAGGGAGTGGAGCGCGATGTGCCCGTCTCCGAAGCCTGACCAGGAGACCGCTGCGTTTGCCCCTTTTTCGGCGTCGCTTAGGTTCGCCGGCTGGGATCAGATCCATTGTATTGGGTGGAAGGCAAAACACTGGATCCGCATCGGGAAAGTCATATTCCTGGTTGTAACGATGGTGAGTTGACGTTGCTCTTATATTCAGTAGTTCCTCCCGACTGTATGTAATGAAACCTAAGATTACCTGGGGTACCAATGTAAGGAATAACACATAAAAAAAAAAAAATACTGCATATTTTCCTAGGAACGCGAAGCGAGGCGGCCATCTCGGTCGGCGCCGTAGAGGTTAATGTGTTTGAGCCATTCAGTTGTGTTGTTACAAGGTAGGAGATAGGTACAGAAGATAACCCTATTGGGTAAAAGACTACGTCCACATTATGGCAAGAACAGCGCAAATAAGCAAAGAAAAACGACAGTCCATTACTTTAAGACATAAAGGCCAGTCAATGCGGAACATTTCAAGAACTTTGAACGTTTCTTCAAGTGCAGTCGCAAAAACCATCAATCGCTATGATGAAACTGGCTCTCATGAGGACCGCCAAATGAAAGGAAGACCCATTGTTACCTCTGCTACAGAGGATAAGTTAATTCATTAGAGTTACCAGCCTCAGAAATCGGCAATTAACTGCACCTCAGATTGCAGCCCAAATAAATGTTTCAGAGTTCAAGTAACAGACATCTCAACATCAACTGTTCAGAGGAGACTACGTGAATCAGGCCGGCGTGAATCAGAAACCACTACGAAAGGAATCACGAGCAATAGATAGACTGGTGGAAATCTGTCCTTTGGTCTGATGAGTGCAAATCTGAGATTTTTGGTTCCAACCGCCGTGTCTTTGTGAGACGCAGAGTAGGAGAGCGGATGATCTCCGCATGTGTGGTTCCCACCGTGAAGCATGGAGGAGGAGGTGCGATGGTGCTTTACTGGTGACACTGAGATTTACTTAGAATTCAAGGCACACTTAACCAGCATAACTACCACAGCATTCTACAGCGATATGCTATCCCATCTGGTTTGCGTTTAGTGGGACTATCATTTGTTTTTCAACAGGACAATGACCCAACACACCTCCAGGCTGTGTAAGGGCTATTTGACCAAGAAGGAGAGTGATGGAGTGCTGCATCAGATGACCTGGCCTCCACAATCACCCGACCTCAATCCAATTGAGATGGTTTGGGATGAGTTGGACCGCAGAGTGAAGGAAAAGAAGCCAACAAGTGCTCAGCATATGTGGGAACTCCTTCAAGACTGTTGGAAAAGCATTCTAGTCACTATACCCCCATATGCCATGTCTCGAAATATGCAGACAGACTAATTAAAATTAAGTTTACATTGTAATACTTCTGAAAGCCAACTTCCTACCTCTGCCCACAACTTCCGGACTTTATAGCACTCCCAGAAAGCATGGCATATTGAGTCATTCTTAGTTTGATACTTAATACATGACTCTGCTGTTATGCTGTAGAATTTGTGATTTTTGTCTCTTGTAATAATACATTCTATAAATTAGTTTATACTGGATTAAGCAGTTAACCGTTATTTTGTTAGTTATACGCCAACTTTCCCTCCATCTTGTGCCAACAGTTCTTTTTAAATGTTGGTTCCAATATTATCATTTTTTTATATTGTCATGGAAATTAATGTATTTCCTGTTACTAAGTAATGTACTACTTCTATGCCTTTAGTTTTCCATGTGGACCAATTTATTGGTGAATTGTGAAAAGCTACCCAAGGATTGTTCCATAGGGGTGTGTTTTTAGGGAGTGATATTGACAACCATCGGGAACATGTTTCCGATATTTTAATGGACGGGCTGGAAAGGGTTAAAATGTTTTGAGCTAGTAATCTGTCAATATTTATCTTTAGAAATTAGCTATGGAAACATAGGCAATTAATATAACACAGCTTTGGATTTCACCAGTCTCAGAGCGAATGGTTTTGACCGTTTGGAACTTTGAGGAGAGCTGCGTGCTTCTCCCGTTCCGACCAGTCCTGCTTGCAAAAATGATTGCTGTCCTTGTTATGAAATTCCACCTTTACACTGTTCATGTAAACATTACCAAATGCAATGACTCTTTAAAGCAGAACTACCAAAAATATTTTGTACGGTGAACCTGACAATCGAAAAGCCCCAATCAGCAGTTAGATGTGCAATCAGCAAGACGTGAGTTGTGTTCATTCCGGTAGTCTACACAGCTCTGCCGGTAAAACACAATTTTCCATAGCGCATTTGGTAACAATGGCCCAACAACTTACATGGGGTTGCCCCTCAATTAATAAAGCCTATTTTTAATATTACAAAAGCCATTTTACAAACATCTGAATGCTGAAGGTGCCGCGCAGATGTAGCCTACGAATATAAAACAGGGATAGGGTAAGCCTACCTCTCGTTGGTGAGAGCACATGCGCACGTGCGCACATTTCTCATCTGACTTGTAGATCAATGTCATACGGTGTTAACATGCATAAAAATGTGATAGGCTGAAGGAGAGGACGCATGAATTCAGTCACAACAGATTAGAGGTATTTCGTAATAATGAGTAAAAAACATTTGCGAACCTGTGATTCCTAATGTTTTAGTTGGTTTTCTTACCGATGCATGCTTCATTTGGATCGTTTTAGGCTCCCGCGGACCGATGCACTCGCATGTTAAACATTTGAACCGGGGACCAATACGTTCTGGTGAATCGTTACATCCCTAACAGCAACCATAAGCTATAACATTATCATACTGGTATCCATTGGTATCCAAATGTAATCAGAAATACTACACCATTTCAAATCCAATAAATAACTGGACAAGGAAGTCAATGGTCAAGGGGTTTACATGTTTTACTACAGTGAAAGTGATTGACTTACGTCAGCAGTGGGCCAAAGGTCCTTAATGACCCTCTCTATCCTCTCCACCACCTCCCTCCTCATCCTCTCCTCCTCTGGCCGCGGAGACATGTAGGCATAGAAATCCTGGATCTCCTCATGGAGCCTACAAAGTCAGAGACACACACCGTGGTTAGAACACGTGTGAAATCCCTAAAAAGTAATGCAGTCAGGGGTTCCCTGGCAAAGCTATGAAACTGAAAAAACACAAACAACCTACAACTTTTCACACGATTCATTCATTTAAATTTGTTTATTTCAAGTCTAGAGCTTATTGAGAAACAAATAGGCTAGACACCCATTACATTTGATATGTTTGTTATAGCCAACTAATCCCATAGCACTACAGTATGTAGACTAGAAGTGGCCTTCAGTCTGTCAGTGTGCTATGAAGCCTGTGATTACAGAGCAGGGAGTTACTATAAATACACTCTAGTGGACACATATGCAACTATACCAAAAGAGCAGCAGTGTGTATTCCCAGGAGGACATGTAATGTGCGCCAGCCCAGCCAGCTGCTTTTCAATATGTCATCCAGAGTAATAACGTACTTTGAATAACCCTCTTCTGCATGGTGTACCAGGAAAGGTTATCTGCTGCATTACGCTAGGCCATGGGTCTCCAACCTTTTCTAGCATGAGAGCTACTTAATTCTTTTTTTTTACATATTTTAAATTTCTTTCAAATAGGCAGATTCTTATCCTTTCCCTTGCAACTCTTCTCCAGGTCCTTTGTGTACAAGAGAAAGTAGCACACTGTTGTTTTCTGTCAATATACCTGGTAAAATAATGGTTAATAAACTGTAAAAATATGAGATTTCCCCCCCAAATTCTGTCATTTTCTGTTTTTCACTTTCAAAATGACAATTGTTCATAAAGAAACAATGGAATTGGAATGTTGAGTCCATGTCAATGCTTAAAATCACATCAGCACACAATTTGTTTTAGATCAATTTTTTTTGATTTGGCCATTTAATTGCATATCTATCGAGTGAGTAATGTGTCAGTCTAGCAATGGCTCTGTACTGCTGCTGCTCATTTCATGACAAAGTTATCAAACAACAAATAGATACAAATGCTACACAGTGCCTTCGGAAAGTATTCAGACCCCTTGACTTTTTCCACATTTTGTTACATTACAGCCTTATCCTAAAATGTATTAAATAGTTTCTCAATCTACACACAATACCCCATAATGACAAAGCAAAAACAGGTTGAGAAATGTTTGCTAATTTATACAAAAAAATAAAATATACATAAGTACTCAGACTCTTTACTCAGTACTTTGTTGAAGCACCTTTGGCAGCGATTAGAGCATCAAGTCTTCTTGGGTATGATGCTACAAGCTTGGCACACCTGTATTTGGGGAGTTTCTCTTCTCCGCAGATCCTCTCAAGCTCTGTCAGGTTGAATGGGGAGCATTGCTGCACAGCTATTTTCAGATCTCTCCAGAGATGTTCGATCGGGTTCAAGTCCGGGCTTTGGCTGGGCCACTCAAGGACATTCAGAGACTTGTCCCGAAGCCACTCCTGCGTTGTCTTGGCTGTGTGCTTACGGTCATTGTCCTGTTGGAAGATGAACCTTCACCATAGTCTGAGCGCTCTGGAGCAGGTTTTTAATCAAGGATCTCTATACTTTGCTCCATTCATCTTTCCCTCGACCCCGACTAGTCTCCCAGTCCCTGCCGCTAAAAAACATCCCCACAGCATGATGTTGCCACCACCATGCTTCACCATAGGGATGGTGCATGGTTTCCTCCAGACATGACGCTTGGAATTCAGGCCAAAGAGTTCAATCTTGGTTTCATCAGACCAGAGAATCTTGTTTCTCATCGTCCGAGAGTCTTCAGGTGCTGTCATGTGCCTTTTACTGAGGAGAGGCTTCTGTCTGGCCACTCTTCCATAAAAGGCCTGATTGGTGGAGTGCTGCAGAGATGGGAGAACCTTCCAGAAGGACAACCAGAAGGTCACCTCCCTGACCAACGCCCTTCTCCCCCGATTACTCAGTTTGGCCAGGTGGCCAGCTCTAGGAGAGTCTTGGTGGTTCCAAACTTCTTCAATTTAAAAATGATGGGGGCCACGGTGTTCTTGAGGACATTCAATGCCGCAGATATGTTTTTGATACCCTTCCACAGATCTGTGCCGAGACACAATCTTGTCTCTGAGCTCTACGCACAATTCCGTCGACCTCATGGCTTGGTTTTTGCTCTAACATGTACTGTCAACTGTGGGACCTTATATAGACAGGTGTGTGCCTTTCAAAATCATGTTCAATCAATTGAATTTACCATAGGTGGTAATCAAGTTGTATCAACATCTCAAGGATGATCAATGGAAACAGGATGCACCTGAGCTCAATTTCGAGTCTCATAGCAAAGGGTCCGAATACTTATGTAAATAAGGTATCTGTATTTGATTTTAAATACATTTGTAAAAATGTCTAAAAAGCTGTTTTCGCCTTGCCATTACGGGGTATTGTGTATAGATTGCAGTATTTAATTTTTTATATCCATTTTAGAATAAGGCTGTAACGTAACAAGATGTGGAAAAAGTCAAGGGGTCTGAATACTTTCTGAAGGCATTATAGTTACTGATGACATGTACTACATGACCAAAAGTATGTGGACACCTGCTCGTCAAACATCTCATTCCAAAATCATGGGCATTAATAGTCAATCAACCCGGTGGGTTCGGGCCTATTTTGTTTGAGACTCGTGGGACTCTGCATCGACTTGGAATGCTTCATACGGGCCAAGCTCTTCCCGAGTACGGCAGAATCATATTACTCTTGGTTCCGACTTATGGTACTCGGGCCAAGTCCACATCAGCACAATTAACGGTTTCAATAGTAGGGCCATATGAGGTTTTTAATTCGGCAGGTGATGGAAGAATAACAAAAAACGAATTAATGTAATAATCTCAAGTCGAATTTGCTAGCAAATGTTCAGCCTATAGGCTATCAGATGGAGAAGGCCCCTAGAGAATCTGATATAAATTAATTCGATTTTTACTACAGATGTTTCTTGGAACCCCACTCACACTAATTCTATTAATTTCAGTCATTCAGCCAACGCTGGCTTAATATGAAATGGCATTGACAATTTTTATGCATATGCTGGAGGCCACGTTAATTATAGGACGACTTGGGATACATGATACACGACAGACATCACATCTCAATGTCATAGGCTATAGCCTATTTTTCTACGGTAGGCCCATCTGTAAATGCTGATACATCCTGACAAAATACACCATATGAGTGGACTAGTGTAACTTTCTGGACCTTGTAAACTGTCGAGAATAAACCCAGAACTGATCCAAATGGTTGTATAAATCAGGGATTTATTTCGGCATGAAACACAAAAGGACATTTGAGCGGTTATTCAAATTAGCCTACATCACTGCAGTTTACAGCCTAGACAAATTGTGTACTAACAATAATACATTCCTCATTACACTGGGTTGTTGTAGCCTAGGACGTAGAATAATTGTATTTTCTAAAAACGTAGGCCAAAATCTTCCATTTGATAATCTGTTACCTTGGCTGGAAGAGTGATGTACCCTTCAACCATGCATGTTGAATTACTGCAAATTACTGTAGTCTACAACCTATTAAAATAGCCAAATAAATAACGACCATAACAGTCAATGGGAAACAATCATGGCGCTCGAAACGTCATGATTGTGGGTTCAATTCCCGGGGCCACGAACGGAAAATGAATGCATGCATACTGTCGCTTTGGATAAAAGTGTCTGCTTAATGTCACATGTATTACTTTTGCACACCTCATGTGTGAGATATCGAACAATTTCGATATCAACTACTTTGGACAGTAGTTATGGGTTGCCTGCGCTTTCTGAGAAGACAGAAGGAAATATAACTATCTAAACAGGGTAAGTTATGAATTGCATCACCAACTGTGTAACTTTGACAGTGTTTCCTTGTCATAACCCAAGGTTGCATGGCACATTTTTGCTGTACCTGAACATAGACAAAGTTTAATTCAAGATTGAGACCTCACATCACCAAGTCAACAATAGGCTACTACTTCCTGTCTGTTTTACAAATCTGTGATTGTAATTTTCAACATAGCAAATAGCAGCATACATGTATCGTCAATTGCCCTCATCAATGCTTGCTGAAGTACCCTTAATAGGGAACTAGCATTACCTCGAAAGGAACCAAAAACACACGATGCAGCAGCGGTGGCCTCTGCTGCTTGAGCCGTCTGCCTTGCAGCTCAAGCCTGCCAAGCCAGCCGGAAAAGATACCAAAAAAGTTCAAAATAGGTAATTGTAGCTATTGTATTTGTAGCAGTATTTCGTCGCTGTCGCTATTTAGTTTGTGACATTGTAGCTAGCTTAATTTCTGGACTGGTCATGGTTGTCAAAGTTTCTCCGTTAATGTTAGCCAGCTGGCTATCTTAGCTAACTGTTAGAGCAGAGCGAGCTAGCTAAGTCAATTTTGTTTAGTGTCTAGCCTATGTGATATTATGTAGCTAATTAAGCTAGCTAGTGTTTTTATTTGTAAAAAATTGGTAGTCTAGCTAAGACTAGGAAAGCACATGGTTAACATAGCTAGCTAACAGTGACAGTTAGCTAGCTATCATTAGCTTGCTAGCTAGTTAGCTATGTCCAGTGAGTCAAAGGACTTGCGCGACCCCAACTGGCAAAGAACGCGCCAAGATTCAATGGTAAGTTTATTTAGTTTCATGTGTACTATGGCAGCTAAACGCTGAATTACAGTACCACATAAAATATGTATATATGTTTGTTTTTTTATATGGTCCCGATGGTTCTGTGTAATCAAAATCTGGGGTGTGAACTACGTGTCTATTCAAGCGTTGATTGAAATGTAATGGCCCGATAGTATTGGAGAAAAGTTGGGGGGGGAAACTCGCCTCTCCGACGCTGTACGTTAAATTGTGACGTGTCATGACGTAACATACAGCACGCATAATGCAACTCATTCTGTATTGTACAGCCTCTCTCCACCAGGTGTTGCACTTCTCTCGCAGTTTAAAAATAAGAAAGGGACAGGGTAAGGTGGGATACCTAGTCAATTGTACAACTGACTGCATACATTTCTTGCGTCATCACTGCAAGCCATCATGACTCAAAAGCCGCTGTTAACTTCTGAAGACAACTTTAGCACCGCCCTAAAAACCTGATTCAAATTCGACACAAACCTTCAAACACAGTTGAAGTCGGAAGTTTACAAACACATAGGTTGCAGTCATTAAAACTCATTTTTCAACCACTCCACAAATTTCAAATTTTTAACAAACTATAGTTTTAGCAAGTCGGCTAGGACATCTACTTTGTGCATGACACAATAAATTTTTCCAACAATTGTTTGCAGACAGATTTCACTTAACTTCTTATGGCTGCAAGGGGCAGTATTGAGTAGCCAGTTAAATTGTGCCCATTTCAAACGGCCTCGTACTCAATTCTTGCTCGTACAATATGCATATTATTATTACTATTGGATAGAAAACACTCTCTAGTTTCTAAAACCGTTTGAATTATTTCTCTGAGTGAAACAGAAGTCATTCTGCAGCACACTTCCTGACCAGGAAGTGGAATGTCAGAAATCGATGCTCTGTTCAACTTCCTGCCTATACATGGGCATGATACGTAAGAGTCTACGTACACTTCATACACCTTCCCCTGGTTGTCAAGAGGCGGTGAGAGAAAAAATTTAGTGTTTATCTTGGTCTGAGGTGGAATAAAAGCTCTTTGTTTGACGTGACCGTCCATTTCCTGTTTCTGGAGCGCGCGAAAGAGGACATGGATTTGCCTTCTGTTTAGCTGTCGTTATGAACGACTAACATCTCCGGGATAGATTTTATTTGATACATGTGACCATATCATCGTAAAATATGTTTTTTCAATATAGTTTCATCAGATTATTGAAAAATTTTCGGGAGTTTTGCCGTGTTCCGTTCTCTAACTTTGTTGAGGTTGGAGAGATCCGTGCCACTTGGCAAGTGCGCTTCCTAAATCGAGAGGGAAAATGAAGGTTCTAAATCCAAACACCGACTGTTCTGGACAAAGGACACCTTGTCCAACATTCTGATGAAAGATCAGCAAAAGTAAGAAACATTTTATGATGCTATTTCATATATCTGTCGAACTGTGTACTAGTCGTGGGCGGCCAACGTTTTGGCTACTCTAAGCTATACCGAAGCTGCATAACGTAATGAAGTTATTTTTAGAATTCTAACACTGTGATTTCATTAATAACTAATGGATCTATCATTTCCTATACAACATGTATTTTTTAGTTATGTTTATGAATAGCTATTTGGTAAGAATATGTGTGTCAGAAAAAGTGTCAGTAAAATATCCGAACGTTGTGGGAAATAGTAGCTACGTTAGCATAATGGGTAACCACTGATTTCAGCTCTAAATATGCACATTTTTGAACAAAACATAAGTGTATGTATAACCTGATGTTATAGGACTGTCATCTGAGGAAGAAAATCAAGGTTAGTCAAAAATTATATATCTTTTGCCTGTTTGTTACGATCGCTTACTTTTGCTACTGGTAAATTGCTTGTGTTTTTGGCTATTGTGGCTACGCTAATATAACGCTATATTGTGTTTTCGCTGTAAAACACTTGATAAATCGGAAATATTGTCTGGAATCACAAGATGCCTGTCTTTCAATTGCTGTACACTATGTATTTTTCAGAAATGTTTTATGATGAGTATTTAGTTATTTGGCGTTGGTGTCTAATTTTTCTGTCTGCTTTCGGTGCAATTTCTGACTGTAGCTGCAATGTAAACTATGATTTATACCTGAAATATGCAAATTTTTCTAACAAAACATATGCTATACAATAAATATGTTATCAGACTGTCATCTGATGAAGTTGTTTCTTGGTTAGTGGCTATTTATATCTTTATTTGGTTGAATTTGTGATAGCTACTGATGGAGTAAAAATAGTGGTGTCTTTTGCTAACGTGGTTAGCTAATAGATTTACATATTGTGTCTTCCCTGTAAAACATTTTAAAAATCAGACATGTTGGCTTGATTCACAAGATGTGTACCTTTCATCTGGTGTCTTGGACTTGTTAATGTGTGAAAGTTAAATATTTAAAAAAATATATATTTTGAATTTCGCGCCCTGCACTTTGAGCTGGCTGTTGTCATAAGTGTACCGACGTCGGGCTTGCACGCCAAACAGGTTAAACACAATTCCAGTGGGCCAGAAGTTTACATACACTAAGTTGACTGTGCCTTTAAACAGCTTGGAACATTCCAGAAAATGTTATCATGGCTTTAGAAGCTTCTGATAGGCTAATTGACATCATTTGAGTCAATTGGAGGTGTACCTGTGGATGTATTTCAAGGCCTACCTTCAAACTCAGTGCCTCTTTGCTTGACATCATGGGAAAATCAATAAAATAAAATAAAAATCAGCTAAGGCCTCAGAAAACAAATAGCAGACCTACACAAGTCTGGTTCATCGTGAAGGTACCACGTTCATCACGTACCGCTCAGGAAGGAGACGCGTTCTGTCTCCCAGAGATGAACGTACATTGGTGCAAAAAGTGAAAATCAATCCCAGAACAGCAGCAAAGGACCTTGTGAAGATGCTGGAGGAAACAGGTACAAAAGTATCTATATCCACAGTAAAACGAGTCCTACATCGACATAACCTGAAAGGCCGCTCAGCAAGGAAGAAGCCACTGCTCCAAAACCCCCATAAAAAAGCCAGACTACAGTTTGCAACTGCACATGGGGACAAAGATCGTACTTTTTGGAGAAATGTTCTCTGGTCTGATGAAACAAAAATAGAACTGCTTGGCCATAATGACCATCGTCATGTTCGGAGGAAAAAGGGGGAGGCTTGCAAGCCGAAGAACACCATCCCAACCGTGAAGCACGGGGGTGGCAGCATCATGTTGTGGGAGTGCTTTGCTGCAGGAGGGACTGGTGCACTTCACAAAATAGATGGCATCATGAGCAAGGTAAATGCAAATGGGTCTTCCAAATGGACAATGACCCCAAGCATACTTCCAAAGTTGAGGCAAAATGGCTTAAGGACAACAAAGTCAAGGTATTGGAGTGGCTATCACAAAGCCCTGACCTCAAGCACATAGAAAATATGTGGGCAGAACTAAAAAAAGCATGTGTGAGCAAGGAGGCCTACAAACCTGACTCAGTTACACCAGCTCTATCAGGAGGAATGGCCCAAAATTCACCCAACTTATTGTGGGAAGCTTGTGGAAGGCTACCCAAAACATTTGACCCAAGTTAAACAATTTACAGGCAATGCCACGAAATACTAATTGAGTATGTAAACTTCTGACCCACTGGGAATGTGATGAAATAAATAAAAGCTGAAATAAATCATTCTCTCTACTATTATTCAGACATTTCACATTCTTAAAATAAAGTGGTGATCCTAACTGACCTAAAACAGGGAATGTTTACTAGGATTAGATGTCAGGAATTGTGAAAAACTGAGTTTAAATGTATTTGGCTAAGGTGTATGTAAACTTCCGACTTCAACTGTAGGTATGTAATGACACATTATATAAACTCTTTAGTGTTTTATTTACATTTTAGAGGTGATAAGTTGGACAGATCGGGTGAAGAATGCAGTTTCCCCCCTTTCCCTATCACACAGTAGGTTTCGCTTCCCCACCTTCCATTGTTAAAAAGACCTGACGGAGCTCATCGCCTTCTTCAATCATGCAGAGACGGGCAGCATGATGGTCTTGTCATTGATTGTGCTTTACAATGGTATTCATATTACAGTTGACCTGGAAGTATTACGTTTTTGGGACGCTAAAATAAAGGTCAATTGTACGTTACAGCGCAATGTACAGAAGTGCGTTTGCTTACAGTAGTGGTCGACCACAAAACAATAAATAGTTTTGTGAAACTATTCATGGTTGACCCTATACAGCCAATGGGTCAATCAGCTGCTGTCTTCTTTCATTGAAAAGCAAATCTATATAAAAAAAAAAAAATACTATAAGCATACTGTAAAATAACATTCTATAGGTTGAATGAGTAGTGTTTCCAGCTGACCCCATTCCTCACTTGAACCCCATGTAAAGTGATGTGCCCCACAATACATGTCTTCTTGTTTGTCTTCCTGCCAGCAGACTGTCTCTCCACCCTCAGCCTCTCTGATGGACTCTCTCTACCTTCCACCACCGTGCAACAAAAATACTCAAAATGTGAATCTGAAGGCTGGCACCCTGAGCTTCAGCTGGTGTGGCTGGACAGTAAAGGAGTCCATCTCAAATGTGAAAACTGTTCAAGGGTGTGTAGACTTTCACTAGGCACTGTAAACCCATTGATTCTTGAAGAAGATAAGTTATAAATGCATGTTGAGCTTAGTTGAACTGTTCTTCCCCATCAGAACCAAACATAAGCCTGTTTAACTGAAAACATGGTTAAAACTAGCATTTGTATATAATGGTTAGCCAGTCCTTGCATCCATAGCTCCTACATGTTTATGGTCAGTGTTATCTGGAATCCTTGGGACATCCCTACCCTAAATCATAACCCTAACCCTTTTAAAATGTCAACTTCAAATGGGGTAGGGAAGTCCAAAGGATTCTGAATAGCACGGACCATATGTTTATCACCTGAGAGCTTTAGCCATGAATACTGGGCAGGGGACACAAGACTGGTGTGAGAGACAGACAGTGGCCTGACCATAGAATTAGGATACTATTATAACATAGCCTGACAATAGATCACAGAGAATACTTTTTTTCAGAGGGAAAATGATCCGAGGCCTTTGTGGCCCATGGGCCGCCAGTTGCCCATCCTCGACCTAGAGTCCTGAAATTCTGTGCATCGGTCCCTGTTCTCACAAGGAACAAATGTACCTCAAGGACCCTCAAGGTCTGCCATGATGGATTTTCCGCCATTTTTAATTTTTGAAAAACACTTAAATGACATCTCTTCCGGAATCACAGGGCCGATCTGGATGAAACTTGACCAAGGTCTTTCAACGCAATATTTTCCATGCTAGTATGTCAATAAACAAACTGACTAATAAACATTCATGTGGGCGTGGTCTGGCACATAAATGAATACAAAATCAAACACAGATACTTGTATTGTAACCAAACTTGGTACAAGTTCCAAACCCTGTCAAGATTCAACACATGCAAGCACATTCAGATTGAACACACGGTGGCGCTACAAATAGGCACATCTCTTGATCTGTTTGACTCAGTTTTGAATTTAAAAACCTCTGGTTTTTGTGTTGATGTGCTTCCCATTTCAGGTCTGGATTGTGATTCCAAGGATTTGTGTGTGGAGTCAAAATTGTAGTAATTGTTGTAACTACTTTTTTTCTGTTATTCAAAAGATGCTGTTAGGAGAAACACTTTCACATTCAAGGCTACAAGATGGAGAAGTTGGTCATAAGGTGACTGCAGCTTGCACCAGACAGACGGAGGCAGGAAGGAGAGGACCGAACACAGCAAGGAAAGGGCTGATAAACCCAGAGAGACATACATACTAGAGGTCGACCGATTATGATTTAAGGCCGATGCCGATTATTGGAGGACCAAAAAAATCCGATACCGATTAAAATCGGCCGATTTTTTATATATACACATTTGTAATAACGACAATTACAACAATACTGAATGAACACTTATTTTTACTTAATATAATACATCAATAAAATCAATTTAGTCTCAAATAAATAATGAAACACGTTCAATTTGTTTTAAATAATGCAAAAACAAAGTGTTGGAGAAGTAAAAGTGCAATATGTGCCATGTAAGAAAGCTAACGTTTAAGTTCCTTGCTCAGAACATGAGAACATATGAAAGCTGGTGGTTCCTTTTAACATGAGTCTTCAATATTCCCAGGTAAGAAGTTTTATGTTGTAGTTATTATAGAACTATTTCTCTCTATTTCATATACCTTTGACTATTGGATGTTCTAATAGGTACTTTAGTATTGCCAGCCTAATCTCGGGAGTTTATAGGCTTGAAGTCATAAACAGCGCAATGCTTGAAGCAGAGCGAAGAGCTGCTGGCAAATACAGGAAAGTGCGGTTTGAATGAATGCTTACATTCATGCTTACATTACATTGCACAACCTTCAATGTTAAGTCATAATTTTGTACAATTCTGGCAAATTAATTACAGTATTTGTTAGGAAGAAATGGTCTTCACACAGTTCGCAATGAGCCAGGCGGCCCAAACTGCTGCATATACCCTGACTCTGCTTGCACAGAACGCAAGAGAAGTGACACAATTTCCCTAGTTAAAATAAATTAATGTTAGCAGGCAATATTAACTAAATATGCAGGATTAAAAATATATACTTGTGCATTGATTTTAAGAAAGGCATTGATGTTTATGGTTAGGAACACATTGGTGCAACGACAGTGCTTTTTTCCCCGCAAATGTGCTTGTTAAATCACCCGTTTGGCGAAGTAGGCTGTGATTCAATGATAAATTAACAGGCACCGCATCGACTATATGCAACGCAGGACAAGCTAGATAAACTAGTAATATCATCAACCATGTGTAGTTAACTAGTGATTATGTTTAAATAGATTTTTTTTATAAGATAAGTTTAATGCTAGCTAACATCTTACCTTGGCTCCTTACTGCACTCGCATAACAGGTATTCAGCCTGCCACGCAGTCTCCTCGTGGAGTGCAATAATCGGCCATAATCGGTGTCAAAAAATGCCGATTGTTATGAAAACTTGAAATCGGCCCTAAATAAAAATCGGTCGACCTCTAATACCTACATTTACAACGCATTCGGAAAGTATTCAGACCCCTTCCCTACATTTTGTTATGTTACAGCCTTATTCTGAAATGAATTAAATAAAAAAAATGTTCCTCATCAATACAAGGGGTGGAAGGTAGCCTAGTGGTTAGAGCACTGGGCCAGTAACCGAAAGGTTGCTAGATCGAATCCCCGAGCTGACAAGGTAAAAATCTGTTGTTGTACCCATGAACAAGGCAGTTAACCCACTGTTCTTAGGCCGTCATTGTAAATAAGTATTTTTTCTTAACTGACTTTCCTAGTTAAATAAAGGATACATTTAAAGATTTTTTAAATTCATCTACATACTAGACCCCATAATGACAAAGCGAAAACAGGTTACGAATTTATTGCTAATTTATAAAAAATAAAAAAAATAAAAACAGTAATACCTTAAAAACATACAGTTGAAGTCATAAGTTTACATGCACCTTAGCCAATTACATTTAAACTCAGTTTAACAATTCCTGACATTTAATCCTAGTAAAAATTCCCTGTCTTAGGTAGGATCACCACCTTATTTTAAGAATGTGAAATGTCAGAATAATAGTTGAGTGATTTATTTTGGCTTTTATTTATTTCATCACATTCCCAGTGGGTCAGAAGTTTAGTATTTGGTAGCATTGCATTTAAATTGTTTCACTTGGGTCAAATGTTTCAGGTTGCCTTCCACAAGCTTCCCACAATAAGTTAGGAGGAATGGGCCAAAATTCACCCGGCAGAGCTGGTGTAACTGAGTCAGGTTTGTAGGCCTCCTTGCTTTCACACGCTTTTTCAGTTCTGCTCACAAATCTTCTATAGGATTGAGGTCAGGGCTTTGTGATGGTCACTCCAATACCTTGACTTTGTTGTCCTTAAGCCATAACTTTGGAAGTATGCTTGGGGTCATTGTCCATTTGGAAGACCCATTTGCGACCAAGCTTTAACTTCCTGACTGATGTCTTGAGATGTTGCTTCAATATATCCACATCATTTTCCTTCCTGTACCAGGTCCTCCTGCAGCAAAGCACCCCAACAACATGATGCTGCCACACCGTGCTTCACGGTTGGGATGGTGTTCTTCGACTTGCAAGCATCCCCCTTTTTCCTCCAAACATAATGCTGGTCATTATGGCCAAACAATTCTATTTTTGTTTCATCAGACCAGAGGACATCTCTCCAAAAAGTACAATCTTTGTCCCCATGTGCAGTTGCAAACCGTAGTCTGGCTTTTTTATGGCGGTTTTGGAGCAGTGGCTTCTTCCTTGCTGAGCGGCCTTTCAGGTTATGTCGATATAGCACTCGTTTTACTGTGGATATAGATTGCACTTTTCACACCAAAGTACGTTCATCTCTAGGAGACATTACGTGTCTCCTTCCTGAGCACGGTCTGGTTGCGTGGTCCCATGGTGTTTATACTTGCGTACTATTGTTTGTACAGATGAACGTGGTACCTTCAGGCATTTGGAAATTGCTCCCAAGGATGAACCAGTTTGTTTTCTGAGGTATTGGCTGATTTCTTTTGATTTTCTCATGATGTCAAGAAAAGAGGCACTGAGTTTGAAGGTAGGCCTTGAAATACATCCACAGGTACACCTCCAATTGACTCAAATGGTGTCAATTAGCCTATCAGAAGCTTCTAAAGCCATGACATCATTTTCTGGAATGTTCCAAGCTGTTTAAAGGCACAGTCAACTTAGTGTACATAAACTTCTTACCCACTGGAAATGTGATTTTGTAAGTGAAATAATCTGTCTGTAAACAATTGTTGGAAAAAGTACTTGTATCATGCACAAAGTAGATGTCCTAACCGACTTGACAAAACTATAGTTTGTTAACAATACATTTGTGGAGTGGTTGAAAAACTAGTTTTAATGACTCCAACCTAAGTGTATGTAAACTTCCGACTTCAACAGTAGGTATTGAGACCCTTTCCATTGAACCTTTACTCAATACTTTGTTGAAGCACCGTTGGCAGCGATTACAGCCTCGACTCTCCTTGGGTATGACGCTACAAGCTTAGCACACCTGTATTTGGGGAGTTTCTCTTCTCTGCAGATCCTCTCAAGCTCGGTCAGGTTGAATGGGGAGCATTGCTGCACAGCTATTTTCAGGTCTCTTCAGAGATGTTTGATCAGGTTCAAGTCCGGGCTCTGGCTGGGCCACTCAATGACATTCAGAGACTTTTCCTGAAGCCACTCCTGTGTTGTCTTGGCTGTGTGCTTAGGGTTGTTGTCCTGTTGGAAGGTGAACCTTCGCCCCAATCCGAGGTCCTGAGCACTCTGGAGCAGGTTTTCATCAAGGATCTCTCTGTACTTTGCTCTGTTCATCTTTCCCTTGATCCTGACTAGTCTCCCAGTCCCTGCCACTGAAAAACATTCCCCCACAGCATGATGCTGCCATCACCTTGCTTCACCGTAGGGATGGTGCCAGGTTTCCTCCAGATGTTTCGCTTGGCATTCAGGCCAAAGACTTCAGTCTTGGTTTCATCAGACCAGAGAATCGTATTTCTCATGGTCTGAGAGTCTTTAGGTGACTTTTACTGAGGAATGGCTTCCATCTGTCTAATCTACCATGAAGGCCTGATTGGTGGAGTGCTGCAGAGATGGTTGTCCTTCTGGAAGTTCTCCCATATCTACAGAGGAACTCCGGAGCTCTGTCAGAGTGATTATCGGGTCCTTGGTCACCTCTCTGACCAAGGCCCTTCTCCCGATTGCCCGGTTTGGCCTGGCAGCCAGCTCTAGGAAGTGTCTTAGTGGTTACAAACTTCTTGCATTTAAGAATGATGGAGGCCAATATGTTTTTGAGGACGTTCAATGCTGCACACATTTTTTGGTACCTTTCCCCAGATCTGCGCCTCGACACAATCTTGTTTCTGAGCTCTACGGACAATTCCTTGGTTTTTGCTCTGATATGCACTGTCAACTGTGGGACCTTATATATATATATATATACACACACACACACACACACACACACACACACACACACACAGGTGTGTGCCTTTCCAAATCATGTTCAATCAATTGAATTTACCACAGGTGGACTCCAATCAAGTTGTAAAAACATCTCAAGGATGATCAATGGAAACAGGATGCACCGGAGCTCAATTTCAAGTCTCATAGTAAAGGGTCTGAATACTTATGTAAATTTGAGAGTAAAAAAAAAAAAGTTATACATTTGCAAACATTTCTGAGAACGGTTTAATCCATTTTATAATAAGGCTGTAATGTAACAAAATGTGGAAAAAGTGAAAGGGTCTGACTACTTTCTGAATGCACTGTACAAGACTAACTAGATAGCTGTTTGGCATCTGTGTTGGCTCTAAGATCACATTAACTAAGGCTTTCTCTGTGCTGTGGTTGTTACGAAAACCAGATTGGAATTTTTCTAAAATAAAGTTGGGACTTAAAAATAACAAATTTCTCCAGATTTTTTTTGCTTAACAATGGAAGGTTGGAAATTGGCTGAAAATTTGCTAAAATCAGAAGAATCTAGATTACTTTTTTCAGAAGGGGTTTCACCATAGCAGTTTTTAGTGCAGTGGGGAAAGTGCCTGTGAACAGTTAGAGATTAACAATAGCTTGCACTTCTTCAGATATGAAGAAGGTGGTGGGGATAGGATCAAGAAGGCAGGTAGAAGGCTTAAGTTGTGATATCACTTTCCGGTGCACGTCTGTGCCAACCAGAGAAAATAAATCCATAGTGCCTTTGCGTGGTAGCCTGGGACACATATCAAAATTCTCACCGGGTCTTGCTTGACTGATACCCAGCCTAATGTTAGTTATCTCTGTAATATGTCGCAAACTCATTACATTTAGATGTGGAGGAAAGTTCAAAGGTTTGCGGGGGTAGGATTTATCAAGCCATCAATGGTCGAGAAGAGCGCTCTCTGATTATTCTGATAGTGAGCAAGTTATAAAAATGAGCCCGTCTGGCATTTCTAAATTGCCTTGTTATATATGCCAAGTTGCCCATATTTTGCAATTAAAGTTATCAACTAAATCATCACAAGAGGAAGGCAGAATAGGTGATGGAGTATTGTCCATACACTCAAAATCTGTAGCAACTTCAGAGGTAAGATAGCATTTCTTAATAATGCGTTCAGTATTACCCTGTGCAATAAGCAACAAGGTAGTAAAAAATACACAGTGGTGATCAGATAAAGCAACATCAACAATAGAGGATATGTCAGCAGAAAGCCCTTTGGTAATAACCAGGTCCAGAGTATGGCTGCATTTATGGGTGGGCCTAGTAACATGTTGGATAAAGTCCATAGAGCTCAAAAGATTCAGAAATGAAATGGCTATGGAGTCAGTATCTTGGTCAACATGAATATTAAAAGCACCCAACAGTTATTTTATCATAGTTCTAAGACAATAGTTCAGTTAAATCAGTAAAGAAAAGTGGGGCAGTGTTTTGGCAGTGGTAGAAAAAGTACCCAACTGTCATACTTCAGTAAAAGTAATAGTAAATGACTCAAGTAAAAGTAACCCAGTAAAATACTACTTAAGTAAAAGTTTAAATGTATTTGGTTCAATATACTTAAGTACCAAAAGAAAATGTAATCGCTAAAATTTACATAAGTATCAAAAGTAAAAGTAAAAATAATTTCAAATTCCTTATATTAAGCAAACCAGACGGCACTAAACGTAATTTTTTTAAATTTGCGAAAAGCAAGGGCACACTCCAACATTCAGACATGATTTACAAACAAAGTATGTGTGTTTAACGAGTCCACCAGATCAGAGGCAGTAGGGATGACCAGGGATGTTCTGTTGATAAGTGCGTGAATTGGACCATTTTCCTGTGCTGCTAAGCACTCAAAATGTAACGAGTGCTTTGGGTGTCAAGGAAAATGTATGGAGTAAAAAACAATAGAGCATGATGCTCAAAAGATTCAAAGTCGCCAAACAAAATGGTCTTACAGCTGAGAGCATTAGAAAAAAATAGAGTCTGTCCCCCCCACCCATTTTCCCTTTTCTGATAGAGTATGAAAAGCTGTAGTCCGGGTGGGGGGGATGGGTTGGAATAACTTATTAACGTTACAACCATGTTTTCTAACAGTCTCTTATCTATCAGAATGGTAGGAGATGACAGTGTATACACTCACTAGAAGGCAAAGTTAAAAGGCACAAAAAATTAGGTTACTCACAATAACCATAGTGCCATTTCAACAGGAGTGGATATGCTTTCCAAGTTCTGTTGCTTATTCTGACAGGGCGAACTGGAGCACTTAATAGACTCTGTCCGTCAGTCTCAAAACAGTTTGCGATGTTGCTGGAAATAATCATGGAACCCCTGCGGTTAGGGCGAATCTTGTCAGTTTTTTAAAAAAAGTGCTTGTTGCTCCCACAGCAAATCAAAGTTGTCACAAAAATAAACATTCCTGTCATTACAAAGTTTCTTCATGTACTCGTTCAGGGCAAAGAGTCGGCTAAAAAGTTACGAACCCCTTCGGCAACACGGGAGGGGGCCAGAGATAATTATTATCTTCCCTGTGCTAGCGAGGGAGTTTCGAAAATGTTTCTCAGATCGCCTAGGAAAAAAGGTAGTTAAAACCGGTGTGAGTGACGATGGTGTCAATATTGGAGTAGTTGGCCAGAACCGTGGGCAGGAGGGAGTTGATGTCATGGACACAGGCTCCTGGGTGACAGTGGACCTTGGTCAGTCCACAGATCGTAAGCAGGCCAAAATCGCTCACCATCGAGCTGCCCACAATAATGGTGGTGATGGAATCTGATGGGGAAGCGATCTGCTGAACAGTGGTGGCTGTTAGGGAGGGTGCCACTGGGCAGCCGCCGGCTGTTAGTATACACCCAGGATCCGTGCAGACTCCTGGGGCTGGTAGGTCCGTCTCAAGAGGGGCAAAGCTGTTAGATAGATGGATCGGATCTTATCGGATAGATGAAAGTGTGGCCTCCCCAATCTTCTACGCCTTGCAAGTGTCCAGTCTCCCGTGGGCCGCAGAGTTGAGCTTTTACATCCGTCCGTTGGATTGGGACAGATCAACGTCGCCCGACTCAGCAACAGCTTTGCTATAGGGGGCATTTAAAACTGAGATTCGATTTGCCTGGGTTACAGAAAGGTAGGTG
This sequence comes from Salvelinus namaycush, assembly GCF_016432855.1. Lineage (NCBI taxonomy): Eukaryota > Metazoa > Chordata > Actinopteri > Salmoniformes > Salmonidae > Salvelinus > Salvelinus namaycush. The sequence continues at coordinate 47,440,002 of NC_052315.1, forward strand.
TACTTAGAAATCAGGTTATCCTTTTTCACAGCTGAGCTAACAGACAGAGGATCTCTTCCCTAAGCTGCTTGATGGTGGTGCATATAGGGCAGCACTCAAAATTGGCTAGGATTCTCCTCTATTCAATACTGGCCATGTAATTCTGACAAAGTTTTTTTTATTTTTTATATATATATATATATATATATTAGAACAGCCTAACTGACCAACTCAGTGGCCTTGTGGTTAGAGTGTCTGCCCTGAGATTGGAAGGTCGTGAGTCAGACTGTAAAAATGGGACATGACGCATCTCAGTTTAGCTCTCAGCATTAAGGAGAACGATTGGGGGTAACATCACATTGTAAAAAAAAAATACAAAAATCTGTCAATCAACTGGACCTTGATAAGCTGACTGGTGTGTTTGAGCAGGGTTGGATAGTAGCTCTCCAAATGGAGGGTTGACAGCCCACATGGTTTTGAATCAGTTGCCCATCAGTGTAGTATTTTAATTTGTGGGGGGTTAAGTGCCTTGCTCAAGGCCACAACAGCAGGAGACAAGTGACTTGAGCTGTCAGACAAGTAAAGAATCAGTCCTACTTGCCCAAAGGCTAAAAAAAAAGTGAATGTCAAGCCCTGGATAATGTCAGTGTTGCATTGATTGGTTAGTAGCTGGGAACATGCGGGGTCTGATACTTGTGAGATTTCTTTATGACAGTTTGCAAGTGGAACAGAATTGTTTGGTAAGCTACTCATAGGTGTGCTGCGAGCTACTGGTACTGTTGGAGACCCCTGCGCTAGGCTATTAATACAGCAGAGGAGATAAGATTCAAAGGAAAAGGTTGGTTAAAGTTCTACATGTACAGGTCTCAGATCAGTCGTGGGGTTAACTGAAAAGCTCATAGAATGGGCCCTTGACCATTTTAATAGTTTCGGAGAGGACAGCGATGAAATATTCATAATTCAAGGTGCCCATGCTATTATAAAATCATAAATGGAAAATTGAGGAATGCACACTTCTCATTGAAAAACACATGTACCACGAACTTCTCAGTATGTCAAGTAGGAAGGAGTTTGTAGAGTCTGAACCAGATGAGTCATTGGAATGTAACAGAGCTGAGCTAGCCTTGTGTGGTGCGGGTTCAGATCTACCTGGTCATGTTCTGAGGAAGGAAACCAAACGGAGGATAATAATAGTGGTCTAGTCCAATGTGGACCCCTACTCTTTCAACTCACATGATCCCAAATGTGTGTTTGCATGAGTCTTATGATAAGACTTCACATATTCTAAACAACTGCTGCTGAATAGTACATATGATGTTCAGCAAAAGTCATCTTTGTCACTGACGAGCTAGAAAAGACAGGCAATGTGTGATCATTCTGTGTGAGAAATCTCCTCATGTAGATCAACGTATTGGCAACACACACCAATGTCCCTCCCTGTGTTCTGTAATACATTGACATCCTGCCAGTTCAAACATGACACGTGTGTGTAGAGGAGGTCTGCTGCCCCAGGCATCCTTCCTTACCCCAAAATCCCTGCAGAGTAGTTCCTGGTTTTCCAAGGCGTGCCTGTGTAACCAACTCCACGGCACCCAGCGTCGTCCACTGCAGAGTTACTGCCAATACTCAATAAACTGCGGTTAAATCCGAAAGTGCTCGCTCGGTTGTCTCTTCTCCGTCTGTTCCCAAGTCCACATTCTCTCTCTCGTTCTCTCCAGCTACCGAACGCAGTGCCACCCACAACCCAAGGTCCACTACTACCCCTCCCCGCAGGATGTTGGTTGATATTTGCTTCCAATAAGTCGAATTTATGTTCTATTTCATTATCGCCTTTTGGATTGATCGTCCCTTGCATCCTCGTCTCACTGCTGCTCGTGACAGCGTCGGGGACTCCGTTCTGAATCACGTTTCCCGTGCCACAGTTCACGGATACCGTTGTACTAGGGCTCGTCTTGGTGGTGGGCGTGTTCCACACAGCAGAGCCGTGGTTGTTATGATTACTCAAACTCAAATTGCCCAGACCTTGTGTCGTTTCCCAAATATTCATCCACGCGCTATTGGCAGGGCCGAGCTGTTCTGGCTGGAACCAGGCGATTCTTGGATCCATGGAGTGGAGCACACGGGCGACGCAGCCGTGCACGACACGCTCGCTGCTGGCTAGGTGTGCGTAAGCTAGCTAACGATGCAGGAGGATTGACAACTTCTGCCGTACAGTTTATGCAAATCCAATCATGTAGATGTAAACAACCGTATGTATTAACGACACTAAATTCAGTTGTGAGAATACATTATCTAGACGTCGAATACTTACTAAGAACAAAACGTGACAGGCTATGTGCAGTTTTCTCCAGCGACTCCGTCAATGGCGGAGCTGATAACATTGCGCAAACTCCACTCTCGGGACAGTAGACTGGAGGTGGGCGGAGAGGGGTGTTTCCGAAGTCACCGAGCTTGACAAATTATATCACTGGCTGCTGGGAAACAATACATCTACTTAAAATATGAACAAAATAGACATACATTTATGTTTAATCTTATATTTGACGTTATTGAATATTTCCACAACTATTTATTGCTATCTGTTTTGGCTGTGCCAATAATGGCAATAACCATTTCATTTCTCCACTACTTGGAGTAGTTACCAAGCTTTAAAGCCATATTCGGACGGGATTCGTTTTACTGGGGTAACGTAATTATGTGCACAAGCACAAAACAGTACATCTGTAATTTTAGTGCCGTTCGAATCTGCCATGTCAGTAATTTTTACATGGTAGGAGAGTAACAATTCCAGACAGAATAACCTACTGTTTTTTTGGCAAACTCCAAAGTCCTCTGATAATACTAGTCCCGTGCGAATCGACATCCCTGAGAAATGTCTGAGTTTGACAGGTGTTGCTCGCGGTTTGAGTAAGAAAACAGTAACTGATTCGATAAATTAAACGAAGTGCTGCATATAGTCTATATATGAAGGGCCTATAGTACATGTATCAACTTTCACAGTGAATGCTTGTGTAAATACGTTTTGTGCGAATGATTTGAACATAGCCAAATGTATCATAAACAAATATTGCGTCTATTTAATGCAACCCTTGCTGTTAATAGATCGCAAACCAGCATACAACTGAGCTAAACGTTTGGAAATGACAAGTTCGCTATCTCATCCATAGCCTAAAAATGCATATCAAGTGCAAGTGCGCTGTTTGGCTCACATCTGAAGGCTGATGGAACCTCCAGGCTTCAGACAGAACTGTCAGTTTATTGAAAAAAAGAGAAAGAATTAGAGGTGGCAGTTTGGAAAAAAATTGTCCCGTCCGAATCGTGCTATGGAATAACGGACATTCCTGAGTTATAATTACATAACCAAAATGATTTAGTAATACTAGTCCCGTGCGAATAGGGCTTTAGACACAGATCAGATTACCTCCAGAAATCATAACCTTCACCGTGTGGTAGTAACATGCAAAATTATTTTAGATCAGTATCTATAGTGGTAACTTCCTCTCCAATGTGAGAGCTGCAAAGATAAATCTTCGATCGATTGGTAGAGTCTGAATTTATAGATATATATATATAGTGGAAATGAGCGAGTATTGGGTCCGTCCGTCACACTATGGTATCAAAGCAAATGTGAAGGTAGGCATAGTGATTGAGGCCAAAAGGTTGATCTGTAGAAAATAGGAAGAAGTGTAAGTTTATCAGTGTTACTGAGGTTTGAGAAGGTTTTGCCTGAAAATGGGGGCGACATGTAGCCTAGTGCGTTGGGCCTGTAACCGAAAGGTTGCCGGATCGAATCCCTGAGCTGACAAGGTAAAAATCTGACGTTCTGCCACCGTCATTGTAAAGAATGTGTTCTTAACTGACTTGCCTAGTTAAATAACAACCCTCATCGAATATTAAAAACAATATACAATAATGAGAAGTATCCACCAATCCAAAGAAAGGATAGGCGGGAGCTAGACAGCACACTTGCTCCTCACCGAGTAGGCGTTCCCTAACGGAAATATGAAAATATATGCTAGAACGCGCCAATAGGATCACGCTAGCTCGTGCTGGGCTCTGCCCACCTCCTTAATTGTTTTGCCCACTATGACTAATTTCTTCAAATTCGAAACGACGGGCTGTGGTCTATCTTGGTTTAGTTATAAAGATCTTAGGGAAAGTAGTGGGAGTGTTGAACGTAATGTGGGTGCGTTCTGCTATAGTTAGACGGTTTTGATTGAGCTTCTTTTTTCTTCTTCCGTTTCTTACCACGCACCTACCATAAATTGAGCTACGGTACCGCGACAGTTTGGACTTAAGTTTTTAAGCCAGAGGATGACTCTGAGTCCTATTTCACTTAGTTTTACACAAATAATTGTACATTTTCAGTTATAAAACTGGCAATTTTTTATTAAAACTATTGTTGATAGGTGTACTGTTGCTTCATGTGTTTTATGCGTGTGCTTACCGTGACTGTCACCCTGATATTAGCTACTTCCCATGCCGTTGCCAGACAGTAGGGCTTGTCAAGCAGGAGCGAAGGGCACTGTGTCCCGGTTTTGTTGCAGTGTTTTTGCTGTTCGTGCACTCCTCGTTGATAGTAGACTGTATTTATGTACAGTACCAGTCAAAAGTTTGGACATACCTACTCACTCATTTCTTTTTAGTATTTTCTACATTGTATAATAATAGTGAATACATCAAAACTATGCAATAACACATATGGAATCATGTAGTAACCAAAAAGGTGTTTAACAAATCGAAAAATATTTTATGTTCTTCAAAGTAGCCACCCTTTGCCTTGATGACAGCTTTGCACACTCGTGGCATTCTCTCAACCAGCTTCATGAGGAAATCACCAGGAATGCATTTCAATTAACAGGTGTGCCTTGTTAAAAGTTAATTTGTGGAATTTATTTCCTTCTTAATGCATTTGAGCCAATCAGTTGTGTAGTGACAAGATAAAGGGTGGTATACAGAAGATAGCCCTACTTTAACCTTTTCATATGTGAGTTCCAAATATCTTTAACGGTCACCCCAGCGTGAGTTGTTTTATGCACGTGATGTCAGAATGCAATCACTGTTCCAAACTGTGATTATTACGCAACAGGACAGTTAACACGCGCTGCCTGCTAATTATCTATAAGCTGTGTTTCAACTTGTCAATTTCAAAATATTTTCTAACCAGTTGTATTTTCTAACAACAGTTTGAATTAAGGTGTGTTCCGCCTCCTCATTAATTCACATAGAAGTAGCCCATTTCAGTGTTACGGACAATTTATGTTTGAGGCTTTTACTAAGCAGGACAAACTTCTCTCTTCGATGAGAGCCCACGCACTTCACCAATGTTTGCGCAGATCAAGTCTGCAGACATTTGCACAGTCTTGCACAAATTGGAAAATGTTCTGGCTGGCGCTCACATTGCCCTCCTTGTTGTTTTCCTTACAAATAATAACTTTGGATACGTGTGCGTTCCTATCACAGTAAGTTCCTTATTTTCTGTATATCGTGTTGTCATTTCTACTGTAGGCGTATACAGTATATATGTATGTAGCATAATGTATTTACAGTTTTATTCACATGTTTTCAAGTACTTGTGACAAATAATGCATCCTGATTATTGCATAGATTGTAATGGACACCTATGATGTGTGCAAAATACTTTTTTAGGTTGTACTGATTATAATGAGATAATGCTATGCTATTTGCCAGCTATGTGTGGTGCTATGTTTGTTGACATTATACAATCCATTCTGGGTGTCACGTAAACATCTGTCAGAGCAAAGATGTTATAATGAGTTGAAGGAATGGTTCACTCATCTTTCGGGTAAACTTCCAGAAGTGAATGAAGGGAAGTGAATGATCGTAGAAGACACACCCCATTCAACATGCATACTATAAGCAGACCAAACTCATCTTGTCTCCTCTTATCTTTGGTTGATGCGAAAAAACAAACATGGTGGCACACACAAACTACCCATCGTCGGATTACTTTCGATTTCTAGAAAGTGTTTTACTCAATTATTTACATCAATGGTGAGCTCACCCGTGATGTGATTAATTATAAATAGTAATTGCTATTAGCTAATTCATATTGTAGTTTCTGTCAGACGAAAGTTATGACCACTTGTTTCGTCAATTTTTTTCTCAGTTAGCGCTAGGACAAATGTAGCCTATATTTTCCAGGTTGGATGATTGTGTTATGCTGTAGCTATTTCCCTCAATGTCTGAACATTGCATCCAAAAATAAACTGGTCACATTCTGGACATAACTTTGTAAGGACTGTGTTTGTGCAAAATGTTTCTGTGAAAAAAGTGTGGCCAGCTCAAATGCTGATTGTTGCATCAACTGAAACTTGACATTCTAACCACACCGGTTTGAGCGTACGCTGCAGGGACCACTGTAGAATAATCTCACCCGTTTGTTGGTATGTGTGTGTCAAGGCATGAAGGTCAGTAAATGCGGAAAATGTCAAGAATTTTGCAAGTTTCTTCAAGTGCAGTCGCAAAAACCATCAAGCACTATGATGAAACTGGCTCTCGTGAGGACCACCACAGGAAAGGAACACCCAGAGTTACCTCTGTTGCAGAGGATACGGTCATTAGAGTTAACTACACCTCAGATTGCAGCCCAAATAAATGCTTCACAGAGTGCAAGTAACAGACGCATCTTAAAAGGACAACCGGTGCAGGCACTTAACTGAAAAATGTAAAGATCTCAGGTTTGTCCTAAATCTAAATGTATATTGTTTAATATGATACCATCTATCTTTTCATATTTGTGCCAATCTTTCTAAAACAGAAAATGGACACAATTCAACAGATATCAACGGGTAAGAATATGTAGGCTATAAGAATATGTTGAAGGCTAGCTGTATTGCATGCAGATATCTGAACTAGGGATGCACGATATATCGGTGGACATCTAGTTTAACGCCGATGTGCAAAACCCAGCATTCCTAAACTAGCCCACAATATCTGCTGTGTGGATCGAGCAATCAACAAGTCAAGCAGTCTTTTGAAAAAGGAACACATTTTCAGCGAGACAACTCAAAGGCAAAATCCATTAAAGCCAAGATAATGGAATTCATTGCCCTTGACAATCAACCGTTTTCTGTCGTGGGTGATGTTGGCTTTCACCGACTGGTCGAGCACAGGTACACACTACCAAGTGCGCTATTTTTCAGATGTTGCCCTACCGGAGTTACACAGTAATAGCTTCACAACATACATACTATGGAACGCCGTTTGGGTCTTTGCGTGTCAAAAAAGATACAGTACCACTGTCAAAGCTGTACAAAAAAAGTCTGAAACTGGCCAAACACTGGCCAAGAACTATGTGTTTACAATACCGCGTTGGTAATAAAGCATCAATTGTTCGACCGCAACTTCTGAGGTAGCTAGCTTTAGCTTGGTACCTAGCTAGTACCAATACAACCAGCCTGAAAACAATGACCAGTAGGAACTGCAGTCATTTTCATTATTCTTAGCAATGATTTCGGGAATCCTTGTAAGTATTAGCTAGGTTGCCACTTATTGTTCACCTATTGAAATTGAACTTCAGTTCATGAAAATAAAAAGCTAGCCAGCTACATAACCCTGTTGCCCAAATCTAACCCGAATAAGCAGCCAGCTAGCGTCATCTGGCTAGTGAGGCTCGACCGGACCGTGTTATGTGTTGTGAAGCTAGCCACAATAAAGATTAGGCACAATAGTGGAATTTGTGGTTTGCCTTCAAAATAAAAGTATGTCATTGACAGTGATGCAAATGAATACAAATTGTAGAATTATGCCATACTTTTATTTTAAAGGCTAACCGCAAAGTCCATTATTGTGGCTAATCCTTATTGTGGCTAGCTTCACATAGACGGGTCCGACCACCATTAATCAAATAAGAACTGTCTTGTAAATTAGGGCTATTTTAGATGATGACACCTAGCTATATAGTTAGCTATATTCATGTCCTGATTGATCAACAAGCTTATTTGACACACCAAATAGTGTTATTTGACACGTCCAATAGTGGTATAGTATATTTTTTGACATGCAAAGACCCAAACGGAATTCCATAGACATCCTGGTTGAGAATGAAACGACTGAACAAATGAACAACGAAACAGCACAGCAAGTAAGTGAAAGAAATAGGTTATGATTATGTTTTACTGGTAATGGGGACATAGGTAAATGCCAACAAAATAACTTTTTGGTGTGTGTGTGTGTGTGTGTAACCTTCATTTAACTAGGCAAGAACACATTTTTATTTACAATGATGGCCTACCCCAGACGACGCTGGGCCAATTGTGCGCCGCCCTATGGGACTTCTAATCACGGCCGGATGTGATACAGCCTGGATTCGAACCAGGGACTGTAGTAACGCCTCTTGCACTGAGATGCAGTGCCTTAGACCGCTGCGTCCATGTGGGTGTGTTAACTATTTAACTGTACTAGAATGCTTAAAATTTTAAATATCGGTTATCGGTATCGTTTTTTTGCCAAAAATGCTTACTTTTGTGTCTGTGTCTGCAGGTATACAGACAAGGAGGCATATACCTACACCTCTGATGAATATAACAGGAAACCTGCTCGATCACCATTCGCTGCAAAATCATTCAGACTATGGATACGGAGAACATCAACATGTCAGAGGATATACCCATTGGACTTGGGGCTCTGCTGGGAGTTTACCTCATATTTAGATTTTTTTTATTCTGCTTTGCTACTAAAATCATAACAAACACTGAGAACTAAAATATTGTGTTGTTGTTATTATTATGCATATTATTATGCATAATAATAACTGGGCTGGTGGGGTATTTAAAAAATTACTCCAAAATGTTCTTCAAAAGGTTCTTTGAGGATCCATTATAAAGGGTTCTTTGAAGAAAATATTAAAGCTGCATTATGTATTACTGTGTCCAATTGATTCTGGTTGGTTGTAATGTTTTTGAAAACTTTCGCTAAACAACTTTCTTTTGCTGATGTCCGATCCTGTCGGAAACTTTCATAATATATCAATCCTCTTGGGACACATCACCAATTAACATTGGCTGCAGTATTCCGAACTTTACTAGGTAGTCATGCAATAAACATTTAGGATAATTCCCCTTAAATTAATTCCCTTTAAGTGACACCAAATGCTGGTGACTGTAGAATTCCAATCTCCATTTTCTCCCAGAAGGTTGCGTAAGTTGGGTGTATTGGCAGCCTTAAAACAATGCTGCATGTATTTGCTTCCAGGAAGATCCTGGCAGCCTCACTCTCTTGTTTGTGTAAGAACTGTGGCTGTGGCTCCACTGGGAATCCCAGCCTAGGAATGGCCAAAGCCCCCGAAGTGAAAATGAGAACCTTCTCCAACGTTAAATGGTATGCGTTCCCCTCTGAAAAAAAGAAGGGGGGGGGGGACATTAAAGTCCATAAGTAACACTTATTGGAGAACACGATACTCTAAGTGAAAGTAGTTTGGGATGTAATTAATCTATTACGTTCTTAGGGGGCCCATGAAAGGACAAGGCTATAAAATGCTGTCCCACAGCTGTGAGAGTGATTAGGTGATACATTTTATTGACGTGGGCCGTTAATGATCATGGTTTTGCATCTAACCTTCCACCTCCAGCAGCCATTCCCTCCAGAAACATATGACTCTGCTCTCTATTGCTTTTTGATTGGTACCAGGTGGGGAGAGGTCTGCTTTGCAGAGAGAAGCTATGTCTTTGGCCAAAAGAGGTTTCTCAGCATAGATGAAAACCTCTCTGAAGAGGCTTGAGTGTCTATTCATGTAAGGCAGGAGCCCTAGACACTCCAGACCCTCTTTGAATCTATAAAGTAAAACAAGTCACATAATGAATTTGCCCTGAAGAATTTCACTCAGCTTATGAGATTCCTTAGATATATGGAAACTCACTGCTCAAGAGCATCCCGGAGCCTGCTTTCTAAGTAAAACTTTGTGGCTGACTCCACCAGGGCATCCCTCTCCTCCAATGTACAAATGTATCGCACTGAACCCAACATGACCAGTTGTTCGGAGGCCTCCATGACCGCTTCCTGTGGCTCGTCAACAGTTTGTGCAAACTGGATCTTAGATAGTTCAATAAAAGTGTTTTTGACAAATTAGCAAAACACTAAACTGATTATCACTACCCTTAAAAAGATTGACTGCCAACAAAAGGAAACCAAATCAATGTGGAAAAGTATTCATAAACAACTACAACCCTAATATTTTGTTTTACTGCAAATTAACGGTAACATAACATCCATCACAGTATTAAGTGACTTACCTTCTCCAACTTCTCTCTGAAGTCATATTCCACAATTTCTTTCAGTTCTGGCACAGGAGGTTGTAGGCCACACACCTGCCTGTATAGCCTCTATGAACAAAATTGTGGCTCTACACCCCATGTACCATACAGACAGCAATCATGCGGCCCACCTGCTTGTATACGCCATCATAGAGTGCTGTCACACAGAAGACAAACGGTAAATAAAGGACACATTACATAACATACAAAAATCACGTCTTACTCAAGTCCTACATATTGCCATAAACAAACGTGCCTTTGTTGGTGTAAAAGTGTAACTCACCTTGAGAGTTGCAAGAAAGGCATTTTTGCCAATCAGGTCCCTCAAATATTGCAGAGGAATGGATGGCACTCATTAGCAGCCAGAGAAATTCTCTTGAGGGACCACCCTCATCAGCTCATCAGATTGTGCTCTTGGGACCACTAGTCTCTGAGCCGTAGTGACATCTAAAAGGCAAATGTTCATAAAAAAATATGGTTTTGAATAAGGGCATACTGCTTACGAATGTAACAACAACAACAACAGTGGCAAATGAATCTATAGCACTAAAATATTCTTACTGCCTGCAGCAGTGAAGTGTTGGACTCCTGCTTTAAGAAAACTCACCCTAAATGTAACGGTTACATTTCGTCTTTGTGTTGTCCTGGAACGAGCAGGTCTACTCTGCGACTGCGCATTTCTGAAAATGTCAAACCTATCAAGAAAGTTAATATTATATTATGTGTTACATCAAGGACAAGTTCTTTTCCAGCTTTTCAGAGTGAAAATAAACTTTTGGGGAAAATGCAACTCTTCGGAATAGGCCTTTTTGAATTTGGCAAACTATCAAATACGATTGGTTTGTTTTTGATCATAAGGACTGCTCACACTGTCCATCACAACAGCGAATAACCATTAAGATCACACACGTCTTACCTGTGGACCATTTATGTAACGCTTATCAATATTTATTTTCTATAAGCTTGAGTGAGAAATACTATTGTACTGATGCGAGGTTACTTCTGTTCTATGTCTATTAATATAACTATAAGGACACAAGGCTAGACCCAGATGCAGACACAGGAGGCAGATGGTTAGAGTCCAAGATGTTTATTAACAATCCAAAAGGGGTAGGCAAGAGAATGGTCGTGGACAGGCAAAAGGTCAAAACCAGTTCAGAGTTCCAGAGGTAACGAATGGCAGGCAGGCTCGAGGTCAGGGCAGACAGAATTGTCAGGCAGGCGGGAATAGAGTCCAGAACAACAGGCAAAGGTCAAAACCGGGAGCACTAGTAAAAGAGAATAGAAAAACACGCTGGTTGACTTGAACAAACAAGTCGAACTGGCACAGAGAGACAGGAAACAGGGATAAATACACCAGGGAAAATAAGTGACACCTGGAGGGGGTGGAGACAAGGACAGGTGAAACAGATCAGGGTGTGACAATAACTTATGATAATTAACAATAGCACATATGTTAGTATTTGTTAACCTCTGTAATTGTTATTAAGAACAGTACTAATTACACCTACTGTACGCCAATGTCCAACCATACAAAAGTCTTCAACTTAATGCCACCAACAAGTGGATGACGGACCAAATACCATATGCCCATTTGGCTAACCATATTAATAAAAAGGTTTATATTAGACAATTACACAATTCTCTGATTGACGCAAAGTTCAGCTAAAAAGAAAAACATTACTTGGTTAGCTGTAGTCTACGCAGGTTTAACGGTAATGGCTTCACAGTCGTAGGCATTTTTGGTGGATTTTTCTGCAGAACGTTTTTGTGATGTCGGTACTATTGGATTGTTTAGCATTTTAAAAAAAATCTAGCTTTTTCCCCATGTAACGCTTTCAAAGCGTACAGAAGTGCGCTGGTTATCAAGGGGCAAAGAATTGACACCTTTTTTTTTTTTTAATTGAGAGACGAGGTTAAAGTTTTCTTTACTGACCATCATTTTCACTTGTCTGACCGCTTGCATGATGATGAGTTTCTCACACGGCCTATCTGGGTGACTGGCCTATCTGGGTGATGTTTTTTCTCACCTGAATGATCTGAATTTAGGATTACAGGGACTCTCCGCAACTATATTCAATGTGCGGGACAAAATTGAGGCTATGATTAAGAAACTGAAATTGCCCCTCGTCTTACCAGAAGTAGCGTCTCTGTTCTGCCGGTGCATGGAAAATCCCACCAGCTCTATATTGTCCGTATCTTCGTTCAGCCACGTCTCGGTGAAACATAAGATGTTACAGTTTTTAATGTCCCGTTAGTAGGATAATGTTAATCGTAGGTCATCAATTTTATTTTCCAATGATTGCACGTTAGTGAGAAAAATGGAAGGCTTTGTGAATGTTGACCTGTTTAAAGGTTTTGTTCATATCAACTACTGAGAGCGTTATCACACAGTCATCCAGAACAGCTGGTGCTCTCGTGCATGCTTCAGTGTTGCTTGCTTCGAAGTGAGCATAAAAGGCATTTAGCTCATCTGGTAGGCTCGCGTCACTGGGCAGCTCGCATCTGGGTTTCCCTTTGTAGTCTGTAATAGTTTTCAAGCCCTGCCACATCTGACGAGCGTCAGAGCCGGTGTAGTAGGATTCAATCGTAATCCTGTATTGACGCTTTGCTTGTTTGATGGTTCATCTGAGGGCATAGCGGGATTTCTTATAAGCGTCCGGATTAGTCTCCCACTCCTTGAAAGCGGCAGCTCTAGCCTTTAGCTCGATGGGGATGTTGCCTTTAATCCATGGCTTCTGGTTGGGGTATGTACGTACAGTCACTGTGGGGATGACATCATCGATACATTTATTGATGAAGCCGATGACTGAGGTGGTGTATTCCTCAATGCCATTGGATGAATCCCGGAACATATTCCAGTCTGTGCTAGCGAAACAGTCCTGTAGTGTAGCATCCGCGTCATCTGACCACTTCCGTATTGAGCGAGTCACTGGTACTTCCTGCTTTAGTTTTTGCTTGTAAGCAGGAATCAGGAGGATAGAATTATGGTCAGATTTGCCAAATGGAGGGCGGGGAAGAGCTTTGTATGCATCTCTATGTGTGGAGTAGTGGTCTAGGATTTTTCCCCCTGGTTGCACATGTGACATGCTGGTAAAAATTTGGTAAAACTGATTCACGTTTACCTGCATTAAAGTCCCCGGCCACTAGGAGCGCTGCTTCTGGGTGAGCATTTTCTTCTTTGCTTATGGCCTTATAGAGTTGGTTGAGAGCGTGCCAGCTTAGTGCCAGCTTCGTTTTGTGGTGGTAAATAGACGGCTACAAATAATACAGATGAGAACTCTCTTGGTAGATAGTGTGGTCTACAGCTTATCATAAGGTACTCTACCTCAGGCGAGCAAAACCTCAAGACTTATTTAATATTAGACTTCACGCACCAGTTGTTATTGACATAAAGACACACACCCCTGCCCCTCGTCTTACCAGAAGTAGCGTCTCTGTTCTGCCGGTGCATGGAAAATCCCACCAGCTCTATATTGTCCGTATCTTCGTTCAGCCACGTCTCGGTGAAACATAAGATGTTACAGTTTTTAATGTCCCGTTAGTAGGATAATGTTAATCGTAGGTCATCAATTTTATTTTCCAATGATTGCACGTTAGTGAGAAAAATGGAAGGCAGTGGTAGTTTACTCTTTCGCCTCCGGATTTTCAGAAGAATGCCCGATCTGCGGCCCCTTTTCCGGCGTCTTTTCTTCACGCAAAAGACGTGGATCTGGGCCTGTTCCAGTGAAAGCAGGATATCCTTCTCATCGGACTCGTTAAAGGAAAATGTTTCTTTCAGTCCGCTGTAAGTAATCGCTTTCTGATGTCCAGTAGTTATTTTCGGTCATAAGAGACGGTAGCAGCAACATTATGTACACAATAAGTTAAAAAACAAGTTACACAAAACGCAAAAGAAATAACAAAATAGCACAATTGGTTGGGAGAATGTAAAACGTCAGCCATGTTCTTCGGCGCCATTTTAACTTCTTCCTGCTGCCGCGGATATGGCTGGGACAATGCTGAGGGAAAAGGCAAAAAAAAACTATACAGACAATGCTTTCATCAAACAACACTGTTTCATGACACATCAGTGACATGGCAGGAGATTTTTTGAAACAATTACTCCTTTGCATATAAGCCATTGAATTATATGCGTTACAGCTGGATGAGTCAACAGACGTGGCGGGTCTGGCACAGCTCCTGGTACAGCATATGTCTGTTACGTTGATGGGGGGTCAATTAAGGAAGACATCCTCTTCTGCAAACCATTGGAAACCAGGACAACATGAGAGGATCTTTTTAAAGTACTAGACAGCTTTGCGACATTAAATGGACTTTGGTGGTCAAGATGTGTTGGTATCTGTACTGATGGCACAAAAGCCACGACAGGGAGACATAGTGGAGTGGTAACGCGCGTGCAAGCAGTTGTTCCCGACGCCACTTGGGTACACTGCAGCATCTACCTCTCTCGTGAACTCTCGTGTATTTTCTGCATTATGCAATGATATGGGCAACGACCATGTAACTCTTTTACAACATACAGAAGTGCACTGGTTATCTAGGGGCAAAGTATTGACATGTTTTTTTTTAAATTGAGAGACAAACTTAAAGTTTTCTTTACTGACCATCATTTTCACTTGTCTGACCGCTTGCATGATGATGAGTTTCTCACACGGCCTATCTGGGTGACTGGCCTATCTGGGTGATGTTTTTTCTCGCCTGAATGATCTGAATCTAGAATTACAGGGACTCTCCACAACTATATTCAATGTGCGGGACAAAATTGAGGCTATGATTAAGACATTTGAGCTCTTTTCTGTCTGCATTAACAAGGACAACACACAGGTCTTTCCATCATTGTATGATTTTTTGTGTGCAAATGAACTCAAGCGTACGGACAATGTCAAATGTGATATAGCGAATCACCTGAGTGAGCTGGGTGCGTAATTACACAGGTACTTTCTAGAAACGGACAACACAAACAACTGGATTCGTTATCCCTTTCATGCCCTGCCTCCAGTTGTCACGACTCCTACCGAAGGTGGCTCTCCTTCCTGTTCGGGTGGCACTCGGCGGTCGTCGTCACCGGCCTACTAGCTGCCACTGATCTTTTCCTCCCCCTCCTTGTCTGTTTATTAGTTACACCTGTTTTTAGTTAGGTTAATTAGTTGGGCTTTATTATCCAGCCGGCCCGCCTGCTGGGTGTGCGGGATTGTTTTATGTGTACTCGTGTACACGCCTGTAAGTCACGGTTGTTCGTGTACGTGAGTTATTTTAGGGACTGTTTAGTTCCCCTGTGTTTTGGGGCATTTGTTTTGAGTGGCGTCGTTTTCACCTGTGTGGTGAATAAAGAAGTAGTACTCTGAACTCTCTGTCTCCTGCGTCTGACTTCTTCCTCCACTCACCCCGGGCATTACACCAGTCCACTTACCAATATCTGAACAAGAGAGCCTCATTGACATTGTAACAAGCGGTTGTGTGAAAATGTAATGTAATCAGAAGCCACTGCAAGATTTCTGGATAAGGCTGCGCTCAGAGTTTCTTGCCTAGGCAAACAGAGCTGGGGGGTTATCTAAAGAAGAAGAGATCACTATTGGAATTTTAGCTGCCACCCTCGCCTTCCTCGCCATCCTCGTTGCATGGCGCTACGAAGGCCAGGTTAAGTAAGCGGGCGGTTACATGTCCCTCTCTATCGGAGAATACAGGTTTAACACTCATGTGTTATACAGTCACTAAGCCTGGCCACCTAACTTGACTCTTTCATCATTTAACAATAATTGTTTCCCTCTGCATTTTTAAAGAGCTGTATGAGTGATTAACACATTATCATCAATATGCTGTCTTTTGGCAGATTAATTTGAGTGATTGTCTTTTCAGGTGTCTTCCAGGGGCCCCTCCAGCAGTCAAATCAGGGGAACCCCAGTGCTATTCAAATGAACTGAAGAAAGAGTGTGATACTGTCAGCCGAGGAAGAGTAGGACCTGCAGGGAAGAGTGGTGTGCCAAGAGGTGAATATCTCATCCAATATATTTCTAACAAGGTAAATGTTGTCTAGGTCCTATTTAACCCTATGGTGTGTGTTTAACCTGCAACTGGAGGGGACAGTGTTCTCCTTAAGTTCAGGTGACCTTCAGCTCTATCAGTCAGGTTGCTTACTGTAGCAGTAGCACAATGTGTCTCCCCATCAAGCTGGGTTGTTACAGTATGATAGCTTCAACTCTGCACATTTACGACAGGCAAGTTTTAAAAACACTACTTCAAACGAATCATGGTCTAGATCAGTGGTTCCCCTTCAAACATTCAACCTCCAGCAACATACCCCCTCTAGCACCAGGGTCAGCGCACTCGCAAATGTTGTTTTTTGCCATCATTGTAAGCCTGCCACACACACACTATAGGATACATTTATTAAACATAAGAATGAGTGTGAGTTTTTGTCACAACCCGGCTCGTGGGAAGTGACAAAGTGCTCTTATAGGACCAAGGCACAAATAATAATAAATCATGTTGCTCTTTATTACATATAAAACCTTATTTGTTCATCAAAAATTGTGAATAACTCACCACAGGTTCATGAGAAGTGTGTGTTTGAAAGGATGAACATACAGTTGAGGTCAGGAAGTTTACATACACCTTAGCCAAATACATTTAAACTCAGTTTTCACAATTCCTGACATTTAATCCCAATAGAAAATTCCTGTTTTAGGTAAGTTAGGATCACCACTTTATTTTAAGAATGTGAAATGTCAGAATAATAGTAGCGAGAATGTAACGGCAGTCTATTTCGTCCTCCTCATCGGACGAGGAGAGGCGAGAAGGATCGGAGGCCCAATGTGCAGAGTGGTAAGTTTCCATGATATTTAATAGACACGAAAACAATACACGATACAAAACAACAAACGAACATACCGTAACAGTCCTGTGTGGCGAAACACTGACACAGGAACAAACACCCACAAACCAAACGTGAAACCCCAGCTGCCTAAGTATGATTCTCAATCAGGGACAACGATTGACAGCTGCCTCTGATTGAGAATCATACCAGGCCGAACACAAAATACCAACATAGAAAAACACACATAGACAACCCACCCCAACTCACGCCCTGACCATACTAAATAAATACAAAACAAGGGAAAACAGGTCAGGAACGTGACAGAACCCCCCCCTCAAGGTGCGAACTCCGGGCGCACCACCTAAAACTCTAGGGGAGGGTCTGGGTGGGCGTCTGTCCGTGGTGGCGGCTCTGGCGCGGGACGTGGACCCCACTTCAACCATGTTTTTGTCCGCCTCCTTAATCGCCCCCGTGGCCTCTTATGAGCGGCGATCCTCGCCGCCGACCTTGGCCTGGGGACCCTAGCCATGGGTCCCAAATGAACGGAGAATTCCGGCAGCGCCGGACAGGCGGGAGACTCCGGCAGCGCTGGAGTGAAGGACGCCTCCGGCAGCTCCAGAGTGAAGGGCGATTTTGGCATTGCCTGGCTGACTGCAGGCTCTGGCGGATCCTGGCTGGCTGGCGGCTCTGGCAGGTCCTGGCTGGCTGGCTCTGGCAGGTCCTGGCTGACTGACAGTTCCGGCAGGTCCTGGCTGGCTGGCTCTGGCAGGTCCTGGCTGGCTGACAGCTCTGGCAGATCCTGGCTGGCTGGCTCTGGCAGCTCCTGGCTGGCTGGCGGCTCTGGCAGCTCCTGGCTGGCTGGCGGCTCTGGCAGCTCCTGGCTGGCTGGCGGCTCTGGCAGCTCCTGGCTGGCTGGCGGCTCTGGCAGCTCCTGACTGACGGACGGCTCTAGCGGCTCGGGACAGACGGACGGCTCTAGCGGCTCGGGACAGACGGGCGACTCTAATGGCTCGGGACAGACGGGCGACTCTGACGGCTCGGGACAGACGGGCGGCTCTGACGGCGCTGGGCAGGCAGGCAGCTCAGACGGCGCTGGGCAGGCAGGCAGCTCAGACGGCGCTGGGCAGGCAGGCAGTTCAGACGGCGCTGGGCAGGCAGGCAGCTCAGACAGCGCTGGGCAGATGAGAGACTCTGGCTGCGCTGGAGAAGAGGAAGGCTCTGGCAGCGCTGGACAGGCGGGAGCAACTGTAGAGAGAACCCGGAGAGACAGCCTGGTGCGGGGGGCTGCCAACGGAGGACTGGTACGTGGAGGTGGCACCGGATATACCGGACCGTGAAGGAGTACAACAGCTCTTGAGCACCGAGCCTGCCCAACCTTACCCGGTTGAATGTTCCCCGTAGCCCTGCCAGTGCGGCGAGGTGGAATAGCCCGCACTGGACTATGCTGGTGAACCGGGGACACCATTTGTAAGGCTGGTGCCATGTACGCCGGCCCGAGGAGACGCACTGGAGACCAGATGCGTTGGGCCGGCTTCATGGCACCCGGCTCGATGCCCAAACCAGCCCGGCCAGTGCGGCGAGGTGGAATAGCCCGCACTGGGCTAAGCACGCGTACTGGGGACACCGTGCGCTCCACCGCATAACACGGTGTCTGACCAGTACGACGCCCTCTCACTCCATGGTAAGCACGGGGAGTTGGCTCAGGTCTCCTACCCGGCTTAGCCACACTCCGCGTGTGCCCCCCACAAGAAATGTTTGGGTCTGACTCTCGGGCTTCCAACCGCGTCGCCGCGCTGCCTCCTCATACCAGCGCCTCTCTGCCTTCGCTGCCTCCAACTCTGCCTTGGGATGGCGATATTCCCCTGGCTGAGCCCAGGGTCCTTTGCCGTCCAGGATCTCTTCCCAAGTCCACGAGTCCTGTGTCTTCTGCCGCTGTCCTTTACCACTCTGCTTGGTCCTTTGGTGGTGGGTGTTTCTGTAACGGCAGTCTATTTCGTCCTCCTCATCGGACGAGGAGAGGCAGGAAGGATCGGAGGACCAATGTGCAGAGTGGTAAGTTTCCATGATATTTAATAGACACGAAAACAATACACGATACAAAACAACAAACGAACATACCGTAACAGTCCTGTGTGGCGAAACACTGACACAGGAACAAACACCCACAAACCAAACGTGAAACCCCAGCTGCCTAAGTATGATTCTCAATCAGGGACAACGATTGACAGCTGCCTCTGATTGAGAATCATACCAGGCCGAACACAAAATACCAACATAGAAAAACACACATAGACAACCCACCCCAACTCACGCCCTGACCATACTAAATAAATACAAAACAAGGGAAAACAGGTCAGGAACGTGACAGAACCCCCCCCTCAAGGTGCGAACTCCGGGCGCACCACCTAAAACTCTAGGGGAGGGTCTGGGTGGGCGTCTGTCCGTGGTGGCGGCTCTGGCGCGGGACGTGGACCCCACTTCAACCATGTTTTTGTCCGCCTCCTTAATCGCCCCCGTGGCCTCTTATGAGCGGCGATCCTCGCCGCCGACCTTGGCCTGGGGACCCTAGCCATGGGTCCCAAATGAACGGAGAATTCCGGCAGCGCCGGACAGGCGGGAGACTCCGGCAGCGCTGGAGTGAAGGACGCCTCCGGCAGCTCCAGAGTGAAGGGCGATTTTGGCATTGCCTGGCTGACTGCAGGCTCTGGCGGATCCTGGCTGGCTGGCGGCTCTGGCAGGTCCTGGCTGACTGACAGCTCCGGCAGGTCCTGGCTGACTGACAGCTCCGGCAGGTCCTGGCTGACTGACAGCTCCGGCATGTCCTGGCTGACTGACAGCTCCGGCATGTCCTGGCTGGCTGGCTGGCTCTGGCAGGTCCTGGCTGACTGACGGTTCCGGCAGGTCCTGGCTGGCTGGCTCTGGCAGGTCCTGGCTGACTGACGGCTCCGGCAGGTCCTGGCTGACTGACGGCTCCGGCAGGTCCTGGCTGGCTGGCTCTGGCAGGTCCTGGCTGACTGACAGTTCCGGCAGGTCCTGGCTGGCTGGCTCTGGCAGGTCCTGGCTGGCTGACAGCTCTGGCAGATCCTGGCTGGCTGGCTCTGGCAGCTCCTGGCTGGCTGGCGGCTCTGGCAGCTCCTGGCTGGCTGGCGGCTCTGGCAGCTCCTGGCTGGCTGGCGGCTCTGGCAGCTCCTGGCTGGCTGGCGGCTCTGGCAGCTCCTGACTGACGGACGGCTCTAGCGGCTCGGGACAGACGGACGGCTCTAGCGGCTCGGGACAGACGGGCGACTCTAATGGCTCGGGACAGACGGGCGACTCTGACGGCTCGGGACAGACGGGCGGCTCTGACGGCGCTGGGCAGGCAGGCAGCTCAGACGGCGCTGGGCAGGCAGGCAGCTCAGACGGCGCTGGGCAGGCAGGCAGTTCAGACGGCGCTGGGCAGGCAGGCAGCTCAGACAGCGCTGGGCAGATGAGAGACTCTGGCTGCGCTGGAGAAGAGGAAGGCTCTGGCAGCGCTGGACAGGCGGGAGCAACTGTAGAGAGAACCCGGAGAGACAGCCTGGTGCGGGGGGCTGCCAACGGAGGACTGGTACGTGGAGGTGGCACCGGATATACCGGACCGTGAAGGAGTACAACAGCTCTTGAGCACCGAGCCTGCCCAACCTTACCCGGTTGAATGTTCCCCGTAGCCCTGCCAGTGCGGCGAGGTGGAATAGCCCGCACTGGACTATGCTGGCGAACCGGGGACACCATTTGTAAGGCTGGTGCCATGTACGCCGGCCCGAGGAGACGCACTGGAGACCAGATGCGTTGGGCCGGCTTCATGGCACCCGGCTCGATGCCCAAACCAGCCCGGCCAGTGCGGCGAGGTGGAATAGCCCGCACTGGGCTAAGCACGCGTACTGGGGACACCGTGCGCTCCACCGCATAACACGGTGTCTGACCAGTACGACGCCCTCTCACTCCATGGTAAGCACGGGGAGTTGGCTCAGGTCTCCTACCCGGCTTAGCCACACTCCGCGTGTGCCCCCCACAAGAAATGTTTGGGTCTGACTCTCGGGCTTCCAACCGCGTCGCCGCGCTGCCTCCTCATACCAGCGCCTCTCTGCCTTCGCTGCCTCCAACTCTGCCTTGGGATGGCGATATTCCCCTGGCTGAGCCCAGGGTCCTTTGCCGTCCAGGATCTCTTCCCAAGTCCACGAGTCCTGTGTCTTCTGCCGCTGTCCTTTACCACTCTGCTTGGTCCTTTGGTGGTGGGTGTTTCTGTAACGGCAGTCTATTTCGTCCTCCTCATCGGACGAGGAGAGGCGGGAAGGATCGGAGGACCAATGTGCAGAGTGGTAAGTTTCCATGATATTTAATAGACACGAAAACAATACACGATACAAAACAACAAACGAACATACCGTAACAGTCCTGTGTGGCGAAACACTGACACAGGAACAAACACCCACAAACCAAACGTGAAACCCCAGCTGCCTAAGTATGATTCTCAATCAGGGACAACGATTGACAGCTGCCTCTGATTGAGAATCATACCAGGCCGAACACAAAATACCAACATAGAAAAACACACATAGACAACCCACCCCAACTCACGCCCTGACCATACTAAATAAATACAAAACAAGGGAAAACAGGTCAGGAACGTGACAGAGAATGATGTATTTCAGCTTTTATTTTTTTTATCACATAACCAGTGGGTCAGAAGTTTACATACACTCAATTAATATTTGGTGGCATTGCCTGTAAATTGTTTAACTTGGGTCAAACGTTTCGGGTAGCCTTCCACAAGCTTCCCACAATAAGTTGGGTGACTTTTGGCCCATTCCTCCTGACAGAGCTGGTGTAACTGAGTCAGGTTTGTAGGCCTCCTTGCTCGCACACGCTTTTTCA
Source organism: Salvelinus namaycush (assembly GCF_016432855.1). Classification (NCBI taxonomy): domain Eukaryota; kingdom Metazoa; phylum Chordata; class Actinopteri; order Salmoniformes; family Salmonidae; genus Salvelinus; species Salvelinus namaycush. The sequence continues at coordinate 47,461,965 of NC_052315.1, forward strand.
GTTCTGCCCACACATTTTCTACAGGATTGAGGTCAGGGCTTTGTGATGGCTACTCCAATACCTTGACTTTGTTGTCCTTAAGCCATTTTGCCACAACTTTGTAAGTATGCTTGGGGTCATTGTCCATTTGGAAGACCCATTTGTGACCAAGCTTTAACTTCCTGACTGATGTCTTGAGATGTTGCTTCAATATATCCACATCCTTTTCCTACCTCATGATGCCATCTATTTTGTGAAGTGCACCAGTCCCTCCTGCAGCAAAGCACTCCCACAACATGATGCTGCCACCCCCGTGCTTCACGGTTGGGATGGTGTTCTTCGGCTTCCAAGCCTCTCTCCTTTTCCTCCAAACATGACGATGGTCATTATGGCCAAACAGTTCTATTTTTGTTTCATCAGACCAGAGAACATCTCTCCAAAAAGTACGATCTTTGTCCCCATGGGCAGTTGCAAAGCGTATTCTGGCTTTTTTATTGCGGTTTTGGAGCAGTGGCTTCTTCCTTGCTGAGCGGCCTTTCAGGTTATGTCGATATAAGACTCGTTTTACCGTGGATATAGATACTTTTGTACCTGTTTCCTCCAGCATCTTCACAAGGTCCTTTGCTGTTGTTCTGGGATTGATTTGCACTTTTCGCACCAAAGTACGTTCATCTCTAGGAGACAGAACGCGTCTCCTTCCTGAGCGGTATAATGGCTGCTTGGTCCCATAGTGTTTATACTTGCGTACTATTGTTTATACAGATGAACGTGGTACCTTCAGGCATTTGGAAATTGCTCCCAAGGATGAACCAGACTTGTGGAGGTCTCCAATTTTTTTTCTGGGGTCTTGGCTGATTTCTTTTGATTTTCCCATTATGTCAAGCAAAGAGACACTGAGTTTGACGGTAGGCCTTGAAATACATCCACAGGTACACCTCCAATTGACTCAAATGGTGTCAATTAGCCTATCAGAAGCTTCTAAAGCCATGACATAATTTTCTGTAATTTTCAAAGCTGTTTAAAGGCACAGTCAACTTAGTGTATGTAAACTTCTGACCCACTGGAATTGTGATACAGTGAATTATAAGTAAAATAATCGGTCTGTAAACAATTGTTGGAAAAATTGTCATGCACAAAGTAGATGTCCTAACCGCCTTGCAAAAACTATAGATTGTTAACAAGAAATTTGTGGAGTGGTTGAAAAACAAGTTTTAATGACTCCAACCTAAGTGTATATAAACTTCCGACTTCAACTGTAACTATGCAATGATGGGTTGTATTGGAGACAGTCTCAGTCTTAAGTCATTTTCCACACACAGTCTGTGCCTGTACTTAGTTTTCGTGCTTGTGAGGGCCGAAAATCCACTCTCACATAGGTACGTTGTTGCAAAGGGCATCAGTGTCTTAACAGCTCGGTTTGCCAAGGCAAGAAACTCTGAGCGCTGCCCTATCCAGAAATCTTGTAGTAGTTTTGATTAAATTCAATTTTCACAGAACCGCTTGTTGCAATTTCGATCAGGCTCTCTTGTTCAGATATCGGTAAGTGAACTGGAGGCAGGGCATGAAATGGATAACGAATCCAGTTGTTTGTGTCGTCCGTTTCGGGAAAGTACCTGCGTAACTGCGTACCCAGCTCACTCAGGTAATTCGCTATATCACATTTGACATTGTCCATAAAATTTAGTTCATTTGCACACAAAAAATCATACAATGATGGAAAGACCTGTGTGTTGTCCTTGTTAATGCAGACAGAAAAGAGCTCAAATGTCTTAATCATAGCCTCAATTTTGTCCCGCACATTGAATATAGTTGTGGAGAGTCCCTGTAATTCTAGATTCAGATCATTCAGGCGAGAAAAAACATCACCCAGATAGGCCAGTCGTGTGAGAAACTCATCATCATGCAAGCGGTCAGACAAGTGAAAATGATGGTCAGTAAAGAAAACTTTAAGCTTGTCTCTCAATTTTAAAAAAAACATGTCAATACTTTGCCCCTAGATAACCAGTGCACTTCTGTATGTTGTAAAAGAGTTACATGGTCGTTGCCCATATCATTGCATAATGCAGAAAATACACGAGAGTTCACGAGAGAGGTAGATGCTGCAGTGTACCCAAGTGGCGTCGGGAACAACTGCTTGCACGCGCGTTACCACTCCACTATGTCTCCCTGTCGTGGCTTTTGTGCCATCAGTACAGATACCAACACATCTTGACCACCAAAGTCCATTTAATGTCGCAAAGCTGTCTAGTACTTTAAAAAGATCCTCTCATGTTGTCCTGGTTTCCAATGGTTTGCAGAAGAGGATGTCTTCCTTAATTGACCCCCCATCAACGTAACAGACATATGCTGTACCAGGAGCTGTGCCAGACCCGCCACGTCTGTTGACTCATCCAGCTGTAACGCATATAATTCAATGGCTTATATGCAAAGGAGTAATTGTTTCAAAAAATCTCCTGCCATGTCACTGATGTGTCATGAAACAGTGTTGTTTGATGAAAGCATTGTCTGTATAGTTTTTTTTTGCCTTTTCCCTCAGCATTGTCCCAGCCATATCCGCGGCAGCAGGAAGAAGTTAAAATGGCGCCGAAGAACATGGCTGACGTTTTACATTCTCCCAACCAATTGTGCTATTTTGTTATTTCTTTTGCGTTTTGTGTAACTTGTTTTTTAACTTATTGTGTACATAATGTTGCTGCTACCGTCTCTTGTCCCTGCGCCCAAGGAAGCGAAGGTAACCTGCCTAAATGATTACCGCCCCATGGCACTCATGTCGGTAGCCATGAAGTGCTTTCAAAGGCTGGTCATGGCTCACATCAACAGCATCCTCCCGGACACCCAAGACCCACTCCAATTCGCATACCGCCCCAACATCTCACTCCACACTGCCCTTTCTCACCTGGTCAAAAGGAACACCTACGTGAGAATGCTGTTCATTGACTACAGCTCAGCGTTCAACACCATAGCACCCACGAAGCTCATCACTAAGCTAAGGACTCTGGGACTAAACGCCTCCATCTGCAACTTGATCCTGGACTTCCTGATGGGCCGCCCCCAGGTGGTAAGGGAAGGCAACAACATGTCTGCTACGCTGATCCTTAACACTTTGGGCCCCTTAGGGGTGTGTACTTAGTCCCCTCCGGTATTCCCTGTTCACCCACGACTGCGTGGCCAAACACGACTCCAACACCATCATTAAGTTTGCTGACAGTGGTAGGCCTGATCACAGACAACGATGAGATGGCCTATAGGGAGAAGGTCAGAGAACTGGCAGTGTGGTGCCGGGACAACAACCTCTCCCTAAATGTGAGGAAGACAAAGGAGCTGATCGTGGACTACAGGAAAAGGCGAGCCGAACAAGCCCCCATTAACATCGACGGGGCTGTAGTGGAGCGGGTCGAGATTTTCAAGTTCCTTGGTGTCCACATCACCAATGAACTATCATGGTCCAAACATACCAAGACAGTCATGAAGAGGGCACAACAAAACCCTTTCCCCCTCAGGAGACTGAAAAGATTTGGCATGGGTCCCCAGATCCTCAAAAGGTTCTACAGCTGCACCATCGAGAGCATCACCTCCTGGTATGGCAACTGCTCAGCATCTGACCATAAGGCGCTACAGAGGGTTGTGTGAACGGCCCAGTACATCACTGGAGCCAAGCTTCCTGCCATCCAGGACCTATATAATAGGCGGTGTCAGAGGAAAGCCCATAAAATTATCAGAGACTCCAGTCACCCAAGTTCTAGACTGTTTTCTCTGCTACTGCACAGCAAGCAGTACCGGAGCGCCAAGTTTAGGACCAAAAGGCTCCTCAACAGCTTCTACCCCCAAGCCATAAGACTGCTGAACAATTCATAAAATCGCCACTGGACAATTTACATTGACCCACCCTCATGTTTCATTTCTAAATGTCTGCGGAAGAGTGAAGGTTTCCCGCGAGAGAGTAACGGTTAATGTGATTGGATGTTAATTATTTGACGAGGCTACCTGTATTTGACATTATGTTGTTATTTCGCTGAACACTAGACGGTTTCATTTTATTTTTGAAGGTGAAACGAGGCTACTCAGGTGAGAAAAAAACTCACCCAAATGTATAGCCCTGTCATAAAATATGTACTATTTGAAAATGTGAAGAATTTTTTTCAAACTTAAAAAAAAAAATGTGAATCACATTTTTATTTGGCGTAGCCCAGTTTGGGAATACCTGGTCTAGATTGAAGACCATTAACAGTCAGTTGATTAGCTGAATCAGTTGTGTTATACATTGTTTACCTAAGCAGACCATATATTTATCCCAGACTGTGAATACAATACTTTAAAAAATATATATTTAACTAGGCAAGTCAGTTAAGAACAAATTCTTATTTACAATGACAACCTACCAGGGAACGGAGAGTTAATTGCCTTGATCAGGGGCCGAAGACATATTTTTACCTAGTCAGCTCAGGGATTCGATCCAGCAACCTTTTGGTTATTGGCCCAACGCTCTAACCACTAGACTGCCTGCCACCCCATAAGGTATCACGTCATACTGGAGTTTGGGAGGAAAACAGGAAAAGACTCTTGTTTTGGTATTTACTGTTCATCTCCATCGTGACCACTTGAAACAAATAGACATTTCTGTAACTAGGTTTGGTTGTGTAATTGACCTGATATGTAAATTCATGTGTACAACTGTTCTGTGTTTGACTGAGAGAGCACTGTGGGAACAACCCTGAAACAGAATACCGGATGAAAAGTTGAAACACTTTCAATCTGTTTGTATCCAGATATGGATTTTGGTCAATAGGAGTGGAACTCTAAACCTGTTCCCTCTCCTGTCCCTTTCCTCTTTGTAGGGCTGGGTATGGCCTCACCATAAACAGATGTGATTGTCCTGCTATTCTTTTGTGAGGTGCTGTGTAAATAAACACATGCTCAGACAGCGATCCCAGTTCTTTGCTGTTTATTCGGACAATAGACAAGGAAAGAGTACATAAGATGAGAAGCACTTGCACCAGGATATTGACGGCTATAGAATCCTTTGCATGTAAATAGTAGACTGGGATTTTTATAATTAAATATGTCAAAAATAGGAAGGAATACAAATTATGCCTGAACTAACAATAGACAAGGAAAAAAACAATCTTTGATGGTTTGTAGTTTGCTAAGTAAACCCTCTTTATCACTCCAGATCGCTGTCTGAGCAGAATTTATAAACTCAGACATGTGGTCCCCGTATACAGTATTTTATTCTGGAGGCCTCTCCCTGGTCCACCTCTGCAGAACACTATTCACTAACATCAATTAACCTCTCCAGACATGCAATTACAGTACAATGCAAAAATTATCAATGGTAAAAACATAACTTCATATTTAACTTAATATGTTCAAATAAAGCATATCCAGCCCTCCTCACAGGAAACCCCCTACAGAGAGAATGTGTTAGAGAGAGAGAGGGGTGCAGTGGAACATTTCCCAGTTATGCTCATAGGTTGGTTGTGGTAAGGATTTGGTGGGGGCACAAAACAATTCTCAGAAACAGTCTTCAGTTCTGTCTTGTTTAATTTGTTGCTGTTTCTCCCTTTTTCATGTTTAATGTACTTCACAAATGGAAGCAGAGAATGTGTGGTAATTCTACTCTGTAAGTATGTGACAATTGTCTGTGGTCATGTCTATTGTTATCACCCCAACCCAGAAAATATACAGCTAATTTTGCTATGTGACAAACATTTGCAGTTTTATAGCTTATCTCATGCTATTCTACAAAATATATTGGCGTGTTTGGGGCCCTCCAGAGCCAACTCTTTATTTTGACCACACTTTATTTTGACTTAATGCTGTTTTCGGGCCCTCATACCACCCTCATGGAGTCTGTTTCTGACCGTTTGAGCAGACACATGCACATTTGTGGCCTGCTGGAGGTCATTTTGCAGGGCTCTGGCAGTGCACCTCCTTGCACAAAGGCGGGGGTAGCGGTCCTGCTGCTGGGTTGTTGCCCTCCTACGGCCTCCTCCACGTCTCCTGATGTACTGGCCTGTCTCCTGGTAGCGCCTCCATGCTCTGGACACTACGCTGACAGACACAGCAAACCTTTTTGCCACAGCTCGCATTGATGTGCCATCCTGGATGAACTGCACTACCTGAGCCACTTGTGTGGGTTGTAGACTCCGTCTCATGCTACCACTAGAGTGAGAGCACCGCCAGCATTCAAAAGTGACCAAAACATCAGCCAGGAAGCATAGGAACTGAGAAGTGGTCTGTGGTCACCACCCGCAGAATCACTCCTTTTTTGGGGGTGTCTTGCTAATTGTCTATAATTTCCATCTTTTGTCTATTCCATTTGCACAACAGCATGTGAAATTTATTGTCAATCAGTGTTGCTTCCTAAGTGGACAGTTTGATTTCACAGAAGTGTGATTGACTTGGAGTTACATTGTGTTGTTTAAGTGTTCCCTTTATTTTTTTGAGCAGTGTATGTTCGATGCATGGTCCTTGTGTACATGCTGTGACCAGCAGGTGGTGGAAGTAATCTAGAAGCGAGTTCCGTTCCGCTCAGCACACTACAGCTTAGGTCTTATAAAGAGACACTCTTCTGCTCTTCCGCACTTTCATTCATTTATGCACTTCTCTGAGTGGAAGGCAGTATACGAACAAGCAAGCGAGCAAGTTGAAGGCACGTTGCGGTAGACTGCATTTCAGAGATCTAAAGGCATTCCAGACGAGTTCAACCAACACACATTGAATTTACGTGAGTTTACTATTTCATTTGATTAATTGAATGTCCTACATTCTCATAGAAATGTATCTAGTTGTTCTGTTAATTGTGTCCCTTCGACATTGAAAAGTATTTTGCCTTTCGCATGTTGAATTGTCATGTTGAATTCGTTCTTATCGCGCAGTTTATCTGTTTTCTGATGATACAGATCATGTATAGGGCAGGCCGGGGCCGTCTTCAAAGTTCCATAGCATTCGGGGCTCAGTCCTGAAGACCAGGGGCTGAGGGGTTTGTCGTTCTAAGAAAAAAGGGGCTTTTTCTAAAATCATTTTACACGACTGGAGATTTGATCACACGAATGATCAAAATGACAAGCGTACATTTGCATACCGAGATCAAGACAATGAACGACCCATGACTTAAAGGCAACCAATAGCATATTCCAATGAAAAGTGGATACATCGATTTTAGGCCTACAATATGAGGAAATTACCATCTACAATTTTTCCAGTTGCACTCACCTATTCAAACAAATTTTCCCCCCAGTTGTATTTCGAAGTATCTTCTAGCTACTGCCTGCTATTCATTCAACAGTCAGCTGTTTTATACTGTATTTGCATGCCGATTGCCGAACTGCTGGATTCCCGACTAGACTAGGCATATGCCCTCATAATACGACAACACAATCTACAGCAATTTTTGAAATAGGCTATTGGTCCTCTGTGGCTAAATTATACTGGTGTAGCATTTACAATGATTTCATTTATTTGTAGAGAATGAGTAATAATTTGGCATATGTATTTCAATCTATCTGCAGCACTTCCAGCACCCCTTCCTGCAGCGCTTCCATGGTGCTCTCCCCATTGCCAAATAAATTAATCAACACTTCTTATTTTTAATTTAATCGATTGTGGTCAGTAACCGCATATGGGATTATAGTGTAGGTAGGCCTACTGTTACAATAATATTTCAAATTATCTATCACCAAGTAGACTAGCCTACAATTACGAGAATAAATTCAGTAAATCAATGATGTCAATAGTGTTTTCAGCTATATTGTTATTGAAGGACCTTTTTAAAACAATACATGAATATGTCAAATGACTTGAATAGCCTATGGGAAAAGTGTACAAGTGTGTATTCGCATCAGTAGGCTAAGTGACTGAAATGCACCAGGAAAGTTCAGGGAAACATTAGGGAAGCTCATCAGGTAGGCTATAGGCCTCATCGATGTGTGTAGAGAAAATCTGCATTGCTTTCAATTGCTAGACTAATGATCATGAGCACTCACCTCAATTTAGCTAACATTTCTCAGCCTAATTGTAACCAAATATCCAAACGGAGATTCAGTGAAAACAAAAAATCTGACATTGATTGATTTATCAAGATGAGTTCCCATGCTTGTCTCAAAGCAGCGAAATAATACTGTCCCAATCAAAACGATGATGGACTTATCAGAATTATCACCCATGGCAATTACTTTATATGTATTATAACCAGTGATATAGTGCCATTTTTATAATGTAGCCTATGCGAGCACCATTTTATTATTATTCCATGGTAAAGAGAATATGTTGCCGTTGTAAAGCTAATTTCCTGTAATTTTACACAATTTTCTATTTAAGCCATCATTTCCGAATGAAAGTTGGTACCGACATGAAGCCTATTGTATAAAATAATTTTAGAATATACCTATATTTTTAAATTCGTAAAACACCAAATTAGGCCTACAACCTTATTATAAAGTAGGCCATCATCATACATGACACCATTTTCTTCATAATGCATTTAATACAAGGCTCCACGTTTCGTGTACATTACACCATTTCTTTCATAATGCATTTTATACAAGGCTATGTCGAACTTTATGAGGGTTGCCAGATAGGACCAAAAAATATATACATACAGTATATATATTGTTTGTGTTGTCAATGAAGGTATTCAATTGGGGAATGGAGATACAGTTGTATGATTGGAAATGATCGTGCACACACAAACACTAACACACATATACACACACTCACTTTGTTTGTACTGTTATAGCCAACTCTTTTGTATTCATTATTTATAATAAAATATTCTAGTTGTCATTTATTCGTTATCTTTAACTGGTTAAATGTTTGTAGTTCTCTGTTTGATTTAGCTTTGGTATATTTGACATTTTTTATATATATATTCTGTATTTCCACTGAAGAAAGTAATAATTCACTACTGTAAATAAATGGACACTACCTGTTATAAAACGAAAATTGCTCTGTGTAAATAGATGGTGAGAAATGCTCAGTTTGAAGACATTCGGCTATAGGTTTCACAGCCTTATAATAATGATACAAGTTATATCACCTTTAATATGGTTTATTTACAACCTATGGGGTATAAGATGTTAGGCAAGTGGTATAGGAGAATCTGACATATAACCCCTAACTTCATTTCAGTCTTTGCCAATGAGAACCAACAGGGGCCTGTAGCTTCGTCCTTCATGACTGGGAAAAGCCTAGATTCTAGGCCGTAGAAAATCCTACATCCGTCTCATTCGATCAGAACGGGATGAATCAAATCAAATCAAAGTTTATTTGTCACGTGCGACGAATACAACAGATGTAGACCTTACAGTGAAATGCTCACTTACAGGCTCTAACCAATAGTGCAAAAAAAGGTATTAGGTGAACAATAGGTAGGTAAATAAATAAAACAACAGTAAAAAGACAGGCTATATACAGTAGCGAGGCTATAAAAGTAGCGAGGCTACATACAGACACCGGTTAGTCAGGCTAATTGAGGTAGTATGTACATGAATGTATAGTTAAAGTGACTATGCATGTATGATAAACAGAAAGTAGCAGCAGCGTAAAAGCCATTTGATTACCTGTTCAGGAGTTTGGGGATAAAAACTGTTGAGAAGCCTTTTTTGTCCTAGACTTGGCACTTCGGTACCGCTTGCCATGCGGTAGTAGACTAGTGATTCATATTAATGGTTTGCATCTTTAAAAAAAAGCATAGTTGTGTTTTTCCGCATAACACACATCATTTGTCTACCAATATTATGTGGATCATTGTCAGGTTATTAGATATATAAGCTTCAGTAACAACAGAACACCATGGTTGTAATAACACTTCAAACAGCTAGTTTGTAAATGTGTATAATGTGTTTGTTTTGGGTCCACACCGGTAAGTTAACTTATGTAAATTAGACAGTCACAGAGGATGTTCTTCAGAATAACTGGTCAGGGCCGAGCACTTTCCATTCAGCTTCAGGTAACTTTGATGTAAGGTTTGATCACACCTGTAGTGACTACTTCTATCTGTCATACTCATTGTTGCTTATTCATCGTTCACTAGATATATCAATGTAATTATACCCACCACAATGTAGAAAAACAGAATGCTTCCCACCACTGGTTCACATAACTAGATGTGAGCTGGACGTGATCCCATCGCTGCCACCAATGTAGCGGAAGAAAGTGAAAGCTGCAACAGGGACTCTAACCAGGGCTCATACGTGACAAAGTGAACTCTAACGGCCGTTGCCATGATAGCCAAGTAGCCATCTGGGCAGAGGCAGTAGGCCTACAAAGCTGGCATATGCAAGGTTACAATAGCCTAAGTATATAACATGATTGACACAACCGTAATCATCATCATGAAACGGCCTTGGAAGTGCCATAAGTGTAAGCCAACATAATTTTATTTTAATTTTACATTAACCTGTCTAACTACATTGATATGGCTTAATTGATCATATTCCAGACTCGTTAAAATTGCAAATACCAGGCAGTTGCAAGAGGGAAATTTAAACCAAACAGATTTTTTTTGCAGGTCTTCTGTTTCCCAAAATGTTTTTGCTAAATTAATTTACCATCATGTAAATGTATCCCCATTCCCCAATCAAATACCTTCGTTGATACCTAAAAAATAACATACAAATACAGGTTTAGACTCCAGTCTGGAAACCCTCATAAAATCGGACATAGCACCAGTATCACAAAGTATTAAGCGAAAACAAGCATAGAAAACAGCATTTGCATTAATAAAAATAAAACCTGTAAGGCTACTATTATATTATATGTATTTAATTGACAACCTGTTTGATTAACAATATTGGGTTGTTAACATGTGGAATACAAAAAAGACAGTGTACAACACCATTGCCTAAAATGCATTGCTCCAATAAATTTCAAAAGATTGTTCCGAAGTTTGCCCACAAAAAAGGTATTTTCCTATGAATGAAGTCGCACAAAAAATGTATTTTCACACAAATTAAGTCACACAAAAATGCACGAAATCTGCTGAAAGAATTTTTATGCATATTTGCACGAATTGAGTGTGATATTGTGTTATACCAAAGCATAGACGTTAGGTCAGGAATGCCATACATGCTTGTCTAAAAGGTTCATATTACAATACGGATGAGAAGAATAGATCTGCATTGTCCAACTGAGGTGGATTGTTGCGTTTTTTAGTTGCCTCAATAAGACTAACCAGGATAAATGAAGGTGGAAATAGGCCTATTAACATTTTATAAAACTGAGCTTTAGGGTAGATGAGGTACAGCCGAGGGATCATGAAACCATTGGGCTAAAATGGATCTCCCTGAGGTTGGTTGATATCACACAGACTCAGAACCCTTTTAAAACAGACCCCTGGGGATGATCAGTCCAGTGGACACTAGACTATAGCCTACTAGAATATAATATACTGTATCTACCTTCATGACTGGGGGAATCGTTGTTGTGTTGTCAAAATATTTGTAACCCCACACCCCTAGATCCACCTGCTCAGTACTCTTGAGGACATTAGATGAATGGCAGCAAAGATTTACATAATGTTTAGACTAAATGTTTTTTGTTTTTTTGCAGATACTCCACAGAAACATCCAAACATGAATGGATCGATACTTCCAAGTAAGTCAACAAAGCGTTTAGAGTTTTAGTCATATATAGATGACTGAAAGTGATAAACCGTTAACAAGACCAGGAGTGGGTGTTTGTACTGTAGTGACATCCACATGAATGAACCCTTGATTTTTATTTTTGCAGTCTGCCTGACTCTATGTTTTGCTGGCTGGGCTGTATCTGGCACTTCTGTTGAAGGTGAGCTGTTCTCATGCCTGCCATGCATGTGTTCATTATGGATTCAAAATGAAATGAATACTGTACCTTGTTTTATACACTCTAAATTAGTCACTTCCCCCGACATTATGGTTTTTTAAACCAAGTCACAGTTTCACAGAGTATTGGTGCTGAAACAGGGATCAGTCAGTGAACGTTTCAAAGGGAAATATGAAAGTGGTGACAACTTGATCTCACCATTTCATTTGGGCATTCTAATTCCATAAAATAATTCCTATATTAAAGCGCAGTGAGTATGTATAGTAGTGTTTTGACCCAGACTGATCTAAAACTAAGTGTAGTAACTTTGATATTTAATATTGTCTGGGGGCTCTGTTTAACTATCTCTTCTTCCTGTTGTATTCTCTCTTGCAGCTCAGAAGACCTCCCCTGTCTGTTACATCTGTAACGATAGTAAATGCCCAACCGTTGAGACTGTTTATGACCATGTGACGGCTAGTTTGACCCTGTGGTCACGAGGTGAAATGGCTGCCCTGCCTCCCTGCCCCATCACCTCCCTCCGACCATCTAAAAAATGCTTGTTGTGTGTTAAGACCCAGGAGGTCTGCGCTGCGTGTGACTCAGAGATCATCGAGCCAGCCTTTGAGGGCCAAGGCAGCTCCATGCCTGTCATCAAAGCCAGTGAGTTTCTGTGAGGGCCCATGACAGTACAACCTGGGGAAGAGCATAGTCAATAGAGGGAACAAACAAAGCAGATTTCTGGAAAATCTTCATAGGTGTCAATTATTAATGCTAAGGGGCAATTGGAAGTTGAAGTTTATTATAGAGCATGACGTGACACTTTACAGCAGTGTCTCAAAACAGTCACTACTATGAGCATTTCCCAGCTTATCCAGCTCTCTGTTGTTGTAGGGAATCATTCCTGTACTGTCATTACAGATTGTCCCAGCATTGTTCAACTAACCATTCCTGTAGTGTCATTACAGATTGTCCCAGCATTGTTCAACTAACCATTCCTGTACTGTCATTACAGATTGTCCCAGCATTGTTCAACTAACCATTCCTGTATTGTCATTACAGATTGTCCCAGCATTGTTCAACTAACCATTCCTGTAGTGTCATTACAGATTGTCCCAGCATTGTTCAACTAACCATTCCTGTACTGTCATTACAGATTGTCCCAGCATTGTTTCAACTGATCATTCCTGTATTGTCATTACAGATTGTCCCAGCATTGTTCAACTAACCATTCCTGTAGTGTCATTACAGATTGTCCCAGCATTGTTCAACTAACCATTCCTGTACTGTCATTACAGATTGTCCCAGCATTGTTCAACTAACCATTCCTGTAGTGTCATTACAGATTGTCCCAGCATTGTTCAACTAACCATTCCTGTATTGTCATTACAGATTGTCCCAGCATTGTTTCAACTAACCATTCCTGTATTGTCCTTACTGGTTGTCCCAGCATTGTTCAACTAACCATTCCTGTAGTGTCATTACAGATTGTCCCAGCATTGTTCAACTAACCATTCCTGTACTGTCATTACAGATTGTCCCAGCATTGTTCAACTAACCATTCCTTTACTGTCATTACACATTGTCCCAGCATTGTTCCACTAACCATTCCCGTACTGTCATTACAGATTGTCCCAGCATTGTTCAACTAACCATTTGTGTATTGTCATTACAGATTGTCCCAGCATTGTTTCAACTGATCATTCCTGTACTGTCATTACAGATTGTCCCAGCATTGTTTCAACTGATCATTCCTGTATTGTCATTACAGATTGTCCCAGCATTGTTCAACTAACCATTTGTGTATTGTCATTACAGATTGTCCCAGCATTGTTTCAACTGATCATTCCTGTACTGTCATTACAGATTGTCCCAGCATTGTTTCAACTGATCATTCCTGTATTGTCATTACAGATTGTCCCAGCATTGTTCAACTAACCATTCCTGTACTGTCATTACAGATTGTCCCAGCATTGTTCAACTAACCATTCATGTACTGTCATTACAGATTGTCCCAGCATTGTTTCAACTAACCATTCCTGTACTGTCATTACAGATTGTCCCAGCATTGTTTCAACTAACCATTCATGTACTGTCATTACAGATTGTCCCAGCATTGTTCAACTAACCATTCCTGTAGTGTCATTACAGATTGTCCCAGCATTGTTCAACTAACCATTCCTGTACTGTCATTACAGATTGTCCCAGCATTGTTCAACTAACCATTCCTGTATTGTCATTACAGATTGTCCCAGCATTGTTCAACTAACCATTCCTGTAGTGTCATTACAGATTGTCCCAGCATTGTTCAACTAACCATTCCTGTACTGTCATTACAGATTGTCCCAGCATTGTTTCAACTGATCATTCCTGTATTGTCATTACAGATTGTCCCAGCATTGTTCAACTAACCATTCCTGTAGTGTCATTACAGATTGTCCCAGCATTGTTCAACTAACCATTCCTGTACTGTCATTACAGATTGTCCCAGCATTGTTCAACTAACCATTCCTGTATTGTCATTACAGATTGTCCCAGCATTGTTCAACTAACCATTCCTGTAGTGTCATTACAGATTGTCCCAGCATTGTTCAATTAACCATTCCTGTATTGTCATTACAGATTGTCCCAGCATTGTTTCAACTAACCATTCCTGTATTGTCCTTACTGGTTGTCCCAGCATTGTTCAACTAACCATTCCTGTAGTGTCATTACAGATTGTCCCAGCATTGTTCAACTAACCATTCCTGTACTGTCATTACAGATTGTCCCAGCATTGTTCAACTAACCATTCCTTTACTGTCATTACAGATTGTCCCAGCATTGTTCCACTAACCATTCCCGTACTGTCATTACAGATTGTCCCAGCATTGTTCAACTAACCATTTGTGTATTGTCATTACAGATTGTCCCAGCATTGTTTCAACTGATCATTCCTGTACTGTCATTACAGATTGTCCCAGCATTGTTTCAACTGATCATTCCTGTATTGTCATTACAGATTGTCCCAGCATTGTTCAACTAACCATTCCTGTACTGTCATTACAGATTGTCCCAGCATTGTTCAACTAACCATTCATGTACTGTCATTACAGATTGTCCCAGCATTGTTTCAACTAACCATTCCTGTACTGTCATTACAGATTGTCCCAGCATTGTTTCAACTAACCATTCCTGTACTGTCATTACAGATTGTCCCAGCATTGTTTCAACTAACCATTCATGTACTGTCATTACAGATTGTCCCAGCATTGTTCAACTAACCATTCCTGTACTGTCATTACAGATTGTCCCAGCATTGTTTCAACTAACCATTCCTGTACTGTCATTACAGATTGTCCCAGCATTGTTTCAACTGATCATTCCTGTACTGTCATTACAGATTGTCCCAGCATTGTTTCAACTGATCATTCCTGTACTGTCATTACAGATTGTCCCAGCATTGTTTCAACTAATCATTCTTGTACTGTCATTACAGATTGCACCGGCATTGTTTCAACTGATCAGACAGGTGAGTTCCATTCAATATTCAAACCGTATTTCAAACAAAACATATCTTATGGTAATGTTACATTGCAAGAGCAAATTCCATAACAGAGAACAGCAGTCTGGGTACTCTATATGTGTTTTGTCTTCAACAGGCGGAGCTGGAGGTTTAGCTTGGCGTCCTGGTAAGTGCAGAAACCCACACAACAGCTCAGCTCAATATCGTGTGCACCAAGGATAAAGAGACAAACTCTTGAGTTCTTGCTCGTGTGTGAGAGAGACTTCGTTGTAGTTCATCGAGAAAATTCAAAAAATCTGATCTGAAGATAGTAGTAGTGTTTAACAGTGTTAGACGATGATCATTTGATGTCTTTGTCCTTTAACTGCTCCCCCTGTCCTCCTCTCGCACACACAGATCCAAATGCCTCTGCAATGGCCCCTGATGGCACTGGCAGGTTTTCCAAGGAAACAAGAATCGCTATTGTGTCAATAACAATTGTCTTCCTTGTCATCGTCATCGTCATCTTCATCCTCATTGTTGTTTTGCGCAGAAGGACCAGATCAAGTGAGCAAGGGGGGGGGGGGGGGGGATACGGAGTTTACTGGCTAAACATGTCCCTTTCCATAGGAGAATACAGGTTTAACGTATATTTTGCTGGCGTTTATACAGTCACTTAGCTGGCTTTTATACAGTCACTTAGCCTGGGCACCTGACTTTGTTGCCTTCTGCTTGCTTCTAAGCTGAGCTGTGTGACTGAAATATACAGTGCCTTCGTAAAGTATTCAGACCCCTTGACTTTTTCCGCATATAGTTACGTTAGTCTTATTATAAAATGGATTATATATTAAAAAAAAAATCATCAGCAATCTACACACAATACCCCATAATGATGAAGCAAAAATAGGTTTTAAAATGTTTTGCAAATTAAAAATTAAAAACAGAAATACCTTATTTACATAAGTATTCAGACCCTTTATGAGACTCAACATGCAGCTCAGATCCATCCTGTTTCCATTGATCATCCTTGAGATGTTTCTACAACTTGGAGTCCACTTGTGGTAAATTCAATTGTTTGGACATGATTTGGAAAGGCACACATCTGTCTATATAAGGTCCCACAGTTGATAGTGCATGTCTGTACAAAAACCAAGCCATGAGGTCGAAGGTATTATCCGTAGAGCTCCGAGACAGAATTGTGTCGAGGCCCAGATATGGGGAAGGGTACCAAAACATTTCTGCAGCATTGAAGGTCCCCAAGAACACAGTGGCCTCCATCATTCCTAAATGGAAGAAGTTTAGAACCACCAAGACTCTTCCTAGATCTGTCCCCCTGGCCAAACTGAGCAATAAGGGGAGAAGGCCCTTGGCCAGGGAGCTGTCCAAGAACCCGATGGCCACTCTGACAGAGCTCTAGAGTTCCTCTGTGGAAATGGGAGAAACTTCCAGAAGGACAACCATCTCTGCAGCACTCCACCAAACAGGCTTTTATGTTAAACTGGCCAGACGGAAGCCACCCCTCAGTAAAAGGCACATGACAGCCTGCTTGGAGTTTGCCAAAAGGCACCTGAAGACTATCAATGTCTATCATTGTCCCTAGAATTTCTAAGCAAACAGCTGGAGGCAGGGCTTTCTCCTATAGAGCTCCATTTTTATGGAATGGTCTGCCTACCCATGTGAGAGACGCAGACTCGGTCTCAACCTTTAAGTCTTTACTGAAGACTTCTCTCTTCAGTAGGTCATATGATTGTGTGTAGTCTGGCCCAGGAGTGTGAAGGTGAACGGAAAGGCTCTGGAGCAACGAACTGCCCTTGCTGTCTCTGCCTGGCCGGTTCCCCTCTCTCCACTGGGATTCTCTGCCTCTAACCCTATTACAGGGGCTGAGTCACTGGCTTACTGGTGCTCTTTCATGCCGTCCCTAGGAGGGGTGCGTCACTTGAGTGGGTTGAGTTACTGACGTGATCTTCCTGTCTGGGTTGGCGCCCCCCCTTGGTTTGTGCTGTGGTGGAGATCTTTGTGGGCTATACTCGGCCTTGTCTCAGGATTGTAAGTTGGTGGTTGAAGATATCCCTCTAGTGGTGCGGGGGCTGTGCTTTGGCAAAGTGGGTGGGGTTATATCCTTCCTATTTGGCCCTGTCCGGGGTATCATCGGATGGGGCCACAGTGTCTCCTGACCCCTCCTATCTCAGCCTCCAGTATTTATGCTGCAGTAGTTTATGTGTCGGGGGGCTAGGGTCAGTTGGTTATATCTGGAGTACTTCTCCTGTCTTATCCGGTGTCCTGTGTGAATTTAAGTATGCTCTCTCTAATTCTCTCCTTCTCTCTTTCTTTCTCTCTCTGAGGACCTGAGCCCTAGGACCATGCGTCAGGACTACCGGGCATGATGACTCCTTGCTGTCCCCAGTCCACCTGACCTTGCTGCTGTTCCAGTTTCAACTGTTCTGCCCGCGGCTATGGAACCCTGACCTGTCCACCGGATGTGCTACCTGTCCCAGAGCTGCTGTTTTCAACTCTCTAGAGCGCACATGAGTGTCTTGGGATTCCTAGGGTCTGGAAGTAAAGTCAGGGAAAGGTCTCGGTGACAGACTTACACAGAGGGTCCTGCCATTTTAAACCACATACTTTTTGATTCGCCAAGTTTGCGTGTTTTGCACGTCTGTATGGTTGATTGAAACATATGAAGTTTATAATTAAGTTATGTTTTATTTATATTAATTTATTTTTATGTTTTTACTATCGATAGTATTGTCAAGGTACTGTCATTGCAAGGTGCTTCTCATCATATGTGCACTTCCCTTGTCCAATGTCAGAATAAACAACACCAAAGAACTGGGATCGCTGGCTGGGCATGTGTTTATTTACACAGCACAACACAAAAGAATAGCAGTACAATCTGTACAATCTGTTTATAAAACTGGTGAGTTCATGCTCAGACCTACAAAGAGGAAAGGGACAGGAGAGGGAACAGGTTGAGTTCCACTCCTATTGACCAAAATCCATCATCTGGACACAAACTGATAGAAAGTTTTTAAATGTATAATCTGGTATTCTGTTTCATTATTGTTCCCACAGCGGTCTCTCAGCCAAGCATAGAGCAGCGGTACAGGGGAATTTACATATCAGCTCAATTACACCACCAAACCTAGCCACAGAAATGTCTTTGTTTCAAGTGGTCACCATGGAGAAGGAACAGTAAATACCAAAACAGAACAGAACAGGAGTCTTTTCCGGTTTACCTCCCTGACACCAGAATGACATGATGCCTTATTGTATTCACAGTCTGGAATAAATATATGGACTGCTTAGGTAAACAATCTATAACACAACTGATTCAACAAATCAACCAATTGTTAATGGTTTCAATCTAGACCATGATTAGTTTGAAGGAGTGTTTTACCAAGGAGCTGGACTGGAACAAAAGTGTCCTGCCACGCTATAGATAACAGTAAATGATGAAGGTACTGCACAACAGTGATCAGAAACATTACCCTCAACACCATAAAGAATGGAATACAATGAGCAGATACATTGTGATTAAGAAAAACAGCTCCAGTCTCCACCCAGAAAAAATAAAAATCAGCTTCCCCATGATGGCCTAAGGCAGGCTCCACTATGCATCTCACAGACTCACCACACCCACCCTCTGTCAGCTCTGACAACACAAATATCTCAAGAGCATAACCACCCGTCTGTGGCAGACTATCACAAAGGTGTGATGCAATTATGAATCGAAATATGCCTCATACTCAGTTTTCCTCTGATGACGTTACAAATCCACCTCCAACTATTCAGTTAAACAATCTGTGCAGGAGAAGAATATTGTTGCTACCTCTCCTTCCAACCAAGGTGCAGGAAGAGAAGAGCAACCCCCCCACCCCCACCCCTCTTCTCAGCAGTCACCCACGCCACACTCAGCCCCTGAATGTGTAACCTCAAGGGAATGATTAAATAAGCAGCAATGCAACTCTAGTAGTTTACTACTACATATTAAGAGGAGCATCTTCAAGCATGTCAACACAAATAAGTCAAAAGCAAAACCATCCTCTGTGTCACGTAAACATTCCTGACACTCCATTAGCCAAACAAAATCAACCGTTTTCCTCTGGTTACGTTACAACTCCTTCTCCAGCTAGGTAGCTAAACAATCTGTGCAGGAGAAGAAAACCGTTGCTACCTCTCCTTCCAACCAAGGTGCAGGAAGAGAAGAGCACCACTCCCCCACCCTACCCCTCTTCTCAGCAGTCACACCACACTCTCAGCCTCCCACTTCCACAATATGATATACCAGACTAGTTAAATTGAAGTTAAATAGAAGGTTCTGGATCACCGTGCTGTCCCTCTCTGACACCAGTCTGAAACATGGCACCTCACAGTACCTACAGACTGAGCTAAATGCATATGAATTAATAAGGAAGAATCAACACTTCACAACTATAATCTAAAACAGGACTCTCCAAACCTGTTCCTGGAGAGCTACCCTCCTGTAGATTTTCACTCCAACCCCAGTTGTAATTAACCTGATTCGGTTCATCAAGCAGCTAATTATTAGAATCAGGTGTGCTAGATTAGGGTTAGAGTGAAAACTTACAGGACTGTAGCTCTCCTGAACAGGGTTGAAGAGCCCTGGTTGAAAACATTAGACTCAACTTTCATATTGCCAGAGACTTTGGAAACAGTGAGCAACATACTTTGTTGATCTACCAGAGCAAATAAACAGGCGTAAAGCCTGAATGTGTGGCCTACAAGGAGGGTTGGGGGGGTGCAGAAATGTGGCTGTTATTCAGCAGGTTACCATGGACACGGAGGGGAGAGAAGACGAAGAATGCAAAAACAAAAAAACTTGATTGACAATGACTCACCGTCACGTTACGTTACCTCTGATGTTTGACTGTGTCTAGCTGTACTCCTTTCCAGGTTATTTGGCTCACTGGGGAAGGTAAACTATAGTGACCTCAGGACTTCAGTGCAATCGAAAAGTATTCACATCCCTTCACTTTTTCCACATTTTGTTATTTACAGCCTTATTCTAAAATTGATTTAATTGTTTTTTGCCCCCTCATCAATCTACACACAATACCCCATAATGACAAAGCAAAAACAGGTTTTTATAATTTTTAGCAAATGTCTTAACAATAAGAAACTAAAATATTGCATTTACATAAGTATTCAGACCCTTTACTCAGCACTTTGTTGAAGCACCTTTGGCAGCGATTAGAGCATTGAGTCTTCTTGGGTATGATGCTACAATCTTGGCACACCAGTATATGGGGAGTTTCTCCCATTATTCTCTGCAGATCCTCTCAAGCTCTGTCAGGTTGGATGGGGAGCGTCGCCACACAGCTATTTTCAGGTCTCTCCAGAGATGTTCGATCAGGTTCCAGTCCGGGCTCTGGCTGGGCCACTCAAGGACATTCAGATACCACTCCTGCGTTGGCTTGGCTGTGTGCTTAGGGTCGATGTCCTGTTGGAAGGTGAACCTTTGCCCCAGTCTGAGGTCCTGAGCACTCTCGAGCAGGTTTTCGTTAAGGATCTCTCTGTACTTTGCTCCGTTCATCTTTGCCTCAATCCTGACTAGTCTACCAGTCCCTGCTGCTGAAAATATCCCCACAGCAGGATGCTGTCAGCACCATGCTTCACCGTAGGGATGGTGCAAGGTTTCCTCTAGACGTGACGCTTGGCATTGAGGCCAAAAAGTTCAATCTTGGTTTCATCAGACCAGAGAATCTTGTTTCTCATGGTCTGAGTCATTTAGGTGCCTTTTCGCAAACTTCAAGCGGGATGTCATGTGCCTTTTACTGAGGAGTGACTTCCGTCTGGCCACTCTACCATAAAGGCCTGATTGGTGGAGTGCTGCAGAGATGGTTGTCCTTCTGGAAGGTTCTCCCATCTCCACAGAGGAACTCTGGAGCTCTGTCAGAGTGAAAATCAGTTTCTTGGTCACCTCCCTGACCAAGGCCCTTCTCCTCCGATTGCTCAGTTTGGCCGGGTGACCAGCTCTACGAAGAGTCTTGGTGGTTTCAAACTTGTTCCATTTAAGAATGATGGAGGCCACTGTTTTTTTGGGGACCTTCAATGCTGCCAACATTTTTTGCTACCCTACCCCAGATCTCTGCCTCAGGCCCGGCGGCAGGATTAACTCGGCAAGGGGGCATCGGGAATGACTAAGGGGGCACAACTATTTTCGCTTTCTGATAACACAGGATGGATAATAATCGATAGTACAATTACACATAATGTATTTCCAGCCACGCAATACAGTTTACTCACCCTCTCAAATGCCAGTTGATTCAGCTGTGCTTTTCTCCTGTGCAACATGCTCCGTCTGTGCTCACTGAATACGTGTTTCAATGTTGAAAGAGTTCTCACAAGTTGCCGTGGATGCTCCAAATGTTAATCACAGCTTCAATGCCATCATAACATTGACTAAGAATTTTCTCGGTGCTAAGGCCAAAATTTGTTCGCTCTGACAGGATGAAGTTAGTCAGCGATAAAGCATCACATTCTTTACTCGTTGCCATTGACAGTAGCCGCCCACAAACACGCTTGTTTTCGCCAACGTAACGGAGTACAATTGAAGTGTTCTCGCACCCGGTTGGGTCTTTAGTCCCATCCACTCCTAGTGTGTACATTGAATCATCTACTTCCTTCACAATTTCCTCTGTGACTACCTCACTCATGAGCCCAATTAATTTGTTTGGGATGTCATGAGATGTGCATTGTGGGGAATTGTGCTTAAGGTACTTCGTAGTACTTAAATTTGAAAGCAAACCTAAACGGTCAAATTGACCCCGCCCTTCTATTGTAAAGGCCAATCCAAATTCATTTTTTTCCACTGGTAAAATGTGCATGACTTATGTATGAAGTGTGCAGGGAGTTGCATGAATGAAGCATATACAACAAATTGGTTGGCCATGTTGGAGGGGGCAGATTGTGGGACAGAATAGGGATACAAAACTGAGGGGGCACAATATTCAAGGCCCCCTTTTGCACCTTCGTGGCCCCCGGGCCTGCTCTGCCTCGACACGATCCTGTCTCGGAGCTATACGGACAATTCCTTCAACCTTATGGCTTAGTTGTTGCTCTGACATGCACTGTCAACGGTGGGACCTTATATAGACAGGTGTGTGCCTTTCCAAATCATGTCCAATCAATTTAATTTACCACAGGTGGACTCCAATCAAGTTGTAGAAACATCTCAAGGATGATCAATGAAAACAGGATGCACCTGAGCTCAATTTAGAGTCTCATAGCAAAGGGTCTGAATAGTTATGAAAATAAGTTTTATTTAAAAAATGTATTATACATCTGCAAAAAATTCTAAAAACCTGTTTTTGCTTTGTCATTACAGTGAATTGTGTGTAGATCAATAAGGAACAAAAACAATTAAAGCAATTTTTGAATTAGGCCGTAACGTAACACATTGTGGGAAAAGTGAGGGGGTCTGAAAACTTTCCGAATGCACTGTATATCAGTGATGACCACATATCAGCTTAGCAATCATAACTGTGTATCAGAGAGGGCCTGTGTTTGTTTAATGTTGAGTGTAGTGACACGCTGCCCTGGTATGCTGTGCTCCCTCTGCGTGCGTGCGTGCGTGCGTGCGTGCGTGCGTGCGTGCGTGCGTGCGTGCGTGCGTGCGTGCGTGCGTGCGTGCGTGTAACTGTAGCTGTGGCAGAGCATGTGGCTGTAAACCTGAATCAAATGCACCAAGTCATTACATGTGTTTCATGCACTGCCAAGTTTCCTGGTCTGCTGGCTAAGCTGAATAGGAAGTTGGAAACGCTGAAACCACATCAGCAAGCGGTCAAATTTCTTAAAATATAATCAAAGTAGATTTATATAATGTATCTACACCCATTAATACAGTTGTGTTGGTCACGTTCACAAATTAGCATGTTTCTTTTATAAATCATAAAATGTCATGCAAAATGTAGGTTTTTCAACAACTGCCCCAATTAGTTTTAATGCGTTCATTTCCAGACAGTTTTATGTTAATATTTTGCTTATGTGTCTGTTTTGTTTGGAGAATGTTATTTTAATCTGTGTGTCAGTTTCACAACTTGTCACGCCCTGACCTTAGAGAACCTTTAGGTTAGGTCAGGGTGTGACTAGGGTGGGTAGTCTAGTTTTTTATTATTATTATTTTTATTTTCTATGTTGGCCTGGTATGTTTCCCAATCAGAGGCAACTGTCTATCGTTGTCTCTGATTGGGGATCATATTTAGGCAGCCTTTTCCCACCTGTTTGTGGGATCTTGATTTTGTATGGTTGCTTTTTAGCCCTACAAAGCTGTACAGTTCATTTGTTACTCTTTCTTGTTTTTTTTGCCGGTTATCATAAATAAAGATGATTAACCTACCCCACGCTGAATCTTGGTCCGACCGTCCTTCCAACAAGGATCGTTACACAACCAGCTGCTGACAAACTTAAAGGATCAAATTACGTTTACATTTGTGCTTCAGGGGATTCCCCATTAGCTCGTCCTTCACCATTTTTTCCCACTTGTGTTGCTGGAAGTGGAAAGAGAGTTTATGATTGCAGGTCATATGTTGTGTGTTTTGAAAGTAGGTTGAAAGTAGGTTGAAAGTAGGTTGTGTGTATCAGTTCTCCAGCACTGTTAAGTTTAACTTTCTAAAGAATAGTAACTTTAGAGACATCAGCACCACATCACCATATACCAGCTCAACCAATTACAACTGTGTGAGGATCCTAATCATCAAATACGGTCTGCATGCAGGAATATGTCATGGAATTATGATGAAGCAGTTGTTGTTGACATGGCCTCTGCCTGGTCTTAATTGAAGGAGTATAGGCTCAGTATATACCACAGAGGGAACAATGTTCTTCCTCAGCTCAGACCTGTATAAAACAGTTAGCATGCTATTTCTATGACTCACTAGTGACATGACTGATATTCCGTGAGAAAGTTGGCTCCTTCCCAACAAGCTTGAATTGTTATAGGGTGAGAAGATACTGTTTCTTTGCCACCGCCCTACCACCGTACCAGGGAGGCAGGAAGGCAGATTATACCGTGAGCGGATACTCTCTCTTTTTTGTCTCACATAACAGTATTCAGAAATTATTAAATGGTGTGACTACATCATTGTGTGGGCTGTGGTCTGTGGGCCTGTAATCTCGGTTAACCCAGACCTAAAGTCTTCAGTAATTGGTCAGATTAATGTTTATGTAGTCTGTCCACAAGAGATTAGCGGGCCTGGTAAATTTATGGCTCCATTTTGGCCTAATTCATAATCAAGTGGGAAGGTGGTAATAGCATAGTGTCCCATTTTAATCATGAGTTGAAGTTGGAGTGACTTAGTTAACACTATGTTCATAAATCACAAAATAGGGATCAACTGACTACAATGACCATGTGAACATGGACATGCGAGGCTATTCCGTGCAAGAAATTGCCAAGAAACTGAAGATATGGTACATCGCTGTGTACCACTCCCTTCATAGAACAGCACAAACTGTCTCTAACCAAAGTGGGAGGCCCCTGTGCACAACTGAGCAAGAGGACAAGTACATTAGAGTGTCTAGTTTGAGAAACAGACGCCTCACAAGTCCTCAACTGGCAGCTTCATTAAATAGTACCCGCAAAACACCAGTTTCAATGTCAACAGTAAAGACTCGACTCCGGGATGCTGGCCTTCTAGGCAGAGTTGCGAAGAAAAATCCATATCTCAGACTGGCCAATAAAAATAAAAGATTAAGATGGGCAAAAGAACACAGACACTGGACAGAGGACAATTGGAAAAAAAAGTGTTATGGACAGACAAATCTAAGTTTGAGGTGTTCGGATCACAAAAAAGAACATTCATGAGATGCAGAAAAAATGTGAAGATTATGGAGGATTGCTTGACGCCATCTGTCAAGCATGGTGGAGGCAATGTGATGGTCTGGGGGTGCTTTGGTGGTGGTAAAGTGGGATATTTGTACAGGGTAAAAGGGATCTTGAAGAAGGAAGGCTATCACTCCATTTTGCAATGCCATGCCAACCGCTGTGGACGGCGCTTAATTGGAGCCAACTTCCTCCTACAACAGGACAATGACCCAAAGCACAGCTTCAAACTATGGAATAACTATTTAGGGAAGAAGCAGTCAGCTGGTATTCTGTCTATAATGGAGTGTCCAGCACAGTCACCGGATCTCAACCCTATTGAGCTGTTGTGGGAGCAGCTTGACCGTATGGTACATAACAAGTGCCCATCAAGCCAATCCAACTTGTGGGAGGTGCTTCAGGAAGCATGGGGTGAAATCTCTTCAGATTACCTCAACAAATTGACAACTGGAATGCCAAAGGTCTGCAAGGCTGTAATTGCTGCAAATGGAGGATTCTTTGACGAAAGGAAAGTTTGAAGGACACAATTATTATTTCAATTAAAAATCATTATTTATAACCTTGTCAACGTCTTGACTATATTTCCTATTCATTTTGCAACTCATTTCTTGTATGTTTTCATGGACAACAAGAACATTTCTAAGTGACCCCAAACTTTTGAACGGCAGTGCCAAATGTCCTCTATTTAGGTGGTGGTTTAGTAATAGATCACCTGAAAAAGTGTGTGCAAAGCTATAATCAAGGCAAAGGGTGGCTACTTCGAAGAATCTCAAATATAAAATCAATTTTAATTTGTTTAACACTTTTTTGGTTACTACATGATTCCATATGTGTTACTTCATAGTTTTGATGTCTTCACTCTTATTCTACAATTTAGAAAATAGTACAAATTAAGAAAACTCCTTGAATGAGTAGGTGTCCAACATTCTGACTGATACGGTATATAGATTACTGAAAGGGAGAAACCGTTAACAAGACCATATGAGTGGGTGTTTGTTGAGACATCCACACGCATGAGCCCTTGTTTGTTTTGTTTTGTTTTCAGCTTTTGTCGTGTGGTGGCTATATGTCTGGCTGGCTGGGCTGTATCTGGCGCTTCTGTTGAAGGTGAGCTGTTCTCATGCCTGTCATGCATGTGTTCATTATGGATTCAAAATGAAATTAATACTGTACTTTGTTTTATATACTCTAAGTCACTTCCCTGACATTATGGTTTTTCAAACCTTGTGACAGTTTCACAGATTTACACAAAGTATCGGTGCTGAAACAGGGATCAGTCAGTGAACGTTTCAAAGGGAAATATGAAAGTGGTGACAACTTGATCTCACCATTTAATTTGGCCATTTTAATTCCTTAAAATGTATTCCTATATTAAAGCGCAGTGAGTATGTATAGTAGTGTTTTGACCCAGACTGATCTAAAACTAAGTGTAGTAACTTTGATATTTAATATTGTCTGGGGGCTCTGTTTAACTATCTCTCTTCTTCCTGTTGTATTCTCTCTTGCAGCTCAGAAGACCTCCTCTCTGTGAGCAATGGGAAAGAGGAAGTGCAGGACCTGCTTGGAGGGTGTTAAGATGTGAATATATCAGATATTTTTCTAACCGGGTGAATGTTGTCTAGTTACTGGCTAATTCCTGTTTAAACCCGGCTTTCTTATAGAGTGTACTGTTTCCTATTTAAACCAACTTGAGGAAACAGTAAACTCTTAGAAAGCAAGGTTGATACATTTTGATTTTTTTTTTACTCTGCACATTTGCAACAGGGTACATGAGTCCCTTGGGATTCCTAGGGTCTGGAAGTAAAGTCAGGGAGAGGTCTCGGTGACAGACTTACACAGAGGGTCCTGCCATTTTAAACCACATACTTTTTGATTCGCCAAGTTTGCGTGTTTTGCACGTCTGTATGGTTGATTGAAACATATGAAGTTTATAATTAAGTTATGTTTTATTTATATTAATTTATTTTTATGTTTTTACTATCGATAGTATTGTCAAGGTACTGTCATTGCAAGTGCTTCTCATCATATGTGCACTTCCCTTGTCCAATGTTAGAATAAACAACACCAAAGAACTGGGATCGCTGGCTGGGCATGTGTTTATTTACACAGCACAACACAAAAGAATAGCAGTACAATCTGTACAATCTGTTTATAAAACTGGTGAGTTCATGCTCAGACCTACAAAGAGGAAAGGGACAGGAGAGGGAACAGGTTGAGTTCCACTCCTATTGACCAAAATCCATCATCTGGACACAAACTGATAGAAAGTTTTTAAATGTATAATCTGGTATTCTGTTTCATTGTTTTTCCCACAGCGGTCTCTCAGCCAAGCATAGAGCAGCGGTACAGGGGAATTTACATATCAGCTCAATTACACCACCAAACCTAGTCACAGAAATGTCTGTGGTGGTCACCATGGAGAAGAACAGTAAATACCAAAACAGAACAGGAGTCTTTTCCGGTTTACCTCCCTGACACCAGAATGACATGATGTCTTATTGTATTCACAGTCTGGAATAAATATATGGACTGCTTAGGTAAACAATCTATAACACAACTGATTCAACAAATCAACCAAATGTTAATGGTCTTCAATCTAAATCAAATCAAATGTATTTATATAGCCCTTCTTACATCAGCTGATATCTCATATTGCTGTTCAGAAACCCAGCCTAAAACCACAAACAGCAAGCAATGCAGGTGGCTAGGAAAAACTCCCTATAAAGGCTAGAACCTAGGAAGAAACCTAGAGAGGAACCAGGCTATGAGGGGTGGCCAGTCCTCTTCTGGCTGTGCCGGGTGGAGATTAAAACAGAACATGGCCAAGATGTTCAAATGTTCATAAATGACCAGCATGGTCAAATAATAATAATCACAGTAGTTGTCGAGGGTGCAACAAGTCAGCACCTCAGGAGTAAATGTCAGTTGGCTTTTCATAGCCGATCATTAAGAGTATCTCTACCGCTCCTGCTGTCTCTAGAGAGTTGAAAACAGCAGGTCTGGAACAGGTAGCACGTCCGGTGAACAGGTCAGGGTTGCATAGCGGTCAGACAGAACAGTTGAAACTGGAGCAGCAGCACGGTCAGGTGGACTGGGGACAGCAAGGAGTCATCATGCCAGGTAGTCCTGAGGCATGGTCCTAGGGCTCAGGTCCTCCAAGAGAGAGAAAAAGAAAGAAAGAGAGAAAGAGAGAGAGAATTAGAGAGAGCATACTTAAATTCACACAGGACACCGGATAAGACAGGAGAAGTACTCCAGATATAACAGACTGACCCTAGCCCCCCGACACATAAACTACTGCAGCATAAATACTGGAGGCTGAGACAGGAGGGGTCAGGAGACACTGTGGCCCCATCCGATGATACCCCCGGACAGGGCCAAACAGGCAGGCTATAACCCCACCCACTTTGCCAAAGCACAGCCCCCGCACCACTAGAGGGATATCTTCAACCACCAACTTACAATCCTGAGACAAGGCCAAGTATAGCCCACAAAGATCTCCGCCACGGCACAACCCAAGGGGGGGCGCCAATCTAGACCATGATTAGTTTGAAGCAGTGTTTTACCAAGAAGCTGGACTGGAACAAAAGTGTCCTGCCATGCTATAGATAACAATGTGATGAAGATACTTCACAACAGTGATCAGAAACATTACCCTCAACACCATAAAGAACGGAATACAATGAACAGATACATTGTGATTAAGAATAACAGCTCCAGTCTCCACTCAGAGAAAAAAAATCAGCTGCAGGCTCCACTGTACATCTCACAGACTCACCCCACCCACCCTACACAAATATATATATCAAGAGAATAACCACCCGTCTGTGGCAGACTATCAAAAAAGTGTGACGCTATTATGTATCTAAATATGCCTCATACTCAGTTTTCCTCTGATGACGTTACAAATCCACCTCCAACTATTCAGTTAAACAATCTGTGCAGGAGAAGAATATTGTTGCTACCTCTCCTTCCAACCAAGGTGCAGGAAGAGAAGAGCAACCACCCCTCTTCTCAGCCCTCACGCAACACTCTCAGCCCTCCCCCAACACAATATGATATCTATCCTGTACTTTTACAGCTCACAAAAAGGAAGCCACAGTGACCAGCTTACTATGCATAACAAGTCGACCACACCAGACTGTTTAGTTAAATAGAAGGTTCTGGATCACAGTGCTGTCCCTCTCTGACACCAGTCTGAAACATGCAACCTCAGAGTACCTACAGTCTGAGCTAAATGCATAAGAACTACTAAAGATACTAAACACCTCACTACTATAATACTACTAAAGATACTAAACACCTCACTACTATAATAAAATAAAATTGTATTTGTCACACGCGCCAAATACAACAGGTGTAGACCTTTCCGTGAAATGCTTACTTACAAGCCCTTAAACCAACAATGCAGTTAAGAAAAATAAGAGTTAAGAAAATATTAACTAAATAAACACAAAATATATCTATTTTAAGTAACAATAAAATAACAATAGCAAGGCTATATACAGGGTGTACCGGTACCGAGCAAATGTGCGGGGGTACAATTTAGTTGAGGTAATATATACATGTAGGTATAGTAGGGGTAAAGTGACTATGTATAGATAGTATATATTGTGTAAGATGGCAGGGAGAGGTGAGGGGAGTGGTTATTGAGAGGAGATATCTGAAAGCCTGTTGGCTCCACCCCAGGGCCTTATATGGACTTCCGGCCCCAACAAGGATAGGCTGTGGGTCATTAAGCCAGGGAGTAC
This sequence comes from Salvelinus namaycush, assembly GCF_016432855.1. Taxonomy (NCBI): domain Eukaryota; kingdom Metazoa; phylum Chordata; class Actinopteri; order Salmoniformes; family Salmonidae; genus Salvelinus; species Salvelinus namaycush. The sequence goes on from NC_052315.1 coordinate 47,491,804, forward strand.
TTGGGGATAAAGGAGGAAGCATCCTGCACAAAAGGGCAGAGTAGGAGAGAACCAAGAGTGGTATGAAGCGTGAGAGAAGTGAGCGCAATATCTGTGTGATTACCTGGACTGTTGGATTACCCCCCGTGTGTATCAGACCAGATTGGCTGAGAACCCGAGTGTGAGGATTAACCCTGAAAAATGGAATGGACAACATGAAATGCTTGTGGACTGTGAGGTGATTGGTGAATTCCCCGTTCTTTCCCTGTGTACCAAAACCTCTAAACTTCCCTTTTGCATTCTATTTGTGCTACTGGTGCCTGTTTTGTTATTGAACTTGGTGATGTGGAAACCCCACACCCTTGAGCCTGCTACAATATAGAGTAGCAGCAGCTTACATTTTTCAGGAGGGGGGGGGTCAATGCAAATAGTCTGGGTAGCCATTTGATTAGCTGTTCTGCAGTCTTATGGGGGGGTAGCAGCTGTTAAGAAGCCTTTTGGACCTAGACTTGGCACTCTGGTACCGCTTGCAGTGCGTTAGCAGAGAGAACAGTACATGACTGGTGGCTGGAGTCTTTGGAGTCTTTGGAAATGTTTTGGGCCTTCCTCAGTTTACTGCCTGGTATAAGGTCCTGGGTGGCAGGAAGCTTGGCCCCAGTGATGTAATGGGCTGCACGCACTACCCTCTGTAGCACCTTGCAGTTGCGATACCAGGTGGTGATGCAACCAGTCAGGATGCTCTCAATGGTGCAGCTGTAGAACTTTGAAGATATGTGGACCATGCCAAATCTTTTCAGTTTCCTGAGGGGAATGGGCATTGTCGTGCCCTCTTCACGACTGTCTTGGTGTGTTTGGACCTTGATTGTTTGATGTGGACACCAAGGAACTTAAATCTCTCAACCTGCTCCACTACAGCCCCATCAATGAGAATGGTGGTGTGCTCAGCTCACCTTTTCCTGTAGTCCACGATAATCTCCTTTGTCTTGATCATGTTGAGGGAGAGGTTGTTGACCTGGCACTGCACTGCCAGGTCTCTGACCTCCGTATAAGCTGACTCATTGTCAGTGATCAGGCCTACCACCGTTGTGTTGTCGGCAAACTTAATGATGTTGTGTTGGATTTTGGCTGTGTGCGGTGTTGGAGTTGTGCCTGGCTACGCAGTCGTGGGTGAACAGGGAGTACAGTTGTGTACAATGTACAAACATTACACAACTTTCACTGCCAAAAACGTTGGACTTTCACTACCCCCCCCCCCGCCCTGTGAACTTCTCAGCAGCAGTCATGCAACACTTTCACCTCCCTTCCACCCAAGTCAATCACACCAGACTGTTTAGTTAAGTAGAAGGATCACAGTGCTGTCCCTCTCTGACACCAGTCTGAAACAGGAAACATCACAGTACCTTCAGTCTGAGCTAAATGCATAAGAACTACTAAAGAAGAAAAAACACTCTTCATTACTATAATCTAAAACAGATTCACAACTTTCACATTTCCAGAGACTTTAGAAAACAATGAGCAGATAGCTGTGGATAACAGACTACTGTTAGATATCAGGGCAAATAAACAGGGTTATAGCCTGGCAGGGTAGCCTACAAGGAGGGTTAGGGGTGTCTGACGAGTTGTAATAAAACTATTACAAACCTCCACGGAATGATTAAATTAGCAGCGATGCGACTGACCACTTCCCCACAGGAAGTGTGGAGATTGTAGAGGGACACAGGACTACAACCAGGAAACCACCAAGTCTCCCAATGATGGTCCAAGGCTAAGTCACGGTCACGTTTCTGTCCCTCAAACCAGTTGGAAAGGTCAACTCTAAACACTACTCTATACAGAAGGACGAGGTAGCTCCATGCCAGATGGTAAACATCTATCATACACACAAATCATGAGCTTTGTGCCACATCTGAAAATGTACTTCTGTGACTAATCTCTTTGTGAGTAGAGGTATACAAGTTTGAAATGCCATACACCTACTCCTTTGTCATTATGTTTAATGGCATCCTCTCTCTCTGCCTCAAGTCTATCTGCCTGTCTGGCTGAGAGGGAACTGGGTCCGTGTCAGAGCTAAGGACTAAGGCCACCGCCGTACCACCGTACTTCCGTACCCAGGGAGACAGGTTATACCGTGAGAGGATACTCTCTCTTTTCTGTCTCATGTAACAGTATTCAGAATGATTAAATGGTGTGACTACATCATTGTGTAGGCTGTGGTCTGTGGGCCTGTAATCTCAGTTAAACCAGAACAACATTCTTTTGTAATTGGTCAGATGAATGTTCATGTAGTCTGTCCACGAGAGATTAGTGGGCCTGGTAAACTTGACTTTAAGTGCTTTGCATCCTCAGATCTGATACCAAATGACTATCAATGATATGACAGAACATAACAGTAACAACATTAATTCCACATTCTGTACTATTAACTAAGTGACTCCAACTTCAACTCATGATTGAAATAGGACGCTAAGCCACTAAGGGCAGTTTACCAGGCCCACAGACCACAAATGGCAGGGAAGGTAAGCCGCAGCCTTCCCCCTCTGTGATCATTGCTCTGCTCAGGCAGCTCAAGGAGGAGTTGGACATGGTGGCAGCCAGGAAGCAACTGTTGTGTCAGTCCAGCTCTGTTTTCTCTCTCTAGTTGGTGAGAGTTTGCCTGTTGCATGTTGACTAATGACTAAATGAGTGTTAGAGTAGATTTGGAAAATATTCAGACCCCCTGATTTTTTCAATATTTTATTACATTACAGCCTTATTCCAAAATGGATGACATTGTTTTTCCTCCCCTCATCAATCTACACACAATACCCCATAATGACAAAGGAAAAACAGTTTAGGCATTTTTGCAAATGTATATATTTTCTTTACAGAATTATTCAGACCCTTTACTCAGTGCTTTGTTGAAGCACCATTGGCAGCGATTACAGCCTCCACTATTCTTGGGTATAACACTACAAGCATGGCACACTTGTATTTGGGGAGTTTCTCCCATTCTTCTTTGCATATCCTCTCAAGCTCTGTCAGGTTGGATGGGGAGTGTCGCTGCACAGCGATTTTCAAGTCTCTCCAGAGATGTTCAATCGGGTTCAAGTCCGGGCTCTAGCTAGACCACTCAAGGACATTCAGAGACTTGTCCCAAAACCTTCTCCTGAATGTCTTGGCTGAGTGCTGAAGGGTGTTGTCCTATTGGAAGGTGAACCTTCGACCCAGTATGAGGGCTCTGAAGCAGGTTTTCATCAAGGATCTCTGTGTATTTTGCTCTGTTCATCTTTCCCTCGATCCCGACTAGTCTCCCAGTCCCTGCCGCTGAAAAACATCCCCACAGCATGATGTTGCTGCCACCACCATGCTTACTGTAGAGATAGTGGCAGGTTTCCTGTTATCACTTTGTCATTATGGGGTATTGTGTGTAGATTGATGAGTATTTTTATTGACTTAATCCATTTTATAATAAGGCTGTAATGTCACAAAATGTGGAAAAAGGGAAGGGGTCTGAATACTTTCCGAATGCACTGTATATCCTCATCTGACCTCACTGAAAAATGTGAACTATAGTAACCTATGACTATGCAGGCACCTTGGGCTAGTTCTCCTACCTTCTCAACCAACCACCTTACCTGTTACCTCCCTCACTCCAGTATGACATGATGCCTTACTGTATTCACAGTCTGGAATAAATAAATGGGCTGATTAGGTAAACAATCTATAACACCTGATTCAACTAATCAACCAAATGTTAATGGGCTTTAATCTAGACCATGATTAGTTTGAAGGAGTGTTTTACCGTAAAACCCTGCTATAGATAACAAGTGATGAAGATACTCCACAACAGCAACCAGAAACATTACCCTCAACACCGTAAATAAATGGGATACAATGAGCAGATACATCATGATTAAGAAAAAGAAAACAGGCCACCCCTTCCTGTGAACTTATCAGCAGTCATTCCACTCTGTCTCCGCTGCCACACGCACACATGCACACACACTCAACCCCACATAAACAAAACTCTCAAGCTACGAGTGGCATCATTCCCTTTACAGCTTGCTGAAAAAAAGGAAACCACAGTGATCAGCTCTGCTCACAATTTGCATAACTTGCCCAGAGCAGGAACTCCTTATATGGGCCTAGACACCCACATTGCCATGCGATCATTATGAAGGAATTATATATATGGTCATAGAGCATTGACCATGCCAATTTGCTGACCTGCATCCAATCTTCATTAGCCACAAGCCCACCTAACTCACCTGAATCCTCTTGTTTAATCAACCAACCTCACAGTATTTCAAAGGCATCCGTCTTCACACTGTTACCCAACAAACAGTTGTACTGAGGTTGGAACCTAAATAATTTTCAAATTGTTTCTGAACATAACTGTTTTCCCCGTTCTGACCAGCAAAATAAAGTTTGAACCCCAAAAAGTACTGGTTTATAGCGTTTAGTTTTATATATGTATATATATATTTACATTTAGCTCAACATTAAATGACTTCAATCAGTGCGACTAGAGCAATTAGGGAAGTGCCTTGCTGTGTTTTGTTGAGGTTCTGACTTGCTACAGGCTGTCGGGCAAGAACCCCTCCCCCCAAACACAGCTCGCTGAAAAAAAGAAACCACAGTTATCAGCTCTGCACACAATATACATAACTCAACCACACTGAACGTGTTGCTTATAACGCAGGAGAGCTTTAAGCTTCAGACCACACGTCTTAATCCACAGCAGGATTTCCATATATGGACTTTGTCTTCCGTATGGGAATGCCCCAAGAGCAGGAACTCCATATATGGGCGCACTCATATCAAAGTAGTAATCTGTGGTTTCTATAAAAGAAAGGAGATAAACATGCATATAAACACTGGAAATACAAGCTACACAGTCAGGCCTATATTAGGGATGGGCAACTCCAGTCCTCGGGGGACCGGAGTGATGTCACACACTTTCCCCCATCCCAAGCAAACTGATTAAAAAGCTTATTAAACAAACTGCGGTCTAAACTGAAGATCATGATTAGTTGATTATTGGAGTCAGGTGTGATGGATTTACGTCTGTCTCACCAACCAGCTACAGAGAGATCCTATTGGATCCTAGGAGGCGCCGTTACTTGATTACTAGGCCAAGGCCTTAAATCAAGTGTGCATGCTCGAGCAAACCAGGCCTTCGAGAATCTTCCAGAACTTAACAATAAGACACTTTCTTGCAGAAAATTCAACATTCACATAACACTTGTGATTGTAGCTACAATCATGCAACAGTGACTTGCAATTCTGTAATTAGACAACTTGCATGAGCTAGCCAACAGGTAAACAATGCTACCAGCTGACGACAGTACAAATAAGTTAGATGTAACAAGATAACTATCTCTAGCAAAGTTTCATTACCAAGCAGTTATTATTGTCAATGACAGTCAATATCACAACTGTCATTGTTAGCTCAATGGCTGAGGTTGGTGACTCACCACTGCTGAAGGCAATGGCTTGCATGGTGGAGCAGTTGGGGACCCATAGGCAAGGCTCCTCGGGGATCTAGAGGCAGGGGCCGGCTGGTCCCCAGAGACGAGGTCAGGTGCAAGGGCCGGAGGGTCTTCCAGTGCAGGAGGCAAGTGGCCCTCCAGAACTGGAGAGAGCAGGCCACCCGGGTCAGGGAACGTGGGTCCCCCAGGTCAGGGGGCTGAGGGCCTAGCAGGGCAGGAAACTCAGCAGTAAGTCCCCTGAACTGTCAGGCCCTAAAACTGAGGATTGCAAGCCAGGTATGGTGGGAGGCTGCAAACCTATCTAAGCAGGGAACTTGTAGCCTAGTGCTAGTATAGGCGACTGGGTGCCGAATGAGGCTGGGTACTGCGAACTGGCTAGGAGCAGGGACTGCACACCTAAAGGAATAGATAACTCAGGGTTTAGTAAGACGGGAAAACCAGGGCCTAAAACTAGGGCAGGAGATTTGGCGAGAAGCACTGAGGGAGCTGACTGCTTGCTGGCTGGGGGTTGCGGACCAACTGAGGGCAGAGGCTGCAGACCTAGTGGGGAAGAGAACCTATAGCCTGGCGGAGCAGTAGACAGGGCCAACTAGAGCTGGAGACAGCAAAACCGCAACGACTGAAGGCTGGGAGACAAGTGCTGATAACATTGGGCCTGACAGGGAAACTGATTCTGGACCTGACGGGGAAACTGACTCTGGACCTGACGGGGAAACTGACTCTGGACCTGACGGGGAAAACGACTCTGGACCTGACGGGGAAAACGACTCTGGACCTGACGGGGAAAAACGACTCTGGACCTGACGGGGAAAAACGACTCTGGACCTGACGGGGAAAAACGACTCTGGACCTGACGGGGAAAAACGACTCTGGACCTGACGGGGAAAAACGACTCTGGACCTGACGGGGAAAAACGACTCTGGACCTGACGGGGAAAAACGACTCTGGACCTGACGGGGAAAAACGACTCTGGACCTGACGGGGAAAAACGACTCTGGACCTGACGGGGGCAACGACTGAGGGATAGGAGATCACAGCTAGTACAGCAGGAGACTGAGGACCTAGTGCTAGCGAATGAGGGCCAAGGGGGGCTGAGGACTGAGAACCTAGCACAGAACTTTTGGCCCAGCAGGACAGGAAGCTCTAAGCCTGGCAGGCTGAAGAACCGTGGAGACAGCAAACCTAGTACAACTAACTCTGGGCCTAGAATGGCAGGAGGTCCTAAACCTAGCAGGCTAGGCAAGTGCCTAGCAACTAAGTCAGGGGGCTGCGATCTGAGCAGGGCAGCAGACTGCAGGCCTAACGGCGAAGCAAACATGGGGCCAAGCTGGGTAGGGTGCCTATGGCCTGGCAGAGCAGCAAACTTAGGACCCACTAGTGCTAGGAGACTGTAGACCTAGAACGGCTGAGGACTGGGGGCCTAGCACTATGGCTGGAGTCTGGGAACCTAAGTCAGACAAGTTTGAACCTGCAACTGGGGCCTGAGACTGAGGGCGGCCCCTCTGGTTCGTGCCGTGGTGGAGATCTTTGTGGGTTATACTCAGCCTTGTCTCAGGGTAGTAAGTTGGTGGTTTGAAGATATCCCTCTAGTGGTGTGGGGGCTGTGCTTTGGCAAAGTGTGTGGAGTTATATTCTGCCTGGTTGGCCCTGTCCGGGGGTATTGTCGGACGGGGACACAGTGTCTCCCGACCCCTCCTGTCTCAGCCTCCAGTATTTATGCTGCAATAGTTTGTGTCGGGGGGCTAGGGTCAGTCTGTTATGTCTGGAGTATTTCTCCTGTCTTATCCGGTGAACTGTGTGAATTTAAGTATGCTCCCTCTAATTCTCTCTCTCCCCCTCCCCTCCCGGAGGACCTGAGCCCTGGGACCATGCCTCAGGACTAGCTGGCCCGGTGACTCCTTGCTGTCCCCAGTCCATCTGGTCGTGTTGCTGCTCCAGTTTCAACTGTTCTGCCCACGGCTATGGAACCCTGACCTGTTCACCAGACGTGCTACCTTATACCGGACCTGCTGTTTTCAACTCTCTCTCTCTCTAGCGCACCTGATGTCTCTAACTATGAATGCTCGGCTATGTAAGGCCAACTGACATTTAATCCTGAGTTGCTGACCTGTTGCACTACAACTTCTGCGGTAGTGATTATTATTAGACCCTGCTGGTCATCCATGATAGTTTGAACATCTTGGCCATGTACTGTTATAATCTCAACCCAGCACAGCCAGAAGAGGACTGGCTATCCCTCAGAGCCTGGTTCCTCTAGGTTTCTTCCTAGGTTCCTGTCTTTCTAGGAAGTTTTTCTTAGCCAGCGTGCTTAAACATCTGCATTGCTTGCTGTTTGGGGTTTTAGGCTGGGTTTCTCTATAGCACTTTGTTACATTGGTTGATGTTAAAAGGGCTTTATAAATACATTTGATTGATTGATTGGGTAAAGCCATAAACTGAGAGCCTACCAAGGGGGCAGGATAGATTGGACCAACCAGGAAGGTAGGGAACTCTAAACCTACCGCGGGGGGCAGGATACTCAAAGCATGGACACTTTACACCTGCCAAGTAGGCAGAAAACTAAAACTCCCCTACTGGAAAAGAGAACTCTGATCCTACTGGGAGGCAAATGTGTTCAATTATAGCCGTGGTATAAAAGGAATAATCAACTCGGGGCTCTATGCGTTCTCTGGAAAATAATGCATCTCTGTTTAAAGGTCAGTTCACACTTTTCCCGTCGTTCATTACTTTCCATAGAACAACGCATAGCCCCTCGTTCATTATCCCTTACATACAGTGCATTCTGCAAGTATTCAGACCCCTTGACTTTTTCCTCATTCCGTTACAGCCTTTTTCAAAAATGGATAAAAAAATAAATGGCCCTCAATCTACACACACATACTCCATAAAGACAAAGCTAGAAATGTTTGCAAATTCACGAAATAACTCATTTGCATAAGTATTCAGACCCTTTGCTATGAGTCTTGAAATTGAGCTCAGGTGCATCCCGTTTCCATTGATCATTCTCGAGATGTTTCTACAACTTGATTGGAGAACACCTGTGGTAAATTCAATTGATTGGACATGATTTGGAAAGGCACACACCTGTCTATATAAAGTCCCACAGTTGAAAAAATATTTTATGCATTTTAGAATAAGACTAATGTAAAAAATGTGGAAAAAGTCAAGCTGTCTGAATTCTTTCCGAATGCACTGTATCTGAGCAGTGAAGTGTATTTATGGATGCCAAGGGAAGCCAGGATTCACCAAATATTTCATCAATAATAAAATAAAATGTATTTAAAATGTTGTTCGTCTCTATCTGTGTTTTCATAACTTTCCATCAATTCGCAGGTGGCTGAAGCTCCCCGGAGAAATCCTCAGAGCGAGCCAAACAGCACCCCTCTGTCTCAGTATGTGTAGCCCATGTATCTGATATCTGGAACAAAAGAGTATAACATGTTGACACCATAGCATTTGATTGATGGATACCAGCAAGTACTTGGCCTACTTTGATAAAACAAAGTTGGCCTACTTGGCCTACTTTGATAAAACAAAATAATTAGTCAATCAGTTGAGCTGAGCTCAACTGTGGGTTGTCCTGGTGAATCTCACCGAAGAAATCATCTGAGCGAGGTTAACAGCACCCCTCTGTCTCAGTATGTGTAGCCCATGTATCTGATAATGTCTGGACCAAAAGAGTATAACATATTGCTACTGTAGCATTTGATTTGTACCAGGGAGTATTTGGCCTCCCTTGATAATAAAAAATAAAAAAAGAATTAGCCAAATCAGCGTTGAGCTGGGCTCAACTGTAAGTTGTCTTGGTGCAGCAAAACACCCCCCAAGGGAGGCCAGTTTGAATGTGGCTTCAGACCAATCAAATCACTTCCTAAGCAATACTATTTTTTTTTTTAAACATGTCTGTTCCTTGTCTGCTCATGTTGATGTCCGGGAGTAGCTAGCTTTCTAAATCAGCCCTTTCCTAAACCATAGATGGAGACGGGGATTTGGACTTGTGGTTTTGACTAAATTCTCTGTACAGGCCAATGATTATGGCGATTCGGATCTAACCATGAATGAAAATGTTGTGCCACTGGCCTGAAACGATTAAAGGTCAATATGTAGCCTAGTAGGCTCACGTTAACTCACGTTAACAGGATGAATATGTATGAACTTTCCAATTTGTAAGTCGCTCTGGATAAGAGCGTCTGCTAAATGACTTAAATGTAAATGTAACTAGGTAGCTAGCCAACTTAGCTGGTTCACTGTTGCCCATGCCAGGAAGATAGGCTACCTAGCTAAAATGCTTGCTAGCCCATGACAACAAAAACTAATAGTAATGTATGACAGAGCCATAGACCGTTTTTGCCAGTATGAAAGAGAGGATGGCATTGGCATTCAATTAGTCTACAAGTAGGGTGAGTCAAAATGTTCTGCGCAAACAATTGTCAAAGACTCTAATCTCCCAAGTCATGTACTGTTCTCTCTGCTACAGCATGTCAAACGGTACCAGAGCGCCAAGTTTAGGTCCAAAGGGCTCCTTAACAACTTCTACCCCAAGCTATAAAACTGCTGAACAATTAATCAAATGACTACCCGGACTATTTGCATTCACCCCCCCCCCCATTTTTTTACTAACCTGTACCCCCGCACATTGACCCCCGTATATAGCCTTGTTATTTTATTGTGTTACTTTTTTTACTTTAGTTTAGTAAATCTTTTCTTAACTAAATTTTTCTAAAAACTGCATTGTTGGTTAAGGGCTTGTAATTAAGGATTTCACTGTAAGGCTACCTGTTGTATTCAGTGCATGTGACAAATAACATTTTATTTGATCTCACTTTTAAAGTTTCAAAACATCAATATTTTTTGACGGCTAAAACCATGATTTGGGTCAAACAGTAAAGTGCATTATCCTCGTGTAATGAAAGTGTCTACCCAGCCCCTGGGCTAGATTCGCAGGGGCCTGTTCAGCTGGGGCGAGCCATTTGTGTGCTCCGGGAGATTTAAAAAAAATCCAATACATAGCTTTGGAAGCAACTATTGTTGTTCTCTTTCTGTGAGTATGCTTTAAAAATGTGTCATCTCTTAATATTGAGCTGAATAGCAACTATTTTACAACAGATTTTTGATATGGCTTTAATCTAAAAGCCATATTGAAATATTGCGAGAGCATAAAAACTGCAGTTTTTTTAGGACATTTCATTTACTGTTAGATTAATACAGGACTAGTAGCAGTGGGTATTATCTTTAGAGTTAGTGATCTAGCTAATTTGTTTTAAGTTTAAACTTCATGTGGTGAATAATCCACAAAAGTAGCCGATGATATTTGTGAACATAAACATGTAGGCAAATTCATCTCTATTGAACAAAATTCTGAAAATTCTGAAGCTCTATTTCAACAGTAAATTATAACAATAAAATGTGTCAACTCACAACTCACTGGATTATCTTGCACATCAAAATATTTTTAATAATGCATTCCTGCTTGGACATGTTAGATGAAAACGTATTTATTTAATAGCGTACCATCTTAGTAAACACAAAAAAAAAAAACGTCCTCTCACTGTCAACTGCGTTTATTTTCAGCAAACTTAACATGTGTAAATATTTGTATGAACATAAGATTCAACAACTGAGACATAAACTGAACAAGTTCCACAGACATGTGACTAACAGAAATGGAATAACGTGTCCCTGAACAAAAAGGGGGGGGGGGAGATCAAAATCACAAGTAACAGTCAGTATCTGGTGAGGCCACCAGCTGCATTAAGTACTGCAGTGCATCTCCTCCTCATGGACTGCACCAAATTTGCCGGTTCTTGCTGTGAGATGTTACCCCACTCTTCCACCAAGGCACCTGCAAGTTCCCGGACATTTCTGGGGGGGAATGGCCCTAGCCCTCACCCTCCAATCCAACAGGTTCCAGACGTGCTCAATGGGATTGAGATCCGGGCTCTTCGCTGGCCATGGCAGAACACTGACATTCCTGTCTTGCAGGAAATCACACACAGAACGAGCAGTATGGCTGGTGGCATTGTCATGCCGGAGGGTCATGTCAGGATGAACCTGCAGGAAGGGTACCACATGAGGGAGGAGGATGTCTTCCCTGTAACGCACAATGTTGAGATTGCCTGCAATGACACACCGCCCCAGACCATGACGGACCCTCCACCTCCAAATCGATCCCGTTCCAGAGTACAGGCCTCTGTAACGCTCATTCCTTCGACGATAAACGCGAATCCGACCATCAGCCCTGGTGAGACAAGACCGCGACTCATCAGTGAAGAGCACTTTTTGTCAGTCCTGTCTGGTCCAGCGACACTGGGTTTGTGCACAAAGGCGATGTTGCAGGTGATGGTGAGGACCTGCCTTACAACAGGCCTACAAGCCCTCAGTCCAGCCTCTCTCAGCCTATTGCGGACAGTCTGAGCACTGATGGAGGGATTGTGCATTCCTGGTGTAACTCAGGCAGTTGTTGCCATCCTGTACCTTTCCCGCAGGTGTGATGTTCGGATGTACCGATCCTGTGCAGGTGTTGTTGCACGTGGTCTGCAACTGCGAGGACGATCAGCTGTCCATCCTGTCTCCCTGTAGTGCTATATGTATTGCAATTTATTGCCCTGGCCACATCTGCAGTCCTCATGCCTCCTTGCATCATGCCTAAGGCACATTCACGCAGATGAGCAGGGACCCTGGCCACCTTTCTTTTGTTGTTTTTCAGAGTCAGTAGAAAGGCCTCTTTAGTGTCCTAAGTTTTCATAACTGTGACCTTAATTGCCTACCATCTGTAAGCTGCTAGTGTCTTAACGACCGTTCCACAGGTGCATGATCATTAACGGTTCTTTGAACAAACATGGGAAACAGTGTTTAAACCCTTTACAATTAAGATCTTTGAAGTTATTTGGATTTTTACAAATTATCTTTGAAAGACAGGGTCCTGAAAAGGGACCTTTTTTTGCTGAGTTTAGTATATTACACTGTCTAAAGCACTGCCAATTATCTTATAAGGTAAATATTTTTTTTTATTGCGTGACCCCCCCAAAAATAAATGGTGTGATCAGGTCGAAACTTAGTGTTTGCAGATTCCAAGGCAGCAGATGGTTGAACCTTGGGAGCCCGAGCGTCTGCCTCGACTAGCAGGGGATCCCCACTGTGGAGAGGACGACTCCACAATGGCAACCAGAACACCCTCTACATTCAGCTCCCAGTGGAGTGAAAAAGGTATGTGAACAGGGAATTTATTTCCTTAACACGGTAATGTGGGGAAAAGGGGCTGGACAGAACCAAAGAAAATCAAGTAAAAGTTAGAGTCCCCTCTCCTACCTACATCTTTTACCACCTCCTGGCAGGCTAACCAAAATACAGGGGGTGGTCCGCCCAGATCTTACTTAGTGTGCGTAGACAGTAAATACTACGTATGCCCGCAGGCCTCTTGCCTAAGCACTCCCAAGGTGCCTCCCCCCTGGGGACAAAAACTGAATAACTACTAACTTAAAGTGAACAATTTCAATAATCACAATCCTTTTGGCGTACACATACCTCAGAAGTAGCAGCTACAAAATACTTTCAACAAAACTGTTACTGTTCAACAACCAACACAGGACATAAAATAAACTCTCTCTCTTCCTGACAAAGGAACACTGGCTTTTATCCAGCTGGAGAAGGAGGTGGTAATTGAAAACAGCTGTTTCCCCTGACGAGAGGGAGGGTTCAGAGCTCCAATCATCGATGGGGCCGACCAATCAGCTGCTTAGAATCCAGGAAGCCATTTCCTGAAATACACACATACAAACCCAAAACAACACAGAAACTGGGGAACGTAACAGCTATAATGAAGGTATACTATTGGAACTGTAGGCTACATAGCCTATCATTGGAGACACATTCACACTACAGATAAGGTGTCAACATATTGGGGAAGAGAGGCTAATTACTGCTGCCAGTCACGATTTATGACCTCTCTCCAGCCAGCTAGAGATCTTATCTAGTAGGCCACAAATACAGTGAGCATGTGCAAGCTCACCAGGCAGTCTAGAATATTCTACTGACTTAGCTGAAACATAACACACTTTCTTGCAGTAATAATAGCAATCACATAATAATAGTCACACACATGTAATGGTTACATTAGCTGGCAATTCTGTCCTTAGGTGATAGTATGCATTAGCTAAACAGGTAAACAATGCTAACATCTGATGACAGAACACTGTTTAAAAAATATATATATTTTTAAATTGAACCTTTATTTAACTAGGTAAGTCAGTTAAGAACAAATTCTTAATTACAATGATGGCCTACCAGGGAACAGTGGGTTAACTGCCTTAATCAGAGGCAGAACGACAGATTTCTACCTTGTCAGCTCGGGGATTCTATGTAACAAGATTACCAACACTAGTAGGTTTCAGTAGCATGCATTAATCATCATCAACAATATGAGGGCCCAACTTACATTGCGGCACGCACAGTTCTATAAAACACACTGAACTTCTAGTTAATATCAGACAGTTTTATTTGCTTATCAGATTGATTCTGTCAACATTTCAGAAATGCAGTATTGTTCCATAAGCATTGAGGGCTGTGAGATGCCAATATTTATCATAAGCATAATTCAGTCATTGTGTGCATATATAAATACATTTGGCATTATGTCTTCAGGTCTTGGTTGGTTCCTTAAACCACTGTCGGTCTTCCTGTCCAAGCTTATCAACATGTTGAGTGGAACAGACTAAAATGACATGTTCTTTAACTGCAAATCAGTTCAGTATATGCATTACCTGCCTTGTTGCTCTTGTTTTGATTTTGTTCCCCAGCCAAACTTCTTCATCTTTGGAATCTGGTTGGTGGATCGCATCCAGCTTTTAGGTGCATACACCGCCACCTACTGTACTGGAGAGTGAGGCTAGTCACAGCCTACCTACTGTACATCAAATTCTCTCCATTAGTCCGGTTCCTCTAAGAAATGGAAAAATAGCCCTAGACACCACCACGTAGACTCATTCAAAACCCACTACCTCATTCCACTACTTTGAACCTATCTGCTCCTGCACCATGCCAACGGCTCGGGAGGACGGGACACCACCCCTCAACACACCCTGTAACTCTTCTGAAGTCAAATCTTGTATACCCAAATACATCTTTGCAGCTGCCACCATAACATCTATTTTCTGTGATTTACATTCCATTTGTGCGATACAGTTGATAACCATTGCCATGAATGCTAAGAAGCCAACCTTACTGAAGCATAAATCACTCGTTGACCTATACCTCTGTGCTGGCACAGATCTACTACTCACAGGGATCCTCTCGGGATCCCTCACCCTTGACCCATCTTCCTCTACTTTCTTCACTGTCTCAGCATATGGCACCTTCTGCACTACTCTGACGCTAGCCACTTCAACCTGCCTCTCTTGCACCGGACACTTCCGATCCCCAGCAACATGGGCACCCCTACAGTTAACACCACAACTTTATCCACCAAAACTAAACAATCCTCTGTCCCATAAACGTGGCACCTGAAACACTGCAGTGGATTCGGCACAAAAGCTCTAACAGGATAACTGATTTATCCTAACATGAGCTTGTCTGGTAGAGACTCTGACTCAAAACTCAAAAAGGACTGACAATGACTACTCTGTTTCACCACGCTCCCCACCAGGTCTGCGACGCACCAAATGGCGGGCGTCACAAACACCAACAATCTTCAACTTCAATTGCTACACCTCCACACTTAAGGCTACCCCAGAAATCACTCCTTTCAATGGTGCTCTGTTCCTAAGAGCAAAGGAAGAAACAGATCTTGACCAAAGTTGTGTGACACTGGGCGCCTACTCCCCTTGGTCAGAAGAGACACAAACAAATAGCACAAGTCCACTACTTGTTACCTTCACTGATTCAACTGCACCCAAATCCTTTCCCACCCACCGTGAAACCACAAATGGATCTGCCAAAAGGCAAGGGTCCACTTTCTCCAAAAATGTCACTTCTATTGGACCATATTCTTCTTTATCATGTCCAAACTCAGCAGTCCTCACCGCAGGTACTTCATCCTCACTCTCGTCAGGTTCCATCTCTGATCTACTGGTGAACAAGCATTTCACTACACTCACATTAACATCTGCTAACCATGTGTATGTGACCAATAAAATTTGATTTGACGTATACCTCTTTTTGCACTTGACGCCAACCATCCTCACCACACTGCTTCCCTCTACACTCAGCTCCTTCTTCACCACACTGCTTCCCTCTACACTCAGCTCCTTCTTCACCACACTGCTTCCCTCTACACTCAGCTCCTTCTTCACCACACTGCTTCCCTCTACACTCAGCTCCTTCTTCACCACACTGCTTCCCTCTACACTCAGCTCCTTCTTCACCACACTGCTTCCCTCTACACTCAGCTCCTTCTTCACCACACTGCTTCCCTCTACACTCAGCTCCTTCTTCACCACACTGCTTCCCTCTACACTCAGCTCCTTCTTCACCACACTGCTTCCCTCTACACTCAGCTCCTTCTTCACCACACTGCTTCCCTCTACACTCAGCTCCTTCTCGGCTGTCATCACTGCACCTGCCATCGCAGTTAATTCAACCTCACTCTTGTCAGGTTCAATTTCGTTCTGCTCTTCCAAAAGCTTTGATATCCTTCATTCCATATTCACTCAAAAAATATTCCACTTTTCTTCTTTTTTCTTATCCACCATCTTCTCCTTCATCAGATCTTCCAGAAGACTGCAATCCCTCACTGCATATTTACACATAATATGTTACATCAAATCAAATTTATTTATAAAGCCCTTCTTACAGCTGATATCTCAAAGTGCTGTACAGAAACCCAGCCTAAAACCCCAAACAGCAAGCAATGCAGGTGTAGAAGCACGGTGGCTAGGAAAAACTCCCTATAAAGGCTAGAACCCAGGAAGAAACCTAGAGAGGAACCAGGCTATGAGGGGTGGCCAGTCCTCTTCTGGCTGTGCCGGGTGGAGATTATAACAGAACATGGCCAAGATGTTCAAATCTTCATAGATGACCAGCAGGGTCAAATAATAATAATCACAGTGGTTGTCGAGGGTGCAACAGGTCAGCACCTCAGGAGTAAATATCAGTTGGCTTTTCATAGCCGATCATTCAGAGTGTCTCTACCGCTCCTGCTGTCTCTAGAGAGTTGAAAACAGCAGGTCTGGGACAGCTAGCACGTCCAGTGAACAGGTCAGGGTTCCATAACCGCAGGCAGAACAGTTGAAACTGGAGCAGCAGCATGGCCAGGTGGACTGGGAACAGCAAGGAGTCATCAGGCCAGGTAGTCCTGAGGCATGGTCCTAGGGCTCAGGTCCTTCGAGAGAGAGAAAGAAAGAATTAGAGAGAGCATACTTAAATTCACACAGGACACCGGATAAGACAGGAGAAATTATCTAGATATAACAGACTGACCCTAGCCCCCCGACACATAAACTACTGCAGCATAAATACTGGAGGCTGAGACAGGAGGGGTCGGGAGACACTGTGGCCCCGTCCGACGATACCCCCGGACAGGGCCAAACAGGCAGGATATAACCCCACCCACTTTGCCAAAGCACAACCCCCACACTACTAGAGGGATATCTTCAATCACCAACTTACCATCCTGAGACAAGGCCGAGTATAGCCCACGAAGATCTCTGCCATGGCACAACCCAAAGGGGGCGCCAACCCAGACAGGAAGATCACGTCAGTGACTCAACCCACTCAAGTGACGCACCCCTCCTAGGGACGGCATGGAAGAGCACCAGTAAGCCAGTGACTCAGCCCCTGTAATAGGGTTAGAGGTAGAGAATCTCAGTGGAGAGAGGGGAACCGGCCAGGCAGAGACAGCAAGGGTGGTTCGTTGTTCCAGTGTCTTTCCGTTCACCTTCACACTCCTGGGCCAGACTACACTCAATCATAGGACCTACTGAAGAGATGAGTCTTCAATAAAGACTTAAAAGTTGAGACCGAGTCTGCGTCTTTCACGTGGGTAGGCAGACCATTCCATAAAAATGGAGCTCTATAGGGGAAAGCCCTGCCTCCAGCTGTTTGCTTAGAAATTCTAGGGACAATTAGGAGGCCTGCGTCTTGTGACCGTAGCGTACGTGTAAGTATGTACGGCAGGACCAAATCGGAAAGATGGGTAGGAGCAAGCCCATGTAATGCTTTGTAGGTTAGCAGTAAAACCTTGAAATCAGCCCTTGCCTTAACAGGAAGCCAGTGTAGAGAGGCTTGCACTGGAGTAATATGATAAAAAATGTGGGTTCTAGTCAAGATTCTAACAGCCGTGTTTTGCACTAACTGAAGTTTATTTAGTGCTTTATCCGGGTTGCCAGAAAGTAGAGCATTGCAGTAGTCTAACCTAGAAGTGACAAAAGCATGGATACATTTTTCTGCATCATATTTGGACAGAAAGTTTCAGATTTTTGCAATGTTACGTAGAAGGAAAAAAGCTGTCCTTGAAACAGTCTTGATATGTTCGTCAAAGAGAGATCAGGGTCCAGAGTAACTTCGAGGTCCTTCACAGTTTTATTTGAGACGACTGTACAACCATCAAGATTAATTGTCAGATTCAACAGAAGATCTCTTTGTTTCTTGGGACCTAGAACAAGCATCTCTGTTTTGTCCGAGTTTAAAAGTAGAACATTTGCAGACATCCACTTCCTTATGTCTGAAACACAGGCTTCCAGCGAGGGCAATTTTGGGGCTTCACCATGTTCCATCGAAATGTACAGTTGTGTGTCATCTGCATAGCAGTGAAAGTTAACATTATGTTTCCGAATGACATCACCAAGAGGTAAAATATATAGTGAAAACAATAGTGGTTCTAAAACGGAACCTTGAGGAACACCGAAATTTACAGTTGATTTGTCAGAGGACAAACCATCCAGTTACATTTTCCTCCTTTTTTCCCTGTCCGCCATCTTACCGCCCTAGCCTTCCGCCTCCCCAGCCAAACTTTGCGTCCTCATCGGCTGAAGATGACAACCACTCTGAGCTAGAGAGGGAGGGGCCAGAGTCCAAATGTCCATTCGAGGCACACATTGGCTGAAACCAGGAGGCTGTGATAGACAGCTGAGAAGGGAAAAGTCACCCTAAAGGGACTGTTGGGAAAGTCACGTGCACAGGCACGGCCTTTTTACACAGATTGTCTGGTAAACACAATCTTATCTTTTGTTGACATTACAGCTGGAAATGAGGGTATAAAAGCGTAAATAGGGGAAAGTTGATACAAAGAAAATGAAACACTGGTGTTAGTGACAACAAGCATATAAGATAGAAGTAATGCTATATGTAGATTAGGACTCAGGGAGTAAACTTCAAAATATACTGTAAATACATAAGAGTAGGTTGCAGTCTTTATCCAGTATGCAAAATATTTCACTGAGTTAAGAGACAGGTGAAGAGAGGTTCTATAGCAGTAAATATGTTTACTGTTGTCAATCACTAGGCTACATTATATCAACTGTGAAGTAGTTTACGCGTCAAGGAGAGAAGGATAGACAACGGTAATACTGTAATACTGTATGGAAATAGTATCAACATCAAAGAAAAGCTTGAGACACAGAGTGAGCGTGAGAGAGGCGCGGGATTCCCCCAGCATTTCCCTACGGCTCCATTTTGGCCAAATGATGCGTTCATAGCAAAGTGGGAAGGTGGTAATAGCATAGTGTCCCATTTCAATCAAAAGTAGGGATCACCTGACCATAATGACCATGTGAACATGGACAGTGCCAGAGGGAAAGCTGCAAGACATCAGCGAGGGGCCTATTTGAATCAGGGGAGCAGCAGCGGTAAGCCACCCTAAAAAAAAAGCTGCATTTCCCCTGGTTGTGAAACTTAAAAAGGGAGAAACATTGCATTTTCCCCTAGTTTGAATGATAAGCAGTGATAGTGAAGGATCATTGATGAATTAATTCCATTAATATGAAGTTACCTATGAATAGACAGTATAGGCTCAGTATATACCACAGAGGGAACATTGTTCTTCCTCAGCTGGGACCTGTATAAAACAGTTAGCATGCTATTTCTATGACTCACACTCACACATGACTGATATTCCGTTAGAAAGTTGGCTCCTTCCCAACAAGCTTGAATTGTTATAGGGTGAGAAGATACGGTCTCTTTTTTTGGCCTCACATAAATATTCTGAAATGATTTAATAATGCGACTATATTTGAAACACCAACACCAGACAATGAACAAAAAACATTTAATAAAGGTCCTTTCATTTAATTACGGATATTTCTTGATGTATGACAACCGTCATTACATAATTACAACCAGTGCTATTGGAAATATGCCCCATGTTATATAATTAATGTTAGCAGCCTGGTGCGTGGAGAAAGTATGAGTTCATGTTCATCATGTTCATGCTGTGAAGGTGCTTTGACAGGTTTGTTGGGATGATCTCTTGGTCAAGTCCAAAGGTGGACATTTCCCATGAGGTGACCAGACTGGAACAGAACAATACCGAGTGTGAGGTTGCAAGGTTTTTCAGACAGAACAGAGGCATGTCTCGCTTACCTGGTTACCAGTGTATTTATCCCTGTGTTTCCCGTCTCCCTGTGCCAGTTCGTCTTGTATGTTTAGTCAACCAGCGTGTTTGTCCCATACTCCTTTTGCTATTCTCCTTTTTCTAGTCCTCCCGGTTTCTAGTCCACCCTTGCCTGTTCTGGACTCTGTACCCGCCTGCCTGACCATTCTGTCTGCCTTGACCACGAGCCTGTCTGCCACCTGGACTCTGATCTGGTTTTGACCTTTTGCCTGTCCACGACTATTCTCTTGCCTACCCCTTTGGATTATTAAACACTGTAAGACTCCAACCATCTGCCTCCTGTGTCTGCATCTGGGTCTCGCCTTGTGCCTTGATACAATACTCCAGTTTTAAGGGAAATATTCCACCACCAACAACAACAAAAATGTTTATTCCATTGTTTGGATTGAGTTAGGGGAGGGTACTTTAAAGGAGTAAGTTACAGTCAGTCTTCCCCCCTCTATGTGTGAATAAAAAGTGCCAAGTCACTGCATAAGTTTCCTGCAGAGAACACAGTGGGCCAGGAAACAGCGACATCTGTAACTGCTACAGCTAGAAGTGCTTGAGGGGAAGTGAGAAGTGAGGGCAGTTAGTGAAATGGTAAAGATGAGAAATAATTAAGATAAAGATAATTATCCGTCAACAACTTGTCAAGTCATCATGGTACACCGACAGCAACATCTCACCAGTCAAATCAGTCGTACAGTCGCTATATCTTTGCAACATGCAATCATTCTCAAAGAGTCTTTGGAACCGAGCTGTATGTCTGTCTCATTGCAAGCCTCTGTAATAATAATAATAATTATTATACCTTTATTTCAACAAGGAACACAGACTGAGACCAAGGTCTCTTTTACAGCTGGGCCCGGCGTATACATGTTTACACATACAGTTTAGGTACAATGATTAAGAAACTACACAAGACAAACAAAACGATCACAGATAACACAAAAAAATACAGCAACAGATTACATTTACACACAGGTTATTCCCCGAACAGCACAAAAACCTGCATTACCAGAAACAGTTACAAGCAATACAAAAATAAAAATCCTCCAATAAATATTTAAAATGGGAAACAGGGGAACAAGAGTCTCAAATTTAAGTTTAGTCTGCAGGCTATTCCATAGGTAAGGAGCGTAACAGGAAAAGGCAGCCATACCCAACTCTGTGGAAATCGCATGGGCCTCAAGTGTAATCCATGCTTGAGACCTGGTTTTAGGAATTCTAATTCTAATATTGATGAGTGATGATAAATAAGAAGGTAGCTTATTCAGAAATCATGGGACAAAGTTCCTTTCAATGAGACGTGCATCTCAGGTGACTAAATAACAGTTACTGTCTTACTGTCTGTCACACCCATTTAGAATGCAAGAATGACATCTTCAAATCGGCAAGCGTGTGTTAGAATTGCTTTGGAATGTTTCCACCTGATTTCCAACTTGACTGTATCCACAACTTAAGCCCAATGTGTTGTCACCAATGAATCATTAATGAATCAACACAGACAAATAGGAGATAGAATATGGCAATGGTAGACTTGAAAGATAACAAAATGCTAATAACAGGCCTATAGAGTGTCTTAATCCTCAGTTTGTTGCAAAACCGTCTGGCCTTGTGACTCATCTGAAGCATCTGCAGCCTGTATGGTACAGTTAACTTCCCCGATAAGGAAGTGGCATTAATACTGGCAATTATCACAGTTAGACGTCAAGAGTCAACTCTCTCAGGCCTCATATTGGCAGGTAGGCTAAGTCTTTAGAATCATCAAGAATTCTGAGAAATCATGTGACTGTATTGAAATACATATGAAGACAAGTCATGGGAACAAATCTCATCTAGGCTGACTGCCACTTCAGCCATGTGACCCACTTTAGGTTAACCACAGGTTATTCAACAATTACCCCAATTATTTTGTTAACACTTTATTGGGATATTCTCAAGTAGATGACTTGGAGATGTTCAATAACTGTCCACAACATTTCAACTAAAAATCCACTAACCCTAACCCTAGCCTTAACCCTAACCTTAACCTAACCCCAGCCTTAACCCTAATCATTACCCTAACCCTTATTCTAAACCTAACCCTAACCATTAACCTATCCTTATTCTAAACCTAAACCTAACCATTACCCTAACCCTTATTCTAAACTTAACCGCAACCTAAGCAAGCATTTGCTTATCAACAGATAGTATGATCATCTGTGGATCATCTATATGGGACTATCCAAATAAAGTGGGACCATTCTGTTTATTGCTGTAATTGTCAGCCAATGGTATATTAATAATTTACTTATATGTCTGTTTTGTTTGGAGTATGTTATTTTATGCCCAGGTCAATTCCATGAAAATAAGCCATGGATATTACATATGAGAAACTAGATCACCATGTCATAAAACAACATTGAGTGAACAACACAAGAGAACAGAACCACATGTGTTTGTTTGTAGAGTGGAGCGGAGTGGCTGGGGCCAGGTGGGATGAGAAGCAGATGATGTCATGGAATTATGACAAAGCCGGTTATCTTGTTGGCTTCTTCAAGCAATGCAGTGTGCCTGGTTAAACAGAAATATACTTTTGCTGACACCAGTGTAAGATAAGAGTAATGTTCTAGGTAGATTAGGACTCAGTGAGAAAACATATCAACTGTGAAGTAGTTTGAGTGTTAATGAGAGATTGACTTGTTAGACAAATGTAATACTGTGTGGTGTCAACGTCGAGAGAGAGAAAGAGAGATGCGGCTGTCCCCAGCATTTCCCTTCATATGTATCTTTGTCTTACACCCAGCTTTGGCAGTAAGCGCAATACATACCGGGGTCAGATCATACAAATTAACCAAGTTAATACACCAATGGATACATTTAAAGCATGGCTCTTAAATTATATCGAAATAACACAGCCTGAGTGGAGTACAGTACTGTTACAAATGAATTAAATCAATCACGGCAAAACATAGACTAAACCAAAAAGACAGAAATATGAATAGCAGGATGTTTTAACACGAGCTGTTGAGCAGGTGAGCAAAGCAAACAGAGTATTATTCACATAATTAATGATTCAAAAGCAAATTTAAAAAATCACATTAACAAATAGTCAGTAGCATTCATTATGAAATTGAACCAAAATAAATAATGTTGTTGTCATGTCAGAAGCCTAGTATTGTGCTGTATATCCTGACAGTATTTCTACAATAGCAGTTATGATTCTCTAGCCACACTGTAACTTCCCCTGCAGGTCTAACACCCTTAACCTTCCACTTGTAAACTCAGCAAAAAAAGAAACATCCCTTTTTTAGGACCCTGTCTTTCAAAGATAATTCGTAAAAATCCAAATACAGATATTCATTGTAAAGGGTTTTAAACACTGTTTCCCGTGCTTGTTCAAAGAACCAAAAACAATTAAAGAACATGCACCTGTGGAACGGTCGTTAAGACACTAACAGCTTACAGACGGTAGGCAGATAGCCTAGTGGTTAGAGCGTTGGACTAGTAACCGGAAGGTTGCAAGATCGAATCCCCGAGCTGACAAGGTCAAAATCTGTTGTTCTGAACAAGGCAGTTAACCCACTGTTCCTAGGCCGTCATTGAAAATAAGAATTTGTTCTTCACTGACTTGCCTAGTTAAATAAAGGTAAAATAAAAATAAACAGACGGTAGGAAATTAAGGTCACAGTTATGAAAACTTAGGATACTAAAGAGGCCTTTCTACTGACTCTGAAAAACACCAAAAGAAAGATGCCCAGGGTCCCTGCTCATCTGCGTGAACGTGCCTTAGGCATGCTGCAAGGAGGCATGAGGACTGCAGATGTGACCAGGGCAATAAATTGCAATGTCTGTACTGTGAGACGCCTAAGACAGTGCTACAGGGAGACAGGACGGACAGCTGATTGTCCTCGCAGTGGCAGACCACGTGTAAGAACACCTGCACAGGATTGGTACATCCGAACATCACACCTGCGGGACAGGTACAGGATGGAAACAACAACTGCCCGAGTTACACCAGGAATGCACAAACCCTCCATCAGTGCTCAGATTGTCCGCAATAGGCTGAGAGAGGCTGGACTGAGGGCTTGTAGGCCTGTTGTAAGGCAGGTCCTCACCAGACATCACCGGATGTCAACAACATTGCCTACGGGCACAAACCCACCGTCGCTGGATCAGACAGGACTGGCAAAAAGTGCTCTTCTCTGACGAGTTGCGATTTTGTCTCACCAGGGGTGATGGTTGGATTCGCCTTTATTGTCGAAGGAATGAGCGTTACACAGAGGCCTGTGCTCTGGAGCGGGATCGATTTGGAGGTGGAGGGTCCGTCATGGTCTGGGGCGGTGTGTCACAGCATCATCGGACTGAGCTTGTTGTCATTGCAGGCAATCTCAATGCTGTGCGTTACAGGGAAGACATCCTCCTCCCTCATGTGGTACCCTTCCTGCAGGTTCATCCTGACATGACCCTCCAGCATGACAATGCCACCAGCCAAACTACTCGTTCTGTGTGTGATTTCCTGCAAGACAGGAATGTCAGTGTTCTGCCATGGCCAGCGAAGAGCCTGGATCTCAATCCCATTGAGCACGTCTGGGACCTGTTGGATCGGAGGGTGAGGGCTAGGGCCATTCCCCCCAGAAATGTCCGGGAACTTGCAGGTGCCTTGGTGGAAGAGTGGGGTAACGTCTCACAGCAAGAACGGGCAAATCTGGTGCAGTCCATGAGGAGGAGATGCACTGCAGTACTTAATACAGCTGGTGGCCACACCAGATACTGACTGTTACGTTTGATTTTGACCCCCCCTTTGTTCAGGGACACATTATTCAATTTCGGTTAGTCACATGTCCGTGGAACTTGTTCAGTTTATGTTACAGTTGTTGAATCTTATGCTCATACAAATATTTATACATGTTCAGTTTGCTGAACAGTGAGAGGACATTTATTTTCTTGCTGAGTTAGTTCTCCTTTCAGATCCACAAAGGGAAGTCAATAAGCTCCTAGGGATAGCAGCATGGTAGCAGTTTGGAATCTGTCTACACACAGAATATAAACCAATATAATATGTGAAAGATGCCAGTCCTACATCCCTCACTATAAGCATTAGCTGACCTAAAGAAATCACTAAAATATGATTTGGGTCAGAGTAGCCCAGAGGCACAGATCTAGGATCAGCTTACCCTGCAGTACTTCATTAATGAAAAACTTTAAAATCAGTGTCTATGGTCAATTGTATCCTACTACTAAAAGCATGACATTGACTTGGGTGATACGTCTGGCTGAGACTGATTTCTTTAGCAATGACACTGATACATCACGCTAATAATACTGATGAGAAACACTGCACACATGTACACCTGTTGCATTAACACTCACACACACACACACACGCACACACACACACACCTATCTCTCGCTATCTACTTTGAGGGGATTAGACAGATGAAGACAGACAAACATTGACAAAATACAACAAGTGAATGATCCAAATCCTCCAAACTGCGATATCAGGACAAATTTGCCATATTCCATCAGTCCGTATTAAATATAAATTTTGACATAAAAATAAACTATAAAAAACATAACATTTCAACTAGGCTTAAAACATGCTCGCATAACATGATAAAACATGATCGCATGATGGATTAAGGCTACTCTTCTTTTCCATAATCCTCCCAAACCGATGAAGACAGATGTGGAACATAAGGAAAAAAGGCTACATAGGACGATAGGACGGTGCACTACACATGGAATAACGCAAAACCCTTTTTTAAAAGTACACTTACTGTTGGCTTATATAACTATTTCTGTTGGCCTATATAACACTTACTGTTGGCCTATATAACACTTACTGTTGGCCTATATAACTATTACTGTTGACCTATATAACACTTACTGTTGGCCTACATAACACTTACTTTAGCCTACTTGATATAAGTAAGGTTACTTACAGAATCAATATCATTGACACCATCCGTATGACACAGTAGATCCAACAACCGGAGTAGTTCAACATTGGGTGCGATCTGAGTGAGATCTGAGTCTGAGAAAGTGAACTGAAGGTGACTTGTGGTGTGTGTGTTTCATACTGTAGGCTGGTCCACTATGTGGCACCGTAAATTAATCTGCCCACTTCCCCGTTTCATTGTCACTAGCGTAATAGTTCATATCAGAGCCGTATAAGGCTATCTGTGTGGGCAATTGGCTACTGACACAGTGGGGTAGACAACAGGTGTGGATAAAACACAACAGCAAACAGGCTACACAAACAGCACTGCGCAACGCAGCAGCATCCCCCATGCTAATCTAGCAAAACACAACTCTCAACACAGAGAGGTCAACCACAGCAGCTCAACACAATACAATATCACAGCTCTTGGGAGAACAAATGTTGTGTGTCAACACCACATGGCCCGTCTTTCGGATAGGACGTTAAACGGGTGTCCTGACTCTCTGTGGTCGCTAAAGATCCCATGGCACTTATTGTAAGAGTAGGGGTGTTAACCCTGGTGTCCTGTCTAAATTCCCAATCTGGTCCTCATACCATCACGGTCACCTAATCATCCCCAGCTTACAATTGGCTCATTCATCCCCCCTCCTCTCCCCTGTAACTATTCCCCAGGTCGTTGCTGTAAATGAGAAAGTGTTCTCAGTCAACTTACCTGGTTAAATAACGGTAAAAAATAAATAATAACGTTCCAGCTCTTCTGAACACTGGATGCATGATATACAGTAAGGTCCATTCCTTCACAGGTGTCTGGTTTTATCTTTCTGACCCAGAAACAACCCTACACAGCATCATGACCAAAAAGTGCTTCTGAACAGCAATTACTCACCTCAAATTGGACAAAGAGTTTTTCTTTAATGAGTCAGACGGGAAGGATATACTCCAAACACCCGAACAGGCCTTTATCCCCGTCATCCGTCTGGCCACAGGGCCAGAGTGTCAGAGGAGGTGTCAGAGGAAGGCCCTAAAAGACAGCCACCCTAGTCATAGACTGTTCTCTCTGCTACCGCATGGCAAGCGGTACCGGAGCACCAAGTCTAGGTCCAAGAGGATTCTAAATAGCTTCTACCCCCAAGCCACAAGACTCCTAAACACCTAATCAAATGGCTACCCAGAATATTTGCATTGCCTCCCCCCACCTACACTACTGCTACTCTCTTCTATTATCTATGCACAGTCACTTTAATAACTCTACCTGCATGTACATATTACCTCAATTACCTCGTCTCCGGTGCCCCCCCGCACATTGACTCTGTACCGGGAACCACTGTATATAGCACCGCTATGGTTATTTACTGCTGCTCTTTAATTATTTGTTATTCTTATCTCTTACTACTTTTGAAGGTATTTTCTTAAAACTGCATTGTTGGTTAAGGGCTTGTAAGTAAGCATTTCACAGTTAGGTCTACACCTGTTGTAGTCGGCGCATGTGACAAATAAAATGATTTGATTTGATTTATCAGTAGTAGCTAACAAACACTGCTCAGTGGCCGTGTGGAGTGTATGCCCTGAGATTGGAAGGTTGTGAATTCAATCCCTGGCCGAGTCAAACCAAAGACTGTAAAAATGGGCCCTGATGCGTCGCTAGAGATGTGTGGGTAAAGCCCTGCGATAGACTAGTGTCCTGTCCTGGGGGTTGTACAATGCGCTGCAGGAGATAGGGTCCTACCCTATGAGGTTATCTGGCTCAGCCAAGAATCCTGCACTGTGAGCTGCAAAGTTACTTACTGCTGTGTCAACACTAGGTGTAACTGCAGACTACCAGTTTAGTTGTTTTCTCCCACTCTTAGGATGCATGTCATGATGATGAGTTAAAACCTTTTCCTCAGTCAGTTCATTGTAAAACATGAACTCAGCTCAGAGACAGAATTCCCCTTCCTTCATACTCAGACACCGGCTGTGATGTGTGGGCCAAGGTAATCTTGGTTAACCCAGAACTAATTTCATACTCACACAACGGCTGTAATTTGGTCAGATCCTGTTTACCTAGACAGTCCACAAGAGATTAGAGGCAAGGAAGAAAGGACAAAAGTCTGTTTAGGCTGAGTTATTCAGGAGAATGGAAGGTTGTCGATCTGAGATAGTGTGACAGGTTGAAGGGAGGAGGCTAGAGACAAGACTGTATATGAATCTGTTAATAACAGAAAGATATTCTTATTCTTAGAATCAGAAACAGTCAAAATGTCAGGAGTCTGGTAATGAGTATTGAATGGCACATCCATCCCCTCCCAACAACACCTGCCTCCCAATCTGGAGAATTCTTCAACAGGAAGGGAGACCTTCAGCAGAAAGGCCTAGACTCAATCTGTTATTTACATAATCTGGATAACATTACTGCAGTAAGTAAATGTACAAGAAGTAAGAGTACGTAGTCTATGAACTAGAGGTCGACAGATTAATCGGCATGGCCGATTAATTAGGGCCGATTTCAGGTTTTCATAACAATCAGTAATCGGCATTTTTGGACGCAGATTATGGTCGATTACATATCACTCCACGAGGAGACTGCATGGCAGGCTGACCACCTGTTACGCGAGTGCAGCAAGGTGCCAAGGTAAGTTGCTAGCTAGCATTAAACTTATCAATCTTAACATAATCACTAGTTAACTACACATGGTTGATGATATTACTAGTTTATCTAGCTTGTCCTGCATTGCATATAATCAATGCGGTGCCTGTTAATTTATCATCGAATCACAGCCTACTTCGCCAAACGGGTGATTTAACAAGCGCATTCGCGAAAAAAGCACTGTCGTTGCACCAATGTGTACCTAACCATAAACATCAATGCCTTTCTTAAAATCAATACACAGAAGCATATTTTTTAAACCTGCATATTTAGTTAATATTGCCTGCTAACATTAATTTGTTTTAACTAGGGAAATTGTGTCACTTCTCTTACGTTCTCTGCAAGCAGAGTCAGGGTATATGTAGCAGTTTGGGCCGCCTGGCTCGTTGCGAACTGTGTGAAGACCATTTCTTCCTAACAAAGACCGTAATTAATTTGCCAGAATTTTACATAATTATGAGATAACATTAAAGGTTGTGCAACGTAACAGCAATATTTAGACTTGGGGATGCCACCCGTTAGATAAAATACGGAACGGTTTCGTATTTCACTGAAAGAATAAACATTTTTTTTCTTCGAAATGATAGTTTCCGGATTTGACCATATTCATTTTTGAAATTTATTTCACCTTTATTTAACCAGGTAGGCTAGTTGAGAACAAGTTCTCATTGACAACTGCTACCTGGCCAAGATAAAGCAAAGCAGTGCAACACAAACAACAACTCAGAGTTTCATATGGAATAAACAAACATACAGTCAATAATACAATAGAAAAAGTCTATATACAATGTGTGCAAATGAGGTAGGACAAGGGATGTAAGGCAATAAATAGGCCATAGTGGCAAAATAATTACAATATAGCAATTAAACACTGGAGTGATGGATGTACAGAAGATGAGTGTGCAAGTAGAGATACTGGGATGCAAAGGAGCAAAATAAATAAAATAGATAACAGTATGGGGATGAGGTAGTTGGATGGGCTAATTACAGGTGGGCTATGTAAAGGTGCAGTGATCTGTGAGCTGCTCTGACAGCTGGTGCTTAAAGTTAGTGAGGGAAATAGGAGTCTCCAGCTTCAGTGATTTTTGCAATTTGTTCCAGTCATTGGCAGCAGAGAACTGGAAAGAAAGGCGGCCAAAGGAGGAATTGGCTTTGGGGGTGACCAGTGAAACATACCTGCTGGAGCGCGTGCTATGGGTGGGTGCTGCTATGGTGACCAGCGAGCTGAGATAAGGCGGGGCTTTACCTAGCAAAGACTTATAGATGACCTGGAGCCAGTGGGTTTGGCGACGAGGGCATACAGCCAACGAGAGCATACAGGTCGCAGTGGTGGGTAGTACATGGGGCTTTGGTGACAAAATGGATGGCACTGTGATAGACTGCATCCAATTTGCTGAGTAGAGTGTTGGAGGCTATTTTGTAAATGACATCGCCGAAGTCAAAGATCGGTAGGATAGTCAGTTTTACGAGGGTATGTTTGGCAGCATGAGTGAAGGAGGCTTTGTTGCGAAATAGGAAGCCGATTTTAGATTTAATTTTGAAATGGAGATGCTTAATGTGAGTCTAGAAGGAGAGTTTACAGTCTAACCAGACACCTAGGTATTTGCAGTTGTCCACATATTCTAAGTCAGAACCGTCCAGAGTAGTGATGCTGGACGGGCGGGCAAGTGCGGGCAGCAATCGGTTGAAGAGCAAGCATTTAGTTTTACTTGCATTTAAGAGCAGTTGGAGGCCACGGAAGGCCTTAATGACCTAAGGCTCGTATTTCTGTGTGTTTATTATAATTAAGTCTATGAATTTATATTTTATAGAGCAGTCTGAATGAGCAGTGGTAGGCAGCAGCATGCTCGTAAGCATTCATTCAAACAGCCCTGTCCTGCATTTGCCAGCAGCTCTTCGCTGCGCTTCAAGCATTGCACTGTTTATGACTTCAAGCCTATCAACTCCCGAGATTAGGCTGGCAATACTATAGTGCCTATAAGAACATCCAGTAGTCAAAGGTATATGAAATACAACTGGTATTAGAGAGAAATAGTCCTATAATAACTACAACCTAAAACTTCTTAAATGGGAAAATTGAACACTCATGTTAAAAGGAAGCACCAGCTTTCATATGTTCTCATATTCTGAGCAAGGAACTTAAACGTTAGCTTTTTTACATGGCACATATTGCACTTTTACTTTCTTCTCTAACACTGTGTTTTTTGCATTATTTTAACCAAATTGAACATGTTTCATTATTTATTTGAGACTAAATTGATTTTTATATATGTATTATATTAAGTTAAAATAAAAGTGTTCATTCAGTATTGTTGTAATTGTCATTATTACAAATATATATATAAAAATCGGCCGATTAAATCGGCACCGGCTTTTTTTGGTCCTCCAATAATCGGTATAGGCGTTGAAAAATCATAAATCGGTCAACCTCTACTATGAACAGTCATAAGAGACACCACCTTTAGGTCTGTCACAGAGATTGTTAGTTGTATCTCCATGGTCTGTCAACTGCAAAAATTCAGTAATAGAGAGAGTGGGGGTGAAAGGTCATGATACTAATCGACTGTTACACTATTGACAAGACACCAACAAGCGTGCGCACGCACGCACGCACGCATGCACGCACGCACGCACGCACGCACGCACACACACACGCACACACACACACACACACACAGAGAGAGAGAGAGAGAGAGATTTGTTTTACTATCCTTGTGGGGACCAAACAATTGATTCACATACAAAATCCTATTTTCCCTAACCCTAAAACTAACCCTAAATGATGGTCCCTATCAGGATAGTAGAACCAAACACACACACAATACGTTAGTGTCCGGTCGACATTAATAGTTTTCCAGCTTTTTGGATGCATGATGTCATGGGGTAAAAGGTAAACACTGTAGGCTAGCTTGGTTTACTCTAGTGTGTACTTTACTCACACTACAGCCATAGCCGTGGGAAGTAGGGGTGCTGCAGCAACCACTTGATAAATCGGAATGAAAAAAATATATACATGAATAGATTGTGAACCAGGCCTTTATTACTCCGGGTCGTTGTGTTGTTTCAACTAAAATCAGTGAAGTAGGCCTTTATTATTCCTTGCAACACCCCCCCCCCCCCCCCCCCCCCCCCCAACCCCAACCTAAAACATATACGGCCCTTAAACAACTCAATCCTAACTGTGTTTATAACACCACAACTGGTTTCAGAGTGTGAGAGCCACAGAGATCCTGTTGAACTAATTCAATGGTGAGAGCAGTGTGTTATATGTCAGATTGTGTCCAATGCCCATGCCATGTCTATGTTCAGTCCTTTACCTAATGTAGATAGAGAGTAGAAGGCCAGGTGGAGGGGCAGGCTAGTAGAATGGTGATGCAGGGGCAGGCTAGTAGAATGGTGATGCAGGGGCAGGCTAGTAGAATGGTGATGGAGGGGCAGGCTAGTAGAATGGTGATGCAGGGGCAGGCTAGTAGAATGGTGATTGAGGGGCATGCTAGTAGAAAGGTGATGGAGGGGCAGGCTAGTAGAATGGTGAAGGAGGGGCAGGCTAGTAGAATGGTGATGGGGGGCAGGCTAGTAGAATGGTGATGGAGGGTAGGCCAGAAGAATGGTGATGGAGGGGCAGGCTAGTAGAATGGTGATGGAGGGGCAGGCTAGTAGAATGGTGATGGAGGGGCATGCTAGTAGAATGGTGAAGGAGGGGCAGGCCAGTAGAATGGTGATGGGGGGCAGGCTAGTAGAATGGTGAAAGAGGGGCAGGCTAGTAGAATGGTGATGGAGGGGCATGCTAGTAGAATGGTGATGGAGGGGCATGCTAGTAGAATGGTGATGGAGGGTAGGCCAGTAGAATGGTGAAGGAGGGGCAGGCCAGTAGAATGGTGATGGAGGGGCAGGCTAGTAGAATGGTGAATAAGGGGCAGGCTAGTAGAATGGTGAAGGAGGGGCAGGCTAGTAGAATGGTGATGGAGGGGCAGGCTAGTAGAATGGTGATGGTGGGGCAGGCTAGTAGAATGGTGATGGAGGGGCAGGCCAGTAGAATGGTGAAGGAGGGGCAGGCCAGTAGAATGGTGATGGAGGGGCAGGCTAGTAGAATGGTGAAGGAGGGGCAGGCCAGTAGAATGGTGATGGAGGGGCAGGCTAGTAGAATGGTGAAGGAGGGGCAGGCCAGTAGAATGGTGAAGGAGGGGCAGGCTAGTAGAATGGTGATGGAGGGGCAGGCTAGTAGAATGGTGAATAAGGGGCAGGCTAGTAGAACGGTGAAGGAGGGGCAGGCTAGTAGAACGGTGATGGAGGGGCAGGCTAGTAGAACGGTGATGGAGGGGCAGGCTAGTAGAACGGTGATGGGGGCAGGCTAGTAGAATGGTGATGGAGGGGCAGGCTAGTAGAACGGTGATGGAGGGGCAGGCTAGTAGAACGGTGATGGAGGGGCAGGCTAGTAGAACGGTGAAGGAGGGGCAGGCCAGTAGAACGGTGATGGAGGGGCAGGCCAGTAGAACGGTGAAGGAGGGGCAGGCCAGTAGAATGGTGATGGAGGGGCAGGCTAGTAGAATGGTGAAGGAGGGGCAGGCTAGTAGAATGGTGATGGAGGGGCAGGCTAGTAGAATGGTGATGGAGGGGCAGGCTAGTAGAATGGTGAATAAGGGGCAGGCTAGTAGAATGGTGAAGGAGGGGCAGGCTAGTAGAATGGTGATGGAGGGGCAGGCTAGTAGAATGGTGATGCAGGGGCAGGCTAGTAGAATGGTGATGGAGGGGCATGCTAGTAGAATGGTGATGGAGGGGCATGCTAGTAAAATGGTGATGGAGGGTAGGCCAGAAGAATGGTGATGGAGGGGCAGGCTAGTAGAATGGTGATGGAGGGGCAGGCTAGTAGAATGGTGATGGAGGGGCATGCTAGTAGAATGGTGAAGGAGGGGCCGGCTAGTAGAATGGTGATGGGGGGCAGGCTAG
The DNA here is from genome assembly GCF_016432855.1 of Salvelinus namaycush. NCBI lineage: Eukaryota > Metazoa > Chordata > Actinopteri > Salmoniformes > Salmonidae > Salvelinus > Salvelinus namaycush. The sequence continues at coordinate 47,525,277 of NC_052315.1, forward strand.
TAGAATGGTGATGGAGGGTAGGCCAGAAGAATGGTGATGGAGGGGCAGGCTAGTAGAATGGTGAAGGAGGGGCAGGCTAGTAGAATGGTGATGGAGGGGCATGCTAGTAGAATGGTGATGGAGGGGCATGCTAGTAGAATGGTGATTGAGGGGCAGGCCAGTAGAATGGTGATTGAGGGGCAGGCCAGAAGAATGGTGATGGGGGGCAGGCTAGTAGAATGGTGAAGGAGGGGCAGGCTAGTAGAATGGTGATGGAGGGGCATGCTAGTAGAATGGTGATGGAGGGGCATGCTAGTAGAATGGTGATGGAGGGTAGGCCAGAAGAATGGTGATGGAGGGGCAGGCTAGTAGAATGGTGATGGAGGGGCAGGCTAGTAGAATGGTGATGGAGGGGCAGGCTAGTAGAATGGTGAAGGAGGGGCAGGCCAGTAGAATGGTGATGGAGGGGCAGGCCAGTAGAATGGTGAAGGAGGGGCAGGCTAGTAGAATGGTGATGGAGAGGCAGGCTAGTAGAATGGTGAATAAGGGGCAGGCTAGTAGAATGGTGATGGAGGGGCAGGCTAGTAGAATGGTGAAGGAGGGGCAGACTAGTAGAATGGTGAAGGAGGGGCAGGCTAGTAGAATGGTGATGCAGGGGCAGGCTAGTAGAATGGTGATGGAGGGACAGGCTAGTAGAATGGCGATGGAGGGACAGGCTAGTAGAATGGCGATGGAGGGACATGCTAGTAGAATGGCGAAGGAGGGGCAGGCTAGTAGAATGGTGAAGGAGGGGCAGGCTAGTAGAATGGTGATGGAGGGGCAGGCTAGTAGAATGGTGAAGGAGGGGCAGGCTAGTAGAATGGTGAAGGAGGGGCAGGCTAATAGAATGGTGAAGGAGGGGCAGGCTAGTAGAATGGTAGTGTAACAGTCGATTAGGCTAATAGTGTAACAGTCGATTAGGCTAGTAGAACGGTGATGGAAGGGCAGGCTAGTAGAACGGTGAAGGAGGGGCAGGCTAGTAGAACGGTGATGGAGGGGCAGGCTAGTAGAATGGTGAAGGAGGGGCAGGCTAGTAGAATGGTGATGCAGGGGCAGGCTAGTAGAATGGTGATGGAGGGACAGGCTAGTAGAATGGTGATGGAGGGACAGGCTAGTAGAATGGTGATGGAGGGACATGCTAGTAGAATGGTGAAGGAGGGGCAGGCTAGTAGAATGGTGAAGGAGGGGCAGGCTAGTAGAATGGTGATGGAGGGGCAGGCTAGTAGAATGGTGAAGGAGGGGCAGGCTAGTAGAATGGTGAAGGAGGGGCAGGCTAATAGAATGGTGAAGGAGGGGCAGGCTAGTAGAATGGTGAAGGAGGGGCAGGCTAGTAGAATGTTGATGGTGGGGCAGGCTAGTAGAATGTGAAATGGTTGATGGAGGGTAGGCCCGTAAGATGGTGATTGAGGGGCATGCTATTAGAATGGTGATTGGGGCTGCTATTAGAATGGTGATGGAGGGGCATGCTATTAAATGGTTGATTGGGGGCAGTGCCAGTAAATGGTGATTGAGGGGCAGGCCAGTAAGAATGGTGATGGGGGCAGTCTAGTAGAATGGTGAAGGAGGGCAGGCTTTGTAGAATGTTACTGGAGGGCCTGCTAGTAGATGGTGATGGAGGGGCATGCTAGTAGAATGGGTGATGGGGGTAGGCCCAAAGAAGGGTGATTGGAGGGGCAGGCTAGTAGCAATGGGGAACATGCGGCCCTTAAACACTCAATCCTAACTGTGGTTTTATATAACCCCAACAACTGGTTGTCAGAGTGTGAGAGCCACAGATATCCTGTGAAACTAATTCAATGGAGGGAGGCAGTGTGTTAATATGTCAGATTGTGTCCAATGCCCATGCCATGTCTATGTTCAGTCCTTTACCTAATGTAGAAGAGAGTAGAAGGCCAGGTGGATGCATGCTAGTAAGAATGTTATTCAGGGGCAGGCTAGTAGAATGGTGATGCAGGGGCAAGGCTAGTTAGAATGGTGATGGAGGGGAGGCTAGTAGATGGTGATGGCAAGGGGCAGGCTAGTATAATGGTGATTGAGGGGCATGCTATAGAAGGTGATGGGATGGTCAGGCTAAGTAGAATGGTGAAGGAGGGGCCAGGCTAGTAGTATGGTGATGGGGGCAGGCTAGTAAATGGTGATAGTTTAGGCCAGTGAATGGTGGATGGCAGGGGCAGCTAGTAGATGGTGATGGAGGGGCAGCTAGTAGAATGGTGATGGAGGGGCATGCTAGTATAGAATGGTGATGAGGGGCAAGGCAGTAGAATGTGATGGAGGGGCGCATGCTAGTCGACTGGTGAAGGAGGGGCAAGGCCAGTAGATGGTAGATGGGGGGCAGGCTAAGTTAGAATGGTGAAAAGGGGCAGCTAGAGATGGTGAATGGGATGGACTGCTAGTAGAATGGTGGATGGAAGGGCCATGCAGTAGAATGGTGATGGAGGGTAGGCCAGTAAATGGTGAAGGAGGGGCAGGCAGTAGAATGGTATGGAGGGGCAGGCTAGTAAGAATGGTGAATAATGGGCAGGCTAGTAGAATGGTGAAGGATGGGCAGGCTAGAAGAATGGTGATGGAGGGGGCAAGGCTAGTAGAATGGTGATTGGTGGGGCAGGCTTATTAGAATGTGATGGAGGGGCAGGCAGTAGAATGGTGAAGGAGGGCAGGCCAGTAGAATGGTGATGGAGGGGCAGGCTAGTAGAATGGTGAAGGAGGGGCAGAGGCCATTAGAATGGTGATGGAGGGGCAGGCTAGTAGAATGGTGAAGGAGGGGCAGGCCAGTAGAGATGTGAAGGAGGGGCGCAGTAGAATGGTGATGGAGGCGGCTAGTAGAATGGTGAATAAGGGCAGGCTAGTAGAACGGGGAAGGAGGGCAGGCTAGTAGAACGGTGATGGAGGGGCCCGGCTAGTAGAACGGTGATGGAGGGGCAGCTAGTAACACGGTGGGATGGGGGCAGAGGCTAAGTAGAATGTGGATGGAGGGCAGTCTAGTATAACGGTGATTGGGAGGGGCAGGCTAGTAGACGGTGATGGAGGGCAGGCTAGTAGAACGGTGAAGGAGGGGCAGGCCAGTATAACGTGATGGAGGCAGGCCAGTATAACGGTGAAGAGGGGCAGGCCAGTAGAATGGTGATGGAGGACAGGCTAGTAGAATGGTTGAAGGAGGGGCAGGCTAGTAAGCAATGGTGATGGAGGGGCAGTCTAGTAGAAATGGTGATGGAGGGCAGGCTAGTAGAATGGTGAATAAGGGGCAGGCTAGTAGAATGGTGAAGGAGGGGGCCGGCTAGTAGAATGTTGATGGAGGGCAGGCTAGTAGAATGGTGGATGCGGGGCAGCTAGTAGAATGGTGATGGAGGGCATGCTATAGATGGTGATGCAGGGGCATGCTAGTATAATGGTGATGGAGGTTAGCCAAATAATGGTGATGGAGGGGCGGCCTTAGTAGAATGGTGATGGAGGGCCAGGCTAGTAGAATGGTGATGGAGGGGCATGCCTAGTAGAATGGTGAAAAAGAGGGCGGCTAGTAGAATGGTGATGGGGTGGCAGGCTAGTAGACTGGTGATGGGAGGGTAGGCCAGAAGAATGGTGATGGAGTGCAGGCTAGTAGAATGGTGAAGGCGGGGCAGGCTAGTAGCATGGTGATGGAGGGCATGCTAGTAGAATGGTGATGGATGGCATGCAGTAAATGGTGATTGAGGGCAGGCCATAAGAATGGTATTGAGGGGCAGTCCCAGAAGAATGGTGATGGGGGGCAGGCTAGTTAGAATGGTGAAGGAGGGGCCAGGCTAGTAGAATGGTGATGGAGGGGCCATGCTAGTAGAATGGTTGATGGAGGGGCATGCTAGTTAGAAATGGTTATGGAGGGGTAGGCCAGGAAGATTGTGATGGAGGGCAGGCCTAGTAGAATGGTGAGGTTGTGCAGGCTAGTAGAATGGGGATGGAGGGCAGGCTAGTAGAATGGTGAAGGAGGGGCAGGCCAGTAGAAATGGTGATGGATGGGCAGCCAGTAGAATGGTGAAGGATGGGGCGGCTAGTAGAATGGTGAATGAAGAGGCATGCTAGTAGAATGGTGAATACGGGGCAGGGCTAGCAGAATGGTGATGGAGGGGCAGGCGATAGAATGTGAAGGAGGGGCCAGACTAGTGAGAATGGGTGAAGTCGGGGCAGGCTAGTAAATGGTGGATCATGGAGCAGGCTAGTAGAATTGTGATGGAGGGACAGGCTAGTAAATGGCGATGGAGGGCAGTCTAGTAGAATGCGATGGAGGGAATGCTAGTTAGAATGGCGAAGGAAGGGGCATGCTAGTAGAATGTGAAGGAGGGGCAGGCTAAGTAGAATGTTGATGGAGGGGCAGGCTAGTAGAATGGGTGAAGGAGGGGCAGGCTAGTATAATGGGTGAATGGAGGGGGCGAGGCTAATATTAATGGTGAAGAGGGGCAGGCTAGTGAATGGTGAAGGAGGGGCGGCTAGTAGAATGGTGATGTGGTGCAGGCTTAGTAGAATGGTGATTGCGGGTAGCCAGTAGAATGGTGATGGAAAAAGAGGGGGGCAGCCTAGTAGAATGTTGATGGGGGGGTCAGGCCTAAGTAGAATGGTGATGGAGGGGCAGGCTAAGTAGAATGGTGATGGAGGGCAGGCTAGTAGAATGTTGATGGGGGCAGGCTAGTAGAATGGTGAAGGGAGGGCATGCTAGTAGAATGGTGAAGGAGGGGCAGGCTAGTAGAATGGTATGGATGGGCAGCTAGTAGAATGGTGATAGTGGGCAGGCTAGTAGAATGGTGATGAGGGGCAGCTAGTAGAATGGTGATGTGATGGCAGGCTAGTAATTGGTCATAGGGGGCAGGCTAGTAGAATGGTGATGGGGGGCTGGCTAGTAGAAATGGTGAAGGAGGGGTCGCTATATAATGGTGATGGAGGGGCCAGCTAGTAGAATGTGTGAAGAGGGGCAAAGGCTAGTAAGAATGGTTAAGGAGGGCAGGCTGTAGAATGGTGATGGAGGGGCAAGGCTAGTAGAATGGTGAATGGAGGGGCAGGCTATTGAGAACGATGAAGGAGGGGCAGGCTAGTAGAACGTGATGGTAAGGCAGGGCTAAGTAGAAGGTGATAGGAGGGAGGCTAGTAGAAGGCTGATGGAGGGCTGCTAGTAGAATGGTGAAGGAGGGCAGGCTAGTAGAATGGTGAGGCAGGGGAGGCTAGTAAGAATGGTGATGGAGGGGACAGGCTAGTAGAATGTGATGAGGCAGGCTAGTGAATGTGGGAGGGCAGCTAGTAAGAATGGTGAAGGAGAGGGCAGGCTAGTAAAGGTGAAGGAGGGCAGGCTAGTAGAATGGTGATAGGCTTAGGGGCAGGCCTAGTAGAATGGTGATGGAGGGCGCGGCTAGAGTAGATGGTGGAAGGAGGGGCAGGCTATAGAATGGTGATGGAGGGGCGGCTAGTAGAATGGGGGAAGGCGGGGCAGGCTAGTAGGAATGGTTGAGGTGGGGCAGGCTAGTAGAATGGTGATGGAGGGCTAGGCTCAGTAGAATGGTGATGGAGGGGCAGGCTAGTGAATGGTGAAGTGAGGTGGCATGCTAGTAGAATGGTGGGATGGAGGGGCATGCTAGTAAATGGTGAAGTGAGGGCAGGGCAGTAGAATGGGATGAGGGGCAGGCTAGTAGAAGTGGTGAAGGGGGCAGGCTAGTAGAATGGTGAAGGGAGGTCAGGCTGTAGAATGGATGTGATGGTAGGGGAGGAGGGGCATGCTAGTAGAAGGTGATGGAGGGAGGCCTAGTAAGAATGGTGATGGAGGGGCAGGCTAGTATGAATGGTAGTGGTTATGGGGCAGGCTAGTAGAATGGTGATGGAGGCAGGCTAGTAGAAGGGAAGAGGGGCAGGCCAGTAGAATGGTGATGGGGGCCAGCTAGTAGAATGGTGATGGAGAGGGCATGCTAGTAGAATGGTGAGGAGGGTAGCCAGAAGATGGTGATAGGGGCAGGCTAGTAGAATGGTGATGGAGGGGCCAGGCTAGTAAAATGGTGATGGAGGGCAGGCTAATAGAATGTGAAGGAGGGGCAGGGACCAGTAGTAGATGGTGATGGAGGGGCAGGCAGTAGATGGTGAAGGAGGGGGCAGCTAGTAGACTGGTTGAATGGAGAGGCAGGCTAGTAGAATGGTATGAGGGGCAGGCTAGTAGAATGGTGAATAGGGCAGGCTAGTAAATGGTGATGGAGGGGCAGGCCAGTAGAATGGTTGAGGAGGAGTGGGCTAGCTAGTATAATGGTGAAGGAGGGGCAGGCTAGTAGAATGGTAGGAGGGGCAGCTAGTAGAATGGTGATGAGGGGACAGGCTAGTAGAATGGTGATGGAGGGTACAGGCTAGGTAGAATGGTCGATGGAGGGCAGGCTAGTAAATGGGAGGAGGGGCAGTAGTAGAATGGTGAAGGTGGGCAGGCTAGTAAATAGGTGATGGAGGGGCGGCTAGTAGAATGGTGAAGGAGGGGCAGGAGCTAGTAGAATGGTGAAGAGGGCAGGCTATAGATGGTAAGGAGGCAGGCTATGTAGTAAGGTGAAGGAGGGGCAGGCTAGTAGAATGGTGATGAGGGGCAGGCAGTAGAATGGTGATGGAGGGGCAGGCAGAAGATGGTGATGGGGGGCAGGCTAGTAGAATGGTGATGGAGGGGCAGGCTGTAGAATGGTGAGGGAGGGGCATGCTAGTAGAATGGTATGGGGGGGCAATGCAGTGGTGATGGGGAGGCCAGAAGAATGTGATGAGGGGCAGGCTAGTAGAATGGTGAATGGAGGGGCAGGCTAGTAAGAATGGTGATGGAGGGCAGGCTAGTAGAATGGTGAGAGGGGCAGGCCAGTAGAATGGTGATGGAGGGGCAGGCCAGTAGAATGGTGAAGGAGGGGCAAGGCTAGTTAGAATGGTGATGTAGAGGCAGGCTAGTAGAATGTGAATAAGGGCAGGCTAGTAGAATGGTGATGGAGGGCAGGCTAGTAGAATGGTGAGGAGGGGCAGACTAGTAGAATGGTGAAGGAGGGGCAGGCTTTAGTAATGGTTGATGCGGGGTAAGGCTAGTAAATGGTGAGTGAGGACAGGCTAGTACAAATGGATGTAGGGACAGGCTAGTAAATGGATGGGGGACATGCTGTAGAAGGCCGAAGGAGGGGCAGCTAGTAGAATGGTGAGGAGGGCAGGCTAGTAGAATGGCTGATGGAGGGGCAGGCTAGTAGAATGGTGAAGGAGGGGCAGGCTAGTAGAATGGTGAAGGAGGGGCAGGCTAAGAATGGGAGAGGGCAGTCTAGTAGAATGGTGAAGGAGGGCAGGCTAGTAGAATGGTGAGTGGGGGCAGCTAGTAATGGTGATGGGGGTAGGCTACAGTAGAGATGGTGAGGAGGGGCAGGCTAGTAGAATGGTGATGGGGGGCAGGCCTAGTAAATGGTGATGGGGCAGGCTAGTAGAATGGTGATGGAGGGACAGGCTAGTAGAATGTGATGGGGGCAGTAGTAGAATGGATGGAGGGTAGGCCAGATAGAAGGTGATGGAGGGGCATGCTAGTAGAATGGTGATGGAGGGGCAGGCTAGTAGAATGTGGGAGTGGATGGAGGGGCAGCCAGTGAATGTGATGAGGGGCTAGCCTAGAATGGTGATGAGGGGGCTAGTAGAAGGTTATGGGGGCAGGCTAGTAGAATGGTGAGGAGGGCAGGCTGTAGAATGGTGAATGGAGGGGCAGTGCTAGTAGAATAGGTGAAGGAGGGCAGGCTAGTAGAATGGTGATGGAGGGAGCAGTAGAATGGTGATGGAGGGACGAGGCTAGTAGAATGGCTGGTGATGGAGGCAGGCTAGTAATGGGATGGAGGGGCAGGCTAGTAGAATGGGAAGGAGGGGCAGCTAGTTAGAATGTGATGGAGGGGCAGCTAGTAGAATGGTGATGGAGGGGCATGCTAGTAGAATGGTGAATGGAGGGTAAGCAGAATGTGATGGAGGGCAGGCTAGTAGAATGGGTGGAGGATGGCAGCTAGTAGAATGGTGATGGAGGGGCAGGCTAGTAGAATGGTGAAGGAGGGGCAGGCTAGTAGAATGGTGATGGAGGGGCAGGCTCATAGAATGGTGATAGGAGGGGCAGTCAGTAGAATGGTGATGGAGAGGCAGGCTAGTAGAATGGTGAATAGGGGGCAGATAGGCGGGCATAGTAGAAATGGTGAGGAGGGGCAGGACTAGTAGAATGTGAGGGCGGGCAGGCTAGTAGAATGGTGATGGAAGGGCAGCTAGTAGAATGGTGATGGAGGGACAGGCTAGTAGAATGGTGATGGAGGGACAGTCTAGTAGAATGCGATGGAGGGACATGCTAGTAGAATGGCGAAGGAGGGGGCAGGCTAGTAGAATGGTGAAGGAGGGGCCAGGTAGTAGAATGGTGATGGAGGGGCGCTAGTAAATGGTGAAGGAGGGGCAGGCTAGTAGAATGGGAGGAGGGGCAGCTAATAGAATGGTGATGGAGGGCAGGCCAGTAGATTGGTCATGGGGGCAGGCTAGTAGAATGGTGATGGGGGCTGGCTAGTAGAATGGTGAAGAGGGGCAGGCTAGTAGAATGGTGATGGAGGGCAGGCTAGTAGAATGGTGGAAGGAGGGGCAGGCTAGTAGAATGGTGAAGGAGGGGCAGCTAGTAGAATGGTGATGGATGGGACAGGCTAGTAGAATGGTGATGGGAGGCAGTAGAATGTGATGGAGGGGCAGGCTAGTAGAACGTGAAGGAGGGGCAGGCTAGTAAGACGGTTGATGGAGGGCAGGCAGTAGAATCGGTGATGGAGGGCAGGCTAGTAAATGGTGTGATGGAGGGCAGCTAGTAGAATGGTGAAGGAGGGGCAGGCTAAGTAGAATGTGAATAGGGGCAGGCTAGAAATGGTGATGAGGGAGCTAGTTGAATGGTGTGAGAGGGGCAGGCTAGTAGAATGTGAAGGAGGGGCAGGCTAATAGAAATTGTGAAGGAGGGGCAGGCTAGTAGAATGTGTGAAGGAGGGGCAGGCTAGTAGAATGTTTGGAATGGTGGGGATGGCCTAGTAGAATGGTGATGGAGGGTAGGCCAGTAGTAAATGCGTGATGGAGGGGCATGCTAGTAGAATGTGTGAGAGGGGCAGCGAATGGCTAGTAGAATGGTGAGTGAGGGGCATGCTAGTAGAATGTGTGAATGAGGGGCAGGCAGGAGAATGGTGATGAGGGCAGGCAGTAGAATGCTGTGAGGGGGGGCAGGCTAGTAGAATGGTGAAGGGAGGGGCAGGCTATGTAGAATGGTGATGGAGGGGCATGCTAGTAGAATGGTGGATGGAGGGGCATGCTAGTAGAATGGTGATGGAGGGAGGCAGAAGAAGGTGATGAGGGCAGGCTAGTAAGAATGGTGATGGAGGGGCAGGCTAGTAGAATGGTGAGGAGGGGCGAGTAGAGGGCAGGCAGTAGAATGGTGATGGGGGGCATGCTAGTAGAATGGTGATGGAGGGGCAGCTGTAGAATGGGATGGAGGGTATGCCAGAGATGGTGATGGAGGGGCAGGCTAGTAGAATGGTGATGGAGGGGCAGGCTAGTAGAATGGTGATGGAGGGGCAGGCTAGTAGATGGTGAAGGAGGGGCAGGCCAGTAGAATGTGATGGAGGGCAGGCCAGTAGAATGGTGAAGGAGGGGCCAGGCTAGTAGAATGGTGATGGAGAGGCAGCTAGTAGAATGGGAAAAGGCAGGCTAGTAGAATGGTGATGAGGGGCAGGCTAGTAGAATGGTGAAGGAGGGGCAGACTAGTAGAATGGTGAAGGAGGGGCAGGCTAGTAGAATGGTGATGGAGGGGCAGGCTAGTAGAATGGTGATGGGGGACAGGCTAGTAGAATGGTGATGGAGGACAGGCTAGTAGAAGGCGATGGAGGGACATGCTAGTAGAATGGCGAGGAGGAGGTAGTAGAGGGAGGAGGGCAGGCTAGTAGAATGGTGAGGGGGACGTAGAGGGGAAGGAGGGGCAGTAGTAGAAATGGGTGAGGAGGGGCAGGCTAATAGAATGGTGAAGGAGGGGCAGGCTAGTAATGGTGAAGGAGGGCAGGCTAGTAGAATGGTGATTGAGGGCAGGCTAGCCAGTAATGGTGATGAGGGGCAGGCCAGTAGAATGGTTGATGGGGGGCAAGGCTAGTAGAATGGTGAGGAGGGGCAGGCTAGTCGAATGGTGATGGAGGGGCAGTGCTAGTAGAATGGTGATGGAGGGGCTGCTAGTAGAATGTGATGGAGGTAGGCAGAGAATGGTGATGGAGGGTCAGGCTATTAGAATGGTGAATGGAGGGGCAGGCTAGTAGATGGTGAATGGAGGGCAGGCTAGTAAGGCGAGAGCAGGCCATAGAATGTGATGGAGGGGCAGGGCCAGTAGAGAATGGTGAAGGAGGGGCAGGCTAGTAGAATGGTGATGGATGAGGCAGGCTAGTAGAATGGTGAATAAGGTGGCAGGCTAGTAGAATGGTGATGGAGGGGCAGGTAGTAGAATGGTGAAGGAGGAGCAGGACTAGTAGAATGGTGAGGAGGGGCAGGCTAGTAGAATGGTGATGCAGGAGGCAGGCTAGTAGAATGGTGATGGAGGGACAGGCTAGTAGAATGGCTATGGAGGGAGGCTATAGAATGGCGATGGAGGGACATGCTAGTAGAATGGAGGGAGGGGCAGGCTAGTAAAGGTGAAGGAGGGGCAGGCTAGTAGAACTGGTGATGGAGGGGCAGGCTAGTAGAAGGTGAAGGAGGGCAGGCTAGTAGAATGGTGAAGGAGGGGAAGGCTAAAGAATGGTGAAGAGAGGGCAGGCTAGTAGAATGGTGAAGGAGTGCAGCTAGTAGAAGGTGGGGGGGCAGGCTAGTAGAATGGTGTGGAGGGTAGCAGTAGAATGGTGATGGAGGCAGGCTAGTAGAATGGTGATGGGGGACAGGCTAGTAGAATGGTGATGGGGGGCAGGATAGTAGATGGGAAGGAGGGGCAGGCTAGTAGAATGGTGAAGGAGGGCAGGCTAGTAGATGGTGATGAGGGTGCAGGCTAGTAGAATGGTGAAGGAGGGGCAGGCTAGTAGAATGTGATTGAGGGGGCAGGCCAGTAGAATGTGATGAGGGGAGGAGAGATGTTGATGGGGGCAGGCTAGTAGAATGGTGAAGAGAGGGGCAGGCTAGTAGAATGGTGATGGAGGCCATGCTAGTAGTAATGGTGATGGAGGGGCATGCTAGTAGAATGGTGATGGAGGGTATGCCAGAAGATGGTGATGAGGGAAGCTAGTAGAATGGTGATGGAGGGGCAGGCTAGTAGAATGGTGATGGAGGGGCAAGGCTATTAAATGTGAAGGAGGCCATGCCGTAGAGATGTGATGGAGGGGCAGGCCGTAGAATGGTGAAGGAGGGGCAGGCTAGTAGAATGGTGATGGAGGGAGGCAGGCTAGTAGAATGGTGAATAAGGGGCAGGCTAGTAGAATGGTGATGGAGGGCAGGCTAGTAGAATGGGAAGAGAGGGCAGGACTAGTAGAATGGTGAAGGAGGGCGGCTAGTAGAATGGTGATGCAGGGCAGGCTAGTAGAATGGTGATGGAGGGACAGGCTAGTAGAATGGGATGAGGACGGCTAGTAGAATGGCGATGGAGGGACATGCTAGTAGAATGGGAGGAGGGGCAGGCTAGTAGAATGGTGAGGAGGGCAGGCTAGTAGAATGGTGAATGGGGGGCAGGCTAGTAGAATGGTGAAGGAGGGCAGGTAGTAGAATGGTGAAGGAGGGCAGGCTAATAGAATGGTGAAGGAGGGGCAGGCTAGTAGAATGGTGAAGAGGGGCAGGCTAGTAGAATGGTGAGGTTGGGGCAGGCTAGTAGAATGGTGATGGAGGGTAGGCCATTAGAGATGGTGATGGAGGGGCAGGCTAGTAGAATGGTGATGGGGGGGCAGGCTAGTAGAATGGTGATGGGGGCAGGCTAGTTAGAATGGTGATGGAGGGGCAGGCTAGTAGAATGGTGATGGGGGCAGCTAGTAGATGTGAGGAGGGGCATGCTAGTAAATGGGAGGAGGGGCATGCTAGTAGAATGGGAAGGAGGGGCAGGCTAGTAGAATGGTGATGGAGGGCAGGCTAGTAGAATGGTGATGGGGGCAGGCTTAGTAATGGTGAAGGAGGGGCAGGCTATAGAATGGTAGATGGGGGCAGCTAGAATTGTCATGGGGGCAGGCTAGTAGAATGGTGAGGGGGCTGGCTAGTAAATGGTGAAGGGCAGCTAGTAGAATGGTGATGGAGGGGCAGGCTAGTAGAATGGTGAAGGATGGCCAGCTGTAGAATGGTGAAGGAGGGGCAGGCTAGTAGAATGGTGATGGAGGGGCAGGCTAGTAGAATGGTGTGGAGGGGCAGGCTAGTAGTAACGATGAAGGAGGGGGCAGGCGAGTAGAACGGTGATGGAGAGGCAGTGCTAGTAGAACGGTATAGGAGGGGCAGCTAGTAGAATGGTGATGGAGGGGCAGGACTAGTAGAATGGTGAGGGAGTGGGCAGGCTAGTAGAATGGAGGTGGCAGTGATGGGAGAGGAGCAGGCTAGTAGAATGGTGATGGAGGTGGACAGGCTAGTAGAATTGATGGATGGGACGCTAGTAGAATGGTGATGGAGGGAGCAGCTAGTAGAATGGTGATGGAGGGGCAGGCTAGTAGAATGGTGAAGGGGGCAGCTAGTAGAATGTGAGGAGGGGCAGCTAGTAAATGGTGAAGAGGGGCAGGCTAGTAGAGATTGCAGGAGGGCAGGCTAATAGAATGGTGAAGGAGGGGCAGGCTAGTAGAATGGTGAAGAGGGGCAGCTCGGAGTGTAGGTGGCAGGTAGAGTGGTGATGGAGGTAGGCCAGTGAATGGTGATGGAGGGGCATGTATAGATGGGATGAGGGCATGCTAGTAAATGGTGATGGAGGGGCATGCTAGTAGAATGGTGATTGAGGGGCAGGCCAGTAGAATGGTGATTGAGGGGCGGCCAGTAGAATGGTGATGGGGGCAGGCTAGTAGAATGGTGAAGGAGGGGCAGGCTGAATGGTGATGGAGGGGCATGCTAGTAGAATGGTGATGGAGGGGCAGCTAGTAGAATGTTGATGGGGTAGGCCAGAGTGTGCTGGAGGCATAGTAGAATGGTTGATGGAGGGGCAGGCTAGTAGAATGGTGATGGAGGGCAGGCTAGTAAATGGTGAAGTAGGTGCAGGCTCAGTAGAATGGTGATGGGGGCAGCCTAGTATAATGGTGATGGAGGAGCAGCTTAGTAGAATGGTGAAGGAGGGTAGGCTAGAAGAATGGTGATGGAGGGGCAGGCTAGTAGAATGGTGATGGAGGGCAGGCTAGTAGAATGGTGATGGAGGGCAGGCTAGTAGAATGGTGAAGGAGGGCAGCAGTAGAATGGTGATGGAGGGCAGGCTAGTAGAATGGTGAAGGAGGGGCAGGCTAGTAGCATGGTGATGGAGGCAGGCTAGTAAGAGGTGGAATAAGGGGGGCAGGTAGTAGAATGTGATGGAGGGCAGGCTAGTAGAATGTGAAGGAGGGGCAGGCTAGTAGAATGGTGATGGAGGGCAGGCTAGTAGAATGGTGAAGGTAGCGAAGATGTGATGAGGCAGCTAGTAGAATGGTGAGTGGGGCAGGCTACTAGCTGCCCTCCATCACCATTCTACTAGCCTGCCCCTCCTTTCACCATCTACTGGCCTGCCCTCATCACCATTCTACTGGCCTTGCCCCTCCTTACACCATTCTACTAGCCTGCCCTCCTCACCATTCTACTATACCCTGCCCCCATCACATTCTACTAGCCTGCCCTCATCACCATTCTCTACCTGCCCATTCACCTTCTACTAGCCTGCCTCTCCATCACCATTCTACTGCCTGCCCCTCCTTCACCATTCTACTGGCCTGCCCCTCCATCCCATTCTACTGGCCTGCCCCTCCTTCACCATTCTACTAGCCTGCCCCCCATCACCATTCTACTAGCCTGCCCCTCCATCACCATTCTACTAGCCTGCCCCTCCATCACCATTCTTCTGGCTCCCTCCATCACCATTCTACTAGCTGCCCCTCCATCACCATTCTACTAGCATGCCCCTCCATCACCTTCTACTGGCCTGCCCCTCCTTCACCATTCTACTAGCCTCCCTCACCTCCCCTCCATCACCATTCTACTAGCCTGCCCCTCCCATCACCATTCTCACTAGCCTGCCCCTCCATCACCATTCTTCTGGCCCTACCCTCCATCACCATTCTACTAGCATGCCCCTCCATCACCATTCTACTAGCATCCCCTCCATCACCATTCTACAAGCCGCCCCTCCTTCACCATTCACTAGCCTGCCCCCCATCACCATTCTACTGGCCTGCCCCAATCACCATTTCACTGCCTGCCCCTCAATCACCATTCTACTCACATGCCCCTCCATCACCATTCTACTAGCATGCCCCTCCATCACCATTCTACTAGCATGCCCTCCATCACCATTCTACTGGCCTACCCTCCATCACCATTCTACTAGCCTGCCCCACCATCAACATTCTACTAGCCTGCCCCTCCTTCACCATTCTACTAGCCTGCCCCTCCTTCACCATTCTATTAGCCTCCCCTCCTTCACCATTCTACTAGCCTGCCCTCCTTCACCATTCTACTAGCCTGCCCCTCCATCACCAGCCTCCACCTCTACTAGCCTGCCCCTCCTTCACCATTCTACTAGCCTGCCCCTCCTTCACCATTCTACTAGCAGTCCCTCTCACCATTCTACTAGCCTTCCCTCCATCACCTTCTACTGCCTTCCCTCCATCACCATTCACTAGCCTGCCTCTCATCACCATTCCAGCCTGCCCCTCCTTCACCATTCTACTAGCCTGCCCCTCCATCACCGTTCTACTACCTGCCCTCCTTCCCACCGTTCTACTAGCCTGCCCTTCCATCACCGTTCTACTAGCCTGCCCCTCCTTCATCGTTCTACTAGCCTGCCCCTCCATCACCATTCTACTAGCCTGCCCCTCCATCACCATTCTACTAGCCTGCCCCCTTCACCATTCACTAGCTGCCCCTCCTTCACCATTCTACTAGCCTGCCCCTCCATCACCATTCTACTAGCCTGCCCCTCCTTCACCATTCTACTAGCCAGCCCCATCACCATTCTACTAGCCTGCCCCCATGACCAATCTACTAGCCTGCCCCTCATCACCATTCTACTAGCCTGCCCTCCTTCACCATTCTACTAGCCTGCCCCATCACCATTCTACTAGCCTGCCCCTCCATCACCATTCTACTAGCCTGCCCCTCCTCACCATTCTACTAGCTGCCCCTCCTTCACCATTCTACTAGCATGCCCCTCCTTCACCATTCTACTAGCCTGCCCCCATCACCATTCTACTAGCCTGCCCCTCAAACCATTCTACTAGCCTGCCCCCCATCACCATTCTACTAGCCTGCCCCCCATCACCATTCTACTAGCCTGCCCCTCCATCACCATTCTACTGCCACCCTCCATCCCATTCTACTAGCCTGCCCCACCATCACCATTCTACTAGCCTGCCCCTCCTTCACCATTCTACTAGCCGGCCCCTCCTTCACCATTCTATTAGCCTGCCCTCCTTCACCATTCACTAGCCTGCCCCTCCTTAACCATTCTACTAGCCTGCCCCTCCATCAACCATTCTACTAGCCTGCCCCTCCTTCACCATTCTACTAGCCTGCCCCTCCTTCGCCATTCTACTAGCATGTCCCTCCATGCCATTCTACTAGCTGTCCCTCCATCCCCATTCTACTAGCCTGTCCCCTCCATCACCATTCTACTAGCCTGCCCTGCATCACCATTCTACTAGCCTGCCCCTCCTTCACATTCTACTAGTCTGCCCTCTTCACCATTCTACTAGCCTGCCCTCCATCACCATTCTACTAGCCTGCCCTTATTCACCATTCTACTAGCCTGCCTCTCCATCACCATTCTACTAGCCTGCCCCTCCTTCACCATTCTACTGGCCTGCCCTCCATCACCATTCTTGCCTGCCCCTCCTTCACCATTCTACTAGCCTGCCCCTCCATCACCATTCTACTAGCCTGCCCCTCCATCACCATTCTACTAGCCTGCCCCTCCCACCATTCTTCTGCCTACCCTCCATCACCATTCTACTAGCATGCCCCTCCATCACCATTCTACTAGCATGCCCTCCATCACCATCTACTAGCCTGCCCCTCCTTCACCATTCTACTAGCCTGCCCCCCATCACCATTCTACTGCCTGCCCCTCAATCACAATTCTACTGGCCTGCCCCTCAATCACCATTCTACTAGCCTGCCCCTCCTTCACCATTCTACTAGCCTGCCCCTCACATCACATTCTAACTAGCCTGCGCCCCTCCTTCACCATTCTACTAGCCTGCCCCTCCATTCACCATTCTACTAGCCTGCCCCCCATCACCATTCTACTAGCCTGCCCCCCATCACCATTCTACTAGCCTGCCCCTCCATCACCATTCTACTGGCCTACCCTCCACACCATTCTACTAGCCTGCCCACCATCACCATTCTACTAGCCTGCCCTCCTTCACCATTCTACTAGCCTGCCCCTCCTTCACCATTCTATAGCCTGCCCTCCTTCACCATTCTACTAGCCTGCCCCTCCTTCACCATTCACTACCTTGCCCCTCCATCACCATTCTACTAGCCTGCCCCTCTTCACATTCTACTAGCCTGCCTCCTTGCCATTCACTAGCATGTCCCTCCATCGCCTTCTACTAGCCTGTCCCTCCATCCCATTCTACTAGCCTGTCCCTCCATCACCATTCTACTAGCCTGCCCCTGCATCACCATTCTACTAGCCTGCCCCTCCTTCACCATTCTCTAGTCGGCCCCTCCTTCACCATTCTACTAGCCTGCCCCTCCATCACCATTCTACTAGCCTGCCCTTATCACCATTCTACTACCTGCCTCTCATCACCATTCTACTAGCCTGCCCCCTCTTCCCATTCTACGCCTGCCCCTCCATCACCATTCTACTGGCCTGCCCCTCCTTCACCATTCTACTAGCCTGCCCCTCCATCACCATTCTACTAGCATCCCCTCATCACCATTCTACTAGCCTGCCCCTCCATCACCATTCTTCTGGCCTACCTCCATCACCATTCTACTAGCATGCCCCTCCATCACCATTCTACTAGCATGCCCCTCATCACCATTCTACTAGCCTGCCCCTCCTTCACCATTCTACTAGCCTGCCCCCCTCACCATTCTCTGGCCTGCCCCTCAATCACCATTCTACTGGCCTGCCCCTCAATCACCATTCTACTAGCCTGCCCCTCCTTCACCATTCTACTAGCCTGCCCCTCCTTCACCATTCTACTAGCCTGCCCCTCCTTCACCATTCTACTAGCCTGCCCCTCCTTCACCATTCTACTAGCCTGCCCTCTCATCACCATTCTACTAGCCTGCCCCTCCTTCACCATTCTACTAGCCTGCCCCTCCTTCGCCATTCTACTAGCATGTCCCTCCATCGCCATTCTACTAGCCTGTCCCTCCATCACCATTCTACTAGCCTGTCCCTCCATCACCATTCTACTAGCCTGCCCCTGCATCACCATTCTACTAGCCTGCCCCTCCTTCACCATTCTACTAGTCTGCCCCTCCTTCACCATTCTACTAGCCTGCCCCTCCATCACCATTCTACTAGCCTGCCCCTTATTCACCATTCTACTAGCCTGCCTCTCCATCACCATTCTACTAGCCTGCCCCTACTTCACCATTCTACTGCCTTCCCTCCATCACCATTCTACTGCCTGCCCTCCTTCACCATTCTACTAGCCTGCCCCTCCATCACCATTCTACTAGCCTGCCCCTCCATCACCATTCTACTAGCCTGCCCCTCCATCACCATTTCTGCCTACCCTCCATCACCATTCTACTAGCATGCCCCCTCCATCACATTCTACTAGCATGCCCATCCATCACCATTCTACTGGCCTGCCCCTCCTTCACCATTCTACTAGCCTGCCCCTCCATCACCATTCTACTAGCCTGCCCCTCCATCACCATTCTACTAGCCTGCCCCTCCATCACCATTCTTCGCCTACCCTCCACCACCATTCACTAGCATGCCCCTCCATCACCATTCTACTAGCATGCCCCTCCATCACCATTCTACAAGCCTGCCCTCCTTCACCATTCTACTAGCCTGCCCCCATCACCCATTCTACTGGCCTGCCCCTCAATCACCATTCTACTGCCTGCCCCTCATACCATTTTACTACATGCCCCTCATCACCATTCTACTAGCTGCCCCTCCCTCACCATTCTACTAGCTGCCCCTCCATCACATTCTACTGGCCACCCCCTCACCATTCTACTAGCCTGCCCCCCATCACATTCTACTCCTGCCCTCCTTCACCTTCTACTAGCTGCCCTCCTTCACCATTCATAGCCTGCCCCTCCTTCACCATTCTACTAGCCTGCCCCTCCTTACACCATTCTACTAGCCTGCCCCTCCATCACCATTCTACTAGCCTGCCCCTCCTTCACCATTCTACTAGCCTGCCCCTCCTTCACCATTCTACTAGCATGTCCCTCCATCACCATTCTACTAGCCTGTCCCTCCATCACCGTTCTACTAGCCTGCCCTCCTCACCTTCTACTAGCGCCTGCCCCCTCCTTCATCGTTCTACTAGCCTGCCCCTCCATCACCATTCTACTAGCCTGCCCCCCATCACCATTCTACTAGCCCTTGTCCCCACGCCATTCACCATTCTACTAGCCTGCCCCTCCTTCACCATTCTACTAGCCTGCCCCTCCTTCCACCATCTACTAGCCTGCCCCTCCATCACCATTCTACTAGCCTGCCCCTCCTTCACCATTCTACTAGCCAGCCCCCATCACCATTCTACTAGTCCGGCCCCATGACCATATCTACTAGCCTGCCCATCCATCACCATTCTATTAGCCGCCCCTCCTTCACCATTCTACTAGCCTGCCCCCCTTCACCATTCTACTAGCCTGCCCCTCCATCACCATTCTACTAGCCTGCCCCTCCTTCACCATTCTACTAGCCTGCCCCTCCTTCGCCATTCTACTAGCAGTCCCTCCATCGCCATTCTACTAGCCTGTCCCCCATCACCTTTCTACTAGCCTGTCCCTCCATCACCATTCTACTAGCCTGCCCTGCATCACCATTCTACTAGCCTGCCCCTCCTTCACCATTCTACTAGTCTGCCCCTCCTTCACCATTCTACTAGCCTGCCCCTCCATCACCATTCTACTAGCCTGCCCCTTATTCACCATTCTACTAGCCTGCTCTCCATCACCATTCTACTAGCCTGCCCCTCCTTCCACCATTCTACTGGCCTGCCCCTCCATCACCATTCTACTGGCCTGCCCCTCTTCACCATTCTACTAGCCTGCCCTCCATCACCATTCTACTATCCTGCCCCTCCATCACCATTCTACTAGCCTGCCCCTCCATCCACCATTCTTCTGGCCTACCCTCCTCACCATTCTACTAGCATGCCCCTCCATCACCATTCTACTAGCATGCCCCTCCTCACCATTCTACTGGCCTGCCCCTCCATCACCATTCTACTAGCCTGCCCCTCCATCACCATCTACTAGCCTGCCCCTCCATCACCATTCACTAGCCTGCCCTCCATCACCATTCTCTGGCCTACCCTCCATCACCATTCTACTAGCATGCCCCTCCATCACCATTCTACTAGCATGCCCCTCCATCACCATTCTACGCCTACAAGCCTGCCCCTCCTTCACCATTCTCTAGCCTGCCCATCACCATTCTACTGGCCTGCCCCTCATCACCATTCTACTAGCCTGCCCCTCAATCACCATTCTACTAGCTGCCCCTCTACTTCTACTAGCATGCCCCTCCATCACCATTCTACTAGCATGCCCCCTCCACACCATTCTACTGGCTACCCTCCATCACCATTCTACTAGCCTGCCCCATCACCATTCTCTCTAGCCTGTCCCTCATCACCATTCTACTAGCCTGCCCCCATCACCATTCTACTAGCCTGCCCCCATCACCATCTACTAGCCTGCCCCTCCATCACCATTCTACTGGCCTACCCTCCATCACCATTCTACTAGCCTGCCCCACCATCACCATTCTACTAGCCTGCCCCTCCTTCACCATTCTACTAGCCTGCCCCTCCTTCACCATTCTATTAGCCTGCCCCCTTCACCATTCTACTAGCCTGCCCCTCCTTCACCATTCTACTAGCCTGCCCCTCCATCACCATTCTACTAGCCTGCCCCTCCTTCACCATTCTACTAGCCTGCCCCTCCTTCGCCATTCTACTAGCTGCCCTCCATCGCCTTTCTACAGCCTGTCCCTCCATCCCCATTCTACTAGCCTGTCCCTCCATCACCATTCTACTAGCCTGCCCCTGCATCACCATTCTACTAGCCTGCCCCTCCTCACCATTCTACTAGTCTGCCCCTCCTTCACCATTCTACTAGCCTGCCCCTCCACACCATTCTACTAGCCTGCCCCTTATTCACCATTCTACTAGCCTGCCTCTCCATCACCATTCTACTGCTGCCCTCCCCTTCACCATTCTACTGGCCTGCCCTCCATCACCATTCTACTGGCCTGCCCCTCCTTCACCATTCTACTAGCCTGCCCCTCCATCACCATTCTACTAGCCTGCCCCTCCATCACCATTCTACTAGCCTGCCCCTCCATCACCATTCTTCGCCTACCCTCCATCACCATTCTACTAGCATGCCCCTCCATCACCATTCTACTAGCATGCCCTCCATCACCATTCTACTAGCCTGCCCCCTTCACCATTCTACTAGCCTGCCCCCAATCACCATTCTTCTGGCCTGCCCCTCAATCACCATTCTACTGGCCTGCCCTCAATCACCATTCTCTAGCCTGCCCTCCTTCACCATTCTACTAGCCTGCCCCTCCCTTCACCATTCTATTAGCCTGCCCCTCCTTCACCATTCTACTAGCCTGCCCTCCTTCACCATTCTACTAGCCTCCCTCCATCACCATTCTACTAGCCTGCCCCTCCTTCACCATTCTACTAGCCTGCCCCTCCTTCGCCATTCTACTAGCATGTCCCTCCATCGCCATTCTACTAGCCTGTCCCTCCATCACCATTCTACTAGCCTGTCCCTCATCACCATTCTACTACTGCACTCACCATCTACTAGCCTGCCCCTCCTTCACCATTCTACTAGTCTGCCCCTCCTTTCACCATTCTACTAGCCTGCCCCTCATCACCATTCTACTAGCCTGCCCCTTATTCACATCTACTAGCTGCCCCTTATCACCTTCTACTAGCCTGCCTCTCCATCACCATTCTACTAGCCTGCCCTCCTTCACCATTCTACTGGCCTGCCCCTCCATCACCATTCTACTGGCCTGCCCCTCCTTCACCATTACTAGCCTGCCCCTCCATCACCATTCTACTAGCCTGCCCCTCCATCACCATTCTACTAGCCTGCCCCTCCATCACCATTCTTCTGGCATACCCTCCATCACCATTCTACTAGCATGCTCCTCCATCACCATTCTACTAGCATGCCCCTCCATCCCATCTACTGCCTGCCCCCTCACCATTCTACTAGCCTGCCCCTCCATCACCATTCTACTAGCCTGCCCCTCCATCACCATTCTACTAGCCTGCCCCTCCATCACCATTCTTCTGGCCTACCCTCCATCACCATTCTACTAGCATGCCCCTCCTTCACCATTCTACTAGCATGCCCCTCCATCACCATTCTACAGCCTGCCCCTCCTTCACCATTCTACTAGCCTGCCCCCATCACCATTCTACTGGCCTGCCCTCAATCACCATTCTAACTGGCCTGCCCCTCAATCACCATTCTACTAGCATGCCCCTCCATCACCATTCTACTAGCATGCCCTCCACCCATTCTACTAGCATGCCCCTCCATCACCATTCTACTGGCCTACCCTCCATCACCATTCTACTAGCCTGCCCCACATCACATTCTACTAGCCTGCCCTCCTTCACCATTCTACTAGCCTGCCCCTCCTTCACCATTCTATTAGCCTGCCCCTCCTTCACCATTCTACTAGCCTGCCCCTCCTTCACCATTCTACTAGCCTCGCCCTCCATCACCATTCTACTAGCCTGCCCCTCCTTCACCATTCTACTACCTCCCCTCCTTCACCATTCTACTAGCATGTCCCTCCATCACCATTCTACTAGCCTGTCCCTCCATCACCATTCTACTAGCCTGTCCCTCCATCACCATTCTCTAGCCTGCCCCTGCATCACCATTCTACTAGCCTGCCCCTCCTTCACCATTCTACTAGCCTGCCCCTCCTCACCGTTCTACTAGCCTGCCCCCCTTCACCGTTTCTACTAGCCTGCCCTTCCATCCCTTCTACTAGCCTGCCCCTCCTTCACCTTCTACTAGCCTGCCCCTCCATCACCATTCTACTAGCCTGCCCTCCATCACCATTCTACTAGCCTGCCCCTCCTTCACATTCTACTAGCCTGCCCCTCCTCACCATTCTACTACCTGCCCCTCCATCACCATCTACTAGCCTGCCCCTCCTTCACCATCTACTAGCCAGCCCCCATCACCATTCTACTAGCCTGCCCCATGACCAATCTACTAGCCTGCCATCCATCACCATTCTACTAGCCTGCCCCTCCTTCACCATTCTACTAGCCTGCCCCCTCACCATTCTACTAGCCTGCCCCTCCATCACCATTCTACTAGCCTGCCCTCCTTCACCATTCTACAGCATGCCCCTCCTTCACCATTCTACTCGCCTGCCCCCATCACCATTCTACTAGCCTGCCCCTCCATCACCATTCTACTAGCCTGCCCCCCATCACCATTCTACTAGCCTGCCCCCCATCACCATTCTACTAGCCTGCCCCTCCATCACCATTCTACTGGCCTACCCTCATCACCATTCTATAGCCTGCCCCACCATCACCATTCTACTACCTGCCCTCTTCACCATTCTACTAGCCTGCCCCTCCTTCACCATTCTATTAGCCTGCCCCTCCTTCACCATTCTACTAGCCTGGCCCCTCCTTCACCATTCTACTAGCCTGCCCCTCCATCACCATTCTACTAGCCTGCCCCTCCTTCACCATTCTACTAGCCTGCCCCTCCTTCGCCATTCTACTAGCATGTCCCTCCATCGCCATTCTACTAGCCTGTCCCTCCATCGCCATTCTACTAGCCTGTCCCTCCATCACCATTCTACTAGCCTGCCCCTGCATCACCATTCTACTAGCCTGCCCCTCCTTCACCATTCTACTAGTCTGCCCCTCCTTCCCCATTCTATGCCTGCCCTCCATCACCATTCTACTACCTGCCCCTTATTCACCATTCTACTAGCCTGCCTCTCCATCACCATTCTACTAGCCTGCCCCTCCTTCACCATTCTACTGCGCCTGCCTCCATCACCATTCTACTGGCCTGCCCCTCCTTCACCATCTACTAGCCTGCCCCTCCATCACCATTCTACTAGCCTGCCCCTCCATCACCATTCTACTAGCCTGCCCTCCACCATTCTTCTGGCCTACCCTCCATCACATTCTACTAGCATGCCCCTCCATCACCATTCTACTAGCATGCCCCTCCATCACCATTCTACTAGCCTGCCCCTCCTTCACCATTCTACTAGCCTGCCCCCCATCACCATTCTTCTGGCCTGCCCCTCAATCACCATTCTACTGGCCTGCCCCTCAATCACCATTCTACTAGCATGCCCTCCATCACCATTCTACTAGCATGCCCCTCCATCACCATTCTACTAGCCTGCCCCTCCTTCACCATTCACTAGCCTGCCCCTCCATCACCATTCTCTGGCCTACCCTCCATCACCATTCTACTAGCCTGCCCCATCACCATTCTACTAGCCGGCCCCTCCTTCACCATTCTACTAGCATGCCCCTCCATCACCATTCTACTAGCCTGCCCCTCATCACCATTCTACTACCTGCCCCTCCATCACCATTCTTCTGCCACCCTCCATCACCATTTTACTAGCTGCCCCTCCATCACCTTCTACTAGCATCCCTCCATCACCATTCTACTAGCTGCCCCTCCATCACCATTCTACTAGCCTGCCCCTCCATCACCATTCTACTAGCCTGCCCCTCCTTCACCATTCTACTAGCCTGCCCCTTATTCACCATCTCTACTAGCCTGCCCCTCCATCACCATTCTACTAGCCTGCCCCTCCTCACATTCTACTCCTCCTCTTCACCATTCTACTAGCCTGCCCCTCCACACCATTCTACTGCCTGCCCCTCCTCACCGTTCTACTGGCCTGCCCCTCCATCACCGTTCTACTGGCCTGCCCCCTCCTTCACCGTTCACTAGCCTGCCCCTCCATCACCGTTCTACTAGCCTGCCCTCTCACACCGTTCTACTAGCCTGCCCTCCATCCCCATTCCTACTAGCCTGCCCCCATCACCGTTCTACTAGCCTGCCCTCCATCACCGTTCTACTAGCCTGCCCCTCCATCACCGTTCTACTAGCCCCCCTCCTTCACCGTTCTACTACCCTGCCCTTATTCACCATTCTACTAGCCTGCCCCTCCACACCATTCTACTAGCCTGCCCCTCCTTTCACCATTCTACTGCCTGCCCCTCCTTCACCATTCTACTAGCCTGCCCTCCATCACCATCCTACTGGCCTGCCCTCCTTCAACCATTCTACTACCTGCCCCTCCATCACCATTCTACTGGCCTGCCCCTTCCTTCACCATTCTACTGGCCTGCCCCTCCATCACCATTCTACTAGCCTGCCCCACCATCACCATTCTACTAGCCTGCCCCTCCATCACCATTCTTCTAGCCTGCCCCTCCTTCACCATTCTACTAGCCTGCCCCTTATTCACCATTCTACTAGCCTGCCCCTCTCACCATTCTACTGGCCTGCCCTCCTTCACCATTCTACTGGCCTCCCTCCATCACCATTCTACTAGCATGCCCCTCCATCACCTTCTACTAGCATGCCCCTCCATCACCATTCTACTAGCCTGCACCTCTTTCACCATTCTACTAGCCTGCCCCCCATCACCATTCTACTGGCCTGCCCCTCCTTCACCATTCTACTAGCATGCCCCTCCATCCATTTCTACTAGCCTGCCCCTCCATCACCATTCTACTACAGCCCCTCCATCACCATTCTACTAGCCTGCCCCTCCATCACCATTCTACTAGCCTGCCCCTCCATCACCATCTCTACTGGCCTACCCTCCATCACCTTCTACTAGCCTGCCCCCATCACCATTCTACTAGCCTGCCCCTCCTTCACCATTCTACTAGCCCCCCCTGCCCCCCTCCATCACCTTTCTACTATCAGGCCCCTCAATCACCATTCTACTAGCCTGCCCCTGCATCACCATTCTACTATGCCTCACCTCCATCACATTCTACTAGCCTGCCCTGCATCACCATTCTACTAGCCTGCCCCTGCATCACCATTCTAACTAGCCTGCCCTCCACCTGGCCTTCTACTCTCTATCTACATAGTGTAAAGGCTGAACATAGACATGCATGGCATTGGACCACATCTGACATATACACACTGCTCTCACCATTGAATTAGTTAACAGGATCTCTGTGGCTCTCACACTCTGAACCAGTTGTGTTGTTTAAACACAGTTGGATGGTTGTTTAGGCCGTATTGTTCACCATTCTACTAGCCTGCCCCTCCATCACCATCTTCTGGCCTACCCTCCATCACCATTCACTAGCATGCCCCTCCATCACCATTCTACTAGCATGCCCCTCCATCACCATTCTACAACCTGCCCCTCCTCACCATTCTACTAGCCTGCCCCCCATCACCATTCTACTGGCCTGCCCCTCATCACCATTCTACTGGCCTGCCCTCAATCACCATTCTACTAGCATGCCCCTCCATCACCATTCTACTGCATGCCCCTCCATCACCATTCTACTAGCTGCCCCTCCATCACCATTCTACTGGCCTACCCTCCATCACCATTCTACTAGCCTGCCCACCACAACATTCTACTAAGCCTGCCCCTCCTCACCATTCTACTAGCCTGCCCCTCCTTCACCATTCTATTAGCCTGCCCCTCCTCACCATTCTACTCGCTGCCCTCCTTCACCATTCTACTAGCCTGCCCCTCCAATCACCATTCTACTAGCCTGCCCCTCCTTCACCATTTCTACTAGCCTGCCCCTCCCTTACCATTCTACTAGCATGTCCCTCCATCCACCATTCTACTAGCTCTGTCCCTCCTCACCATTCTACTAGCCTGTCCCTCCATCACCATCTACTAGCCCCTGCCCTGCATCACCATTCTACTAGCCTGCCCCTCCTTCACCATTCTACTAGCCTGCCCCTCCATCACCTTCTACTAGCCTGCCCCTCCTTCACCGTTCTACTAGCCGCCCTTCCATCCCCCGTTCTACAGCCTATCGTACTTACATATGCCTTCACTTCACTACATTCTACTAGCCTGCCCCTCCTCACCATTCTATCTGCCCTCCTTCACCATTCTACTAGCCTGCCCCTCCTTCACCATTCTACTAGCCTGCCCTCCATCACCATTCTACTATCCTGCCCCTCCTTCACCATTCTACTAGCCTGCCCCTCCTCGCCATTCTACTAGCATTCCCTCCATCGCCATTCTACTAGCCTGTCCCTCCATCGCCATTCTACTAGCCTGTCCCTCCATCACCATTCTACTACCTGCCCCTGCATCACCCATTCTACTAGCCTGCCCCTCCTTCACCATTCTACTAGTCTGCCCCTCCTTCACCATTCTACTAGCCTGCCCCTCCATCACCATTCTACTAGCCTGCCCCTTATTCACCATTCTACTAGCCTGCCTCTCCATCACCATTCTACTAGCCTGCCCCTCCTTCACCATTCTACTGGCCTGCCCCTCCATCACCATTCTACTGGCCTGCCCCCTCCTTCACCATTCTACTAGCTTGCCCCTCCATCACCATTCTACTAGCCTGCCCTCCATCACCATTCTACTAGCCTGCCCCTCCATCACCATTCTTCTGGCCACCGCTCCATCACCATTCTACTAGCATGCCCCTCCATCACCATTCTACTAGCATGCCCCTCCATCACCATTCTACTAGCCTGCCCCTCCTTCACCATTCTACTAGCCTGCCCCCCATCACAAATTCTTCTGGCCTGCCCTCATCACATTCTACGTGGCCTCCCCTCATCACCATTCTACTACATGCCCCTCCATCACCATTCTACTACTGCCCTCCATCACCATTCTACTAGCCTGCCCTCCCTTCACCATTCTACTAGCCTGCCCCCTCCATCACCATTCTTCTGGCCTACCCTCCATCCACCATTCTACTAGCCTGCCCCCCATCACCATTCTACTAGTCCGGCCCCTCCATCACCATTCTACTAGCATGCCCCTCCATCACCATTCTACTAGCCTGCCCCTCCATCACCATTCTACTAGCCTGCCCCTCCATCACCATTCTTCTGGCCTCCCCTCCCTCACCACTTTTCTAGCATGCCCCTCCATCCATTCTACTAGCATGCCCCTCCTCACCATTCTACTAGCCTCCCCTCATCACCATTCTACTAAGCTGCCCTCCATCACCATTCTACTAGCCTGCCCTCCTTCACCATTCTACTAGCCTGCCCCTCATCACCATTCTACTAGCCTGCCCCTCCATCACCATTTCTACTCATCCCATTCTACTAGCCTGCCCCTCCTTCACCATTCTACTAGCCTCCCCTCCAATCACCATTCTACTGCCTGCCCTCCTTCACCGTTTCTACTGGCCTGCCCCTCCATCACCAGTCTCTGCCCTGCCCTCCCCTTCACCTTCTACTAGCCTGCCCCTCCATCACCGTTCTACTAGCCTGCCCCTCCATCACCGTTCTACTAGCCTGCCCCTCCATCACCATTCTACTAGCCTGCCCCCACACCGTTCTACTAGCCTGCCCCTCCATCACCGTTCTACTAGCCTGCCCCTCCATCACCGTTCTACTAGCCTCCCATCCTTCACCGTTCTACTAGCCTGCCCTATTCACCATTCTACTAGCCTGCCCCTCCATCACATTCTACTAGCCTGCCCTCCTTCACCATTCTACGGCCTCCCCTCCTTCACCATTCTACTAGCCTGCCCCTCCATCCACCATTCTACTGGCCTGCCCCTCTTCACCATTCTACTAGCCTGCCCCTCCATCACCATTTCTACTGGCCTGCCCCTCCTTCACCATTCTACTGCCTGCCCCTCCATCACCATTCTACAGCCTGCCCCACCATCACCATTCTACTAGCCTGCCCCTCCATCACCATTCTACTAGCCTTGCCCTCCTTCACCATTCTACTACCTGCCCCTTATTCACCATTCTACTAGCTGCCCCTCCATCACCATCTACTGGCCGCCCCTCCTTCACCATTCTACTGGCCTACCCTCCATCACCATTCTACTAGCATTCCCCTCCATCACCATTCACTAGCATCCCCTCCATCACCATTCTACTAGCCCTGCCCCTCTTTCACCATTCTACTAGCCTGCCCCCCATCACCATTCTACTGGCCTGCCCCTTCCTTCACCATTCTACTAGCATGCCCCCCATCACCATTCTACTAGCCTGCCCCTCCACACCATTCTACTAGCCTGCCCCTCCATCACCATTCTCTGGCCTACCCTCCATCACCATTCTACTAGCCTGCCCCCCATCACCATTCTACTAGCCTGCCCCTCCTTCACCATTTACCTAGCCTCCTCCATCACCTTCTACTAGCATGCCCCTCATCACCATTCTACTAGCCTGCCCTGCATCACCATTCTACTAGCCTGCCCTCCATCACCATTCTACTAGCCTGCCCCTGCATCACCATTCTACTAGCCTGCCCCTGCATCACCATTCTACTAGCCTGCCCCTCCACCTGGCCTTCTACTCTCTATCTACATTAGGTAATGGACTGAACATAGACATGGCATGGGCATGGACACAATCTGACATATAACACACTGCTCTCACCATTGAATTAGTTCAACAGGATCTCTGTGGCTCTCACACTCTGAAACCAGTTTGTTGTTATAAACACAGTTAGGATGTGAGTTTTTAAGGGCCGTATATGTTTAGGTTGGGGTTGGGGGGGGGGGGGGGGGGGGGGGGGGTGTTGCAAGGAATAATAAAGGCCTACTTCACTGATTTTAGTTGAAACAACACAACGACCGGAGTAAAAAAGGCCTGGTTCACAATCTATTCATGTATATATTTTTTTCATTCCGATTTATCAAGTGGTTGCTGCAGCACCCTACTTCCCACGTCTATGGCTGTAGTGTGAGTAAAGTACACACTAGAGTAAACCAAGCTAGCCTACAGTTTTACCTTTTACCCCATGACATCATGCATCCAAAAGCTGGAAAAAACTATTATGTCGACCGGACACTAACGTATTGTGTGTGGGTTTGGTTCTACTATCCTGATAGGGACCATCATTTAGGGTTAGTTTTAGGGTTAGGGAAAATAGGACTTTGAATGAGAATCAATGTTTCGGTCCCCACAAGGATAGTAAAAACAATCTCTCTCTCTCTCTCTCTCTGTGTGTGTGTGTGGTGGTGTGTGCGTTGTGGTTTGCGTGCGTGCGTGCGTGCGTGCTTGCATGCTGCGTGCGTGCGTGCGCACGCTTGTTGGTGTCTTGTCAATAGTGTAACAGTCGATTAGTTCATGACCTTTCACCCCACTCTCTCTATTACTGAATTTTTGCAGTTGACAGACCATGGAGATACAACTAACAATCTCTGATGACAGACCAAAGGGGTTGTCTCTTATGACGTTCATAGTAGAGTTTGACCGATTTATGATTTTTCAACGCCTATACCGATTATTGGAGGACCAAAAAAAGCCGGTGCCGATTTATCGGCCGATTTTTTATATTATATTGTAATAATGACAATTACAACAATACTGAATGAACACTTTTATTTTTTAACTTAATATAATACATATATAAAAATCAATTTAGTCTCAAATAAAAATGAAACATGTTCAATTTGGTTAAAAATATGCAAAAAAACAGTTTAGGAGAAGAAAGTAAAAGTGCATATGTGCCATGTAAAAAAGCTAACGTTAAGTTCCTTGCTCAGAATATGAAGACATATGAAAGCTGGTGCTTCCTTTTAAACATGAGTGTTCAATTTTCCCATTAGAAGTTTTTAGGTTGTAGTTATTATAGGACTATTTCTCTCTCTAATACCATTGTATTCATATACCTTTTGACTATGGATTTTCTATAGTGCACTATAGTATTGCCAGCCTAATCTCGGGAGTTGATAGGCTGAAGTCATAACCATGCAATGCTTGAAGCGCAGCGAAGAGCTGCTGGCAAAGCATGGACAGGGCTGTTTGAATGAATGCTTACGAGCATGCTGCTGCCTACCACTGCTCATTCAGACTGCTCCTATAAATATAAATTCATAGACTTATTATAATAACACACAGAATACGAGCCTTAGTCATAAGCCTTCCGTGGCCTCCAACTGCTCTTAAATGCAAGTAAAACTAAATGCTTGCTCTTCAACCGATTGCTGCCCGCACTTGCCCGCCCGTCCAGCATCACTACTCTGGACGGTTCTGTACTTAGAATATGTGGACAACTGCAAATACCTAGTGTCTGGTTAGACTGTAAACCTCTTCTAGGACTCACATTAGCATCTCCATTTCAAATTAAATCTAAAATCGCTTCCTATTTCGCAACAAAGCCTCCTTCACTCATGCTGCCAAACATACCCTCGTAAAATGACTATCCTACCGATCTTTGACTTCCGATGTCATTTACAAAATAGCCTCCAACACTCTACTCAGACAATTTGGATGCAGTCTATCACAGTGCATCCATTTTGTCACCAAAGCCCCATGTACTACCCACCACTGCGACCTGTATGCTCTCGTTGGCTGTATGCCTCTCGTCGCCAAACCCACGGTCTCGAGTCTCTTAAGTCTTTGCTAGGTAAGCCCCGCCCTTATCTCAGCTCGCTGGTCACCATAGCAGCACCCACCCATAGCCGCGCTCCACAGGTATGTTTCACTGGTTCACCCCCAAAGCCAATTCCTCCTTTGGCCGCCTTTCTTTCCAGTTCTCTGCTGCCATGACTGAACAAATGCAACATCACTGAAGCTGGAGACTCCTATTTCCCTCACTAACTTTAAGCACCAGCTGTCAAGAGCAGCTCACAGATCACTGCACCTTTACATAGCCCACCTGTAATTAGCCCATCCAACTACCTCATCCCATACTGTATCTATTTTATTTATTTTGCTCCTTTGCATCCCAGTATCTCTACTTGCACACTCATCTTCTGTACATCCATCACTCCAGTGTTTTAATTGCTATATTGTAATTATTTTGCCACTATGGCCTATTTATTGCCTTACATCCCTTGTCCTACCTATTTGCACACATTGTATATAGACTTTTCTATTGTATATTGACTGTATGTTTTTTATTCCATTGAAACTCTGGATGTTTGTTTGTGTTGCACTGCTTTGCTTTATCTTGGCCAGGTAGCAGTTGTCAATGAGAACTGTTCTCACTAGCTACCTGGTTAAATAAGGTGAAATAAATTTCTAAAATGAATATGGTCAAATCCGGAAACTATCATTTCGAGAAAAAAAAAAGTTTTATTCTTTCAGTGAAATACGAAACCGTTCCGTATTTTATCTAACGGGTGGCATCCCCAAGTCTAAATATTGCTGTTACATTGCACAACCTTTAATGTTTATCTCATAATTATGTAAAATTCTGGCAAATTAATTACGGTCTTGTTAGGAATAGAATGGTCTTCACACAGTTCGCAACGAGCCAGGCGGCCCAAACTGCTACATATACCCTGACTCTGCTTGCAGAGACGTAAGAGAAGTGACCACAATTTCCCTAGTTAAAACAAATTAATGTTAGCAGCAATATTAACTAAATATGCAGTTTAAAAAATATGCTTCTGTGTATTGATTTTAAGAAAGGCATTGATGTTTATGGTTAGGTACACATTGGTGCAACGAACAGTGCTTTTTTCGCGAATGCGTTGTTGAAATCATCACCCGTTTGGCGAAGTAGGGCTGTGATTCGATGATAAATTAACAGGCACCGCATTGATTATATGCAATGCAGGACAAGCTAGATAAACTAGTAATATCATCAACCATGTGTAGTTAACTGGTGATTATGTTAAGATTGATAGTTAATGCTAGCTAGCAACTTACCTTGGCACCTTGCTGCACTCGCGTAACAGGTGGTCAGCCTGCCATGCAGTCTCCTCGTGGAGTGATATGGTAATCGACCATAATCTGCGTCCAAAATGCCGATTACTGATGTTATGAAAACCTGAAAATCGGCCCTAATTAATCGGCCATGCCGATTAATCTGTCGACCTCTAGTTCAAGACTACGTACTCTTACTTCTTGTACATTTACTTACTGCAGTAATGTTATCCAATATATGTAATAACAGATTGAGTCTAGGCCTTTCTGCTGAGGTCTCCCTTCTGTTGAAGAATTCTCCAGATTGGGAGGCAGGTGTTGTTGGGAGGGATGGATGTGCCATTCAATACTCATTACCAAACTCTGACATTTTGACTGTTTCTGATTCTAGATAAGAATATCTTCTGTTATTAACAGATCATATACAGTCTTGTCTCTAGCCTCCTCCCTTCAACCTGTCACACTATCTCAGATCGACAACTTCCCATCTCTGAATAACTCAGCTAAACAGACTTTTGTCCTTCTTCCTTGCCTCTAATCTCTTGTGGCTGTCTAGGTAAACAGGATCTGACCAAATACAGCGTTGTGTGTGAGTATGAAATAGTTTCTGGGTTAACAAGATTACCTTGGCCCACACACACAGCGGTGTCTGAGTAGTGAAGGAAGGGGAATTCTGTCTCTGAGCTGAGTTCATGTTTTAAATGAACTGACTGAGGAAAAAGGTTTTAACTCATCATCATGACATGCATCCTAAGAGTGGGAGAAAACAACTAAACTGGTAGTCTGCAGTTACACCTAGTGTTGACACAGCAGTAAGTAACTTTGCAGGAGCCTTGGCTGAGCCAGAGCAGCTCACAGTGCAGGATTCTTGGCTGAGCCAGAAAACCTCATAGGGTAGGACCCTATCTCCTGCAGCGCATTGGTACAACCACCAGGACAGACAACTAGTCTATCGCAGGGCTTTACCCACATCTCTAGCGACGCATCAGGGCCCATTTTTACAGTCTTTGGTTTGACTCGGCCAGGATTGAATTCACAACCTTCCATCTCAGGGCATACACTCCAACACGCCCATGAGCAGTGTTTGTAGCTACTACTGATAATCAAATCAAATCATTTTATTTGTCACATGCGCCGACTACACAGGTGTAGACCTAACTGTGAAATGCTACTTACAACCCTTAACCAACATGCAGTTTAAGAAAATACCTTAAAAGTAGTAAGAGATAAGAATAACAAATATTAAAGAGCAGCAGTAAATAACCATAGCGGTGCTATATACAGTGGTTCCCGGTACAGAGTCAATGTGCGGGGGGCACCGGAGACGAGGTAATTGAGGTAATATGTACATGCGGGAGAGTTATTAAAGTGACTGTGCATAGATAATAGAAGAGAGTAGCATATGTAGGTGTGTGTGGGGGGGGGGGGCAGATGCAATATTCTGAGTAGCCATTTGATTAGGTGTTTAGGAGTCTTGTGGTGGGGTAGAAGCTATTTAGAATCCTCTGGACTAGACTTGGTGCTCGTACCGCTGCCATGCGGGTAGCAGAGAGAAAGTCTATGACTAGGGTGGCTGGAGTCTTTTAGGGCCTTCCTCTGACAACCTCCCTCTGACACTCTGGCCTGTGGCCAGACATGACGGGATAAAGGCCCTGTTCGGGTGTTTTGGAGTAATATCCTTCCCGTCTGACTCATTAAAGAAAACTCTTTGTCCAATTTGAGTGAGTAATTGCTGTTCAGAAGCACTTTTGGTCATGATGCTGTGTAGGTGGTTTCTGGGTCAGAAAGATAAACCAGACACCTGTGAAGGAATGGACCTTACTGTATATCATGCATCCAGTGTTCAGAAGAGCGGAACGTTATTATTTATTTTTACCGTTATTTAACAGGTAATTTGACTGAGAACACTTTCTCATTTACAGCAACGACCTGGAAATAGTTACAGGGGAGAGGAGGGGGATGAATGAGCCAATGTAAGCTGGGGATGATTAGGTGACCTGATGGTATGAGGACCAGATTGGGAATTTAGACAGGACACCAGGTTAACACCTACTCTTACAATAAGTGCCATGGGATCTTTAGCGACCACAGAGAGAGGACACCCGTTTAACGTCCATCCTAAAGACGGGCCATGGTGTGTTGACACACAACATTTGTTCTCCAAGGCTGTGATATGTATTGTGTTTGAGCTGCTGTGGTGACCTCTCTGTGTTGAGAGTTGTGTTTTGCTAGATAGCATGGGGTGCTGCTGCGTTCCGCAGTGCTGTTTGTGTAGCCTGTTTGCTGTTGTGTTTATCCAACCTGTTGTCTACCCCACGGTGTCAGTAGCCAATTGCCACACAGATAGCCTTATACGGCTCTGATATGAACTATTACGCTAGTGACAATGAAACGGGGAAGTGGGCAGATTAATTTACGGTGCCACCATAGTGGACCAGCCTACATATGAAACACACACACCACAAGTCACCTTCATTGTCCACTTTCTCAGACTCAGATCTCACTCAGATCGCACCCATGTTGAACTACTCCGGTTGTTGGATCTACTGTGTCTACGGATGGTGTCCAATGATTATTGATTCTGTAAGTAACCTTCTTATATTCAAGTAGGCTAAAGTAGTGTTATGTAGGCCAACCGTAAGTGTTATATTAGGAAACAGTAATAGTATATGGCCAACAGTAAGTTTATATAGCCAACAGTACGTGTTATATAGGCCAACAGAAATAGTTATATAAGCCAACAGTAAGTGTACTTTTAAAAAAGGTTTTGCGTTATTCCATGTGTAGTGCACCGTCCTATCGTTCCATGTAGCCTTTTTTCTTATGTCCACATCTGTCTTCATCGGTTGTGGAGGATTATGGAAAGAAGAGTAGCCTTAATCCATCATGCGATCATGTTTTACATGTTATGCGAGCATGTTTTAATGCCTAGTTGAACTTTTATGTTTTTTTATAGTTTATTTTTATGTCAAAATTTATATTTAATACGGACTGATGGAATATGGCAAATTTGTCCTGATTCGCAGTTTGGAGGATTTGGACATTCACTTGTTGTATTTGGTCAATGTTTGTCTGTCTTCATCTGTCCTAATCCCCTCAAAGTAGATAGCGAGAGATAGGTTGTGTGTGGTGTGTGTGCGGTGTGTGTGGTGTGTGAGTGTTAATGCAACAGGTGTACATTGTGGCAGTGTTTCTCATCAGTATTATTAGCGTGATGTTCAGTGTCATTGCTAAGAATCAGTCTCAGCCAGACGTATCACCCAAGTCAATGTCAGCTTTTATTAGGATACACTTGACCATCGACACTGATTTTAAAGTTTTTCATTAATGAGTACTGCAGGGTAAGCTGATCCTAATCTGTGCCTCTGGGCTACTCTGACCCAAATCATATTTAGTGCTTTCTTTAGGTCAGCTAATGCTTATAGTGAGGGATGTAGATCTGGCATCTTTCACATATTATATTGGTTTATATTCTGTGTGTAGACAGATTCCAAACTGCTACCATGCTGCTATCCCTAGAGCTTATTGACTTCCCTTTGTGGATCTAATAAGGAGAACTAACTCAGCAAGAAATAAATGTCCTCTCACTGTCAATGCGTTATTTTCAGCAAACTGAACTGTATAAATATTTTTATGAGCATAAGATTCACAACTGTAACATAAACTGAACACATTTCCACGGACATGTGACTAACGAAATTGATAATGTTCCCTGAACAAAGGGGGTCAAAATCAAAGTACAGTCCGTATCTGGTGTGGCCACCAGCTGTATTAGATAGTCTGCAGTGCATCTCCTCCTCATGGACGTGCAACCAGATTTGCCCGTTCTTGCTGTGAGACGTTACCCCACTCTTCCACCAGGCACCTGCAAGTTCCCGGACATTTCTGGGGGAATGGCCTAGCCCTCACCCTCGATCCAACAGGTCCCAGACGTGCTCAATGGGATTGAGATCCAGGCTCTTCGCTGGCCTGGCAGAACACTGACATTCCTGTCTTGCAGGAAATCACACACAGAACGGTAGTTTGGCTGGTGGCATTGTCATGCTGGAGGGTCATGTCAGGATGAACCTGCAGGAAGGGTACCACATGAGGGAGGAGGATGTCCTTCCCTGTAACGCACAGCATTGAGTTTGCCTGCAATGAACAACAAGCTCAGTCCGATGATGCTGTGACACACGCCCAGACCATGACGGACCTCCACCCTCCAAATCGATCCCGCTCCAGAGCACAGCCTCTGTGTAACGCTCATTCCTTCGACAATAAGTCGAATCCAACCATCACTCTGGTGAGACAAAATCGCACTCGTCAGAGAAGAGCACTTTTTGCCAGTCCTGTCTGTCCAGCGACGGTGGGTTTGTGCCGTAGGCAATGTTTGTTGACATCCGTGATGTCTGGTGAGGACCTGCCTTACAACAGGCCTACAAGCCCCAGTCAGCCTTATCAGCCTATTGCGGACATCTGAGCACTGATGGATGGGTTTGTGGCATTCTGGTGTAACTCGGTGCAGTTGTTGTTTCCATCCTTACCTGTCCCGCAGGTTGTGATGTCGATGTAACCATCCTTTCAGGTGTTCTTTACCTGGTCTGCCACTGGAGGGACCAATCAGCTGTCGTCCTGTCTCCCTGTAGCACGTCTTAGTCGTCTCACATACAGACATTGCATTTTATTGCCTGTCACACTGCAGTCCTCATGCCTCCTTGCAGCTGCCTTAAGGCACGTTCACCAGATTGAGTCAGGACCTGGCATCTTTCTTTTGGTGTTTTTCAAGTCAGTAAGAAAGGCCTCTTTAGTGTCCTAAGTTTTCATACTGTGCCTTAATTTCCTATCAGTCTGTTTATTTTGATTTTACCTTTATTTACTAGGCAGTCAGTGAAGAACAATTCTTATTTCAATAACTGGCCTAGGAACATGAGTTAACTCCTTGTCGACTAATCCATATTTTGACCTTGTCAGCTCGGGGGATTCGATCTTGCAACCTTCCGGTTACTAGTCAACGTCTAACCACTAGGCCTATCTGCCTACCGTCTTAAGCTGGTAGTGTCTTAACGACCGTTCCACAGGTTGCATGTTCTTTAATTGTTTTTATGGTTCTTTGAACAAGCACGGGGAAACAGTGTTTTAAAACCCTTACATGTAATATCTGTATTTGGATTTTTACGAATTATCTTGAAAGACAGGTCCTAAAAAAGGATGTTTTCTTTTTTTTGCTGAGTTTACAATGGGAAGGTTAAGGGTGGAAGTTACATTGGTGGCTAGAGAATCATACTGCTATTGTAGAAATAACTGTTCAGGATATACAGCACAATACTAGGCCTTCTGCCATGACACCACACCATTATTTATTTTGGTTCAATTTTCATATGATGCTACTGACTATTGTTAATGTGATTTTTAAATTTGCTTTGAATCATGTAATTATGTGAATAATACTCACAATGTTTTGCTTTGCTCACCTGCTCACAGCTCGTGTTAAACATCACGCTATTCATATTTTTCTGTCTTTTTGGTTTAGGTCTATGTTTTGCCGTGGATTGATTTAATTCATTTGTAACAGTACTGTACCCACCTCAGGCTGTTTATTTCGATATAATTTAAGAGCCTTGCTTGTAATGTATCCATTGGTGTATTAACTTGGTTAATTTGTCATATCTTAACCCGGTAATGTATTGCCGCTTACTGCCAAGCTGGGTGTAAGACAAAGATACATATGAAGGGTAATGCTGGGGACACCTACTCTCTTTCTCTCTCTCGACGTTGACACCACACAGTATTACATTTGTCTAACAGTCAATCTCTCATTAACACTCAAACACGTCACAGTTGATATGTTTCTCACTGAGTCCTAATCTACCTAGAACATTACTCTTATCTTACACTGGTGTCAGCAAAGTATTTTCTGTTTTAACAGGCACAACTGCATTGCTTTGAAGAAGCCAACAAATAACCGGCTTTGTCTAATTTCCATGACATCATCTGCTTCTCCCATCCGCACCTGGCCCGCCACTCCGCTCCACTCTACAAACAAACACATGTGGTTCTGTTCTCTTGTGTTTGTTCCTCAATGTGTGTTTTATGACATGGTGGATCTAGTTTTCTCATATGTAATATCCATGGCTTATTTTCATGGAATTGACCTGGGCATAAAATAACATACTCCAAACAAAA